>NC_050456.1:12957211-13319712 GCF_903995425.1 Onychomys torridus
ATACAAGCAAAACACCAAACTGTAGCCAAATAAAAATACACACAAAGATAAATAAATAAAAATAAAAACCTGTACAATCTGTTACATGCTGATCAAGTACTCCTGAACACAAGGCTGTGTTGGAGTGGTTAATATACCCAGTGTCACTCCACTGAAGGAAACAGATTTTCCCTCTTCTAACAGGTCAGATATAAACAACAATCCAGTCTTTAACCTTTACCCTAGGTTTCCATTCATTCAATTTTTTAAATAAGACAGAAAATATCACATCAAAGTTGGACAAGCCAACAGAAAGAGAGGTGCCCAAGAGAAGGAGACTTACTGTTTTCACACGCAGTAATCTCATAAAAACACTAGACTGTAGGTCATAATAAAAACACAGTCGAGTGGCAGTGGCACACGCCTTTAATCCCAGCACTTGGGAGGCAGAGCCAGGAGGATCCCTAGGAGTTTGAGGCCAGCCTGGTCTATAGAGTGAGATCCAAGACAGGAACCAAAACTACCTGGAAATATCCTATCTCGAAAAACCAAAACCAAACAAACAAAAAACCCTCACAGGCCCAGTGCATACTGCTTGAGTCTGTGAGCTCATATGAACTTTGCCACTGTTGATTTAGAGGGTCCTGTTTTCTTGGTTATATCTCCAGCCCAGCGAACTTACCACAGCAGGCCCTGACTATTTCAACACAGCTGAAGCATAAGTAAAAGACCTTAAAACAGCTGTATGAACATGATAGGGGTCCTTAAAGAGGAAGCAAATAAGTCCCTTGAGAAAATCTCTGAAAATGCAATCAAACAGTGGGAGGAAATGAATAAAACCTTCAAGACATAAAGTGGAAATAGAATAATTTTTTTAAAAAGTGAGAAGAGTTGAAAGTTGTATAGGTGAAAGAAAGTGACTCAAAATATACTTTTCTGTGCTATAACATGAAATAAGGAGACTAAAATATAAATATGTGAATAATTATAATATAAAATCTCCTTGTTTGTATGTGTACTTACATGCATGTGTATACAAAATGTTCTCAATTATAGAACAGTTAGGAGCAAAATATTCATGTAAATAATTAATTCAATCATTAATTAATGGCTCCTCACCCATACTGCATCTTGACTCCTTCTAATTAAATATCTTCCAGGTACTTTAAGCATGCCTCAAACAGGATGTGCTTTGTTTCTGTCAGTCCTCTCTTGTGCTCTTTTACTTCCAATAAAAACCTAATTATAATCCTACGAGCCACTTTGCCTTTATTGTTCGTCCTGGCTTCTTCACAGAGGGAGTCCTAAAGCACACACTTACCAGGTCCTCAGGCAGGGTCTTTTCAGAGCTCTCATTTTTAATTGAAGACACTTCACAAATCGTAATACACCCATGCTGTTTGTTTAACGGCCCTGTACTTAAACGGTAAACTCAAAAACCGAAGTAGTACAACTCAAGGAAGAAGTCATCCCCTTTATTCTCATACACTAGATTGCATTTTCCCCACACACAACCCCCGCCCCCTTGTGTAGCCAAGACCTCTGTGTTCTGGGTTTTGACACTAAGCTTCTGCCCATCCACACTTTCAGACTTTCACTCCCTGTTAGTTGGCACTTAATACACACTGAACTCCTCTGTTCCATGCACAGAATATGAGAAACCTAAATATCTCCCTCAGATGATGTATCTCACCATGTCTAGCTGTTAAAGGTCCTCTGCTTCTAACATGACATTGGTGATGGCACTAAGCCAAATGTCAGGCTTTCCAGTGACAAATGGTTGAGGAACTACACCTTCTAAGTAGCCAGGAACCTGGTATTCCCAGGAAACTCTATACTGAGCTAAAAGTCATGATGCCCCCAACTCTCTAGATCAGTTCTAAATTGGGGGCAAATTAAGTCTGTTGTCTAACTGCACGCTTTAACCCCTCCACCAGAGGACAGAAGGAACTAGAATTACCTTTTCTTTTTCTCCTTCCAAAGCCAATGTATCTTTCCCCCAACTCACTTGTCAGATAGAGTAAAGGTGCATAAAACGCCTCAGCTATAATAGAAGATCTAAAAATATTGTCCTCATTACACTGAATTTACAGAGCTTTCTAGTTCACTTCCAGCCCACTCTGCTACTCACCACCTCTGGGCAGAATTAATTGCTGTCATCTCCCACAGCACCTTATTCCTTTTTAAAATCATTTAACACATTGCAATTACCATTAGCTGCATGTTTGCCTTTCCCACTAGCCTGGGACATCCTCAAGGACAGGCATTGAAGCTTACTCATCTCTTTATTTCCCTGAAGCTTACCTCAGGGCTTATCACAAAGTAGGCACCCAGGGGCAATCTCTGTTTAAGTCATGAGACAGGAACAACAGCTATATTGTGAGAAAGCAAACCTGAAGTACTACAGGGTTCTGAATGTGGCTCTCAATCCCGTAAGCAGCAGACACTTTTTTGGTTGAGTCTATGGGCCTGGCGGGTGAGAGTGATTTGTCCTGACTGTGGGCCATGCAGGAAAACTCTAACTAAACAGCAGCAATTTTATTTCAGAGAATGGATATTTTTGAGGATGTTCACTGAGTATACCCATCATTTTATAACAAAGATATCACCAATTTCTATATTCACTTGTTGGAAATTGCCCATCTCAGAATCTGAGGAAGCACCATCTCCTCTCATGAAAGCTTACTGTTAAGACTTAATTATCAATCTGCACCCCCTGGATATCGGTAACCTATAAGAAGATAGATCATATAATTTCCTTCACTCAGTGGCATTTTAAAACATACTTTGTGATAGATGACTGGTGCTCTAGAATAACTTTATTAACACTGAGGATACAGATCTTTCAAGGAAGAAATAGGAAGAACACAGCTAGCCCTACAATGAAAAGTACAGTGTGTAACTGTCACCAAAGTAATAACATGTCCTGACATTAGACTTATTTTGGAATATGTGCAAGGAATCTTCTAGTCCATGTTGATATTACTAATTCTGGAGGAAGTGTGGCAGGTGGCTGCCTCTTTTTTTATAATTTATTTAAATTTTTATTTTTACATGCCAACCCCAGTCACCTTTCCCTCTCATTTTCCCCCCCCCCCCCTTTCCTCCCATCCACTCCTCAGAGGGGATAAGGCCTTCCTCCTGGAGTCAGCAAAGTCTGGTATACCAAGCTCCTCCCCCTGCATCAAGGCTGAGCAAGGTATCTCACCATAGGCAATGGGATACAAAAATCAGTTCATGTACCCAGGAAAAGTCCTGGTCCAACTGCAAGGGGCCCCACAAACAGATCAAGCCACACAACTGTCACCCACATTCAGAAGTCCTAGTTTGGTTCCATGCAGGTCCCCCAGCTGTCAGTCCAGAGTCCATGAACTTCCTCTAGCTTGGGTCAACTGTCTCAGTGGTTTTCCCCATCATGATCTTGACCCCCCTTGCTCATATGATCCCTCCTCCCTCTCTTCAACTGAACTTCAGGAGCTCAGCCCAGTGCTTGGCTGTGGATGCATCTGCTTTCATCAGTTACTGAATGTAGATTCTATGATGGCAATTAGGATAGTCACTAATCTGATTACCTCTGGGGTAGGCAAGTTCAGGAACCTTCTCCACTATTGCTAGAAGTCTTAGCTGGGGTCATCCTTGTGGCTTCTTGGAAATTTTCATAGCACCAGGTTTCTTCCTTATCTCATAATGGCTCCCTCTATCAAGATAACTCTTCTATTGCGCTCCCATGTCCTCATCCCCTCCCTCATACCCCCTCCTAGTTTACCCAGGAGATCTTGACTATTTTCCCTTCCTGGGGCCCTCCATGCATGTTTCTCTTAGGGTCCTGCTTTTTACCTAGCTTCTCTGGGGTTGTGGATTGTAGCCTGGCTATGCTTTGCTTTGTGTCTAATATCCACTTATGAGTGAGTACATACTATGTTTGTCTTTCTGAGTCTGGGTTACATTACTCAGGATATTTTTCTGGTGCCATTCATTTGTCTACGAAGTTCATAATGTCATTGTTTACTATAGCTGAATAGTACTCCATTGTGTACATGTACCACATTTTCTTTATCCATTCTTCAGTTGAGGGGCATCTAGGTTGTTTTCAGGTTTTGGCTATTACAAGTAATGTCTCTATGAACATTGCTGAGCAAATGTCCTTGTGGTATGATTGAGCATTCCTTGGGTATATGCCCAAGAGTGGTACAGCTGGGTCTTGAGGTAGGCTGATTACCAGTTTTCTGATAAACCACAATATTGATTTCAAAAGTGACTGAAACTTTGCACTCCCATCAGCAGAACAGACGTGTTCTCCTTACTCTACACTCTATCCAGCATAAGCTGTCATCAGTGTTTTTGATCATAGCCATTCTGGCAGGTGTAAGATGGTATCTCAGTGGTCATTTAGATTTGCATTTCCCTGATGATTAAGGATGATGAGAAATTCCTTAAATGTCTTTTGGCCAGTTGAGATTCTTCTGTTGAAAATTCTCTATTTAGATCTGTACACGATTTTTAATTGGATTTTTTGGTATTTTGATGTTTAGTTTCTTAAGTTCTTTGTATATTTTGGAGATCAGCCCTCTGTCAGATGTGGGGTTGGTAAAGATCTTTTCCCATTCTGTAGGCTGCCATTTTGTCTTATTGATTGTATCCTTTGACTTACAGAAGCTTTTCAGTTTCAGAAGGTCCATTTATTAATTGTTGCTCTCAACATCTGTGCTACCAGTGTTAGATTTAGGAAGTGGTCTCCTGTGCCAATGCATTCAAGGCTACTTCCCACTCTCTCTTCTATTAGGTTCAGTGTAATTGGATTTATGTTGATCCATTTGATCCATTAGACTTGAGTTTTGTGCTTGGAGATAGATATGGATCTATTGGCATTCTTCTACATATCAACATCCAGTTATGGGTGGCTGCTTCATAAGGACATGACATCTATGCGGAAAAACAGAGAAAAGATGCCATCCCATCAACTCTGCAAAGAAACCTTTCAGAAAGGAAGGGTAGGCCTTGCAAAGACTCTGGACCACTAACTTTACATTGGTTGCTTTATACTCAGTGTTTAAAGGGATTCATATCTGCTCTTATATTTAGGTTTGCTTTGGCTGTCAAGGCTGTCATCCAAAACTGTTGAGTATATTTGCCTCTACCACTTACCCCTTCTAATGCTTTGCTTTCTGATCGTTTATTGTTGCTAGTAGGATGTCATTGATTTTAGTGGATTTTTGAAGGTAAGAGTTGACTAAAATTATAATCACTTTTGGGTATAAGTTCTAATTAGCTTAAATTTTAATTATTTATTTATTTATTTAAGTTATAATATAATTATACTATTTCCCTATTGGCGCCCAACGTGGGGCAAGAGTTTCCACCTAAAATCTGAAGAAAAAAAAAAAAAAAGATTCTAAAACGGAGCTAAAAACAGCTTCTTAGTTGTCTCTCTCAAGTTAGCAGCAGCCTGCCTGTTTGAGCTACTATGGCGGGTTCCTGGCATGTGTGCCTGACCTACAGTGTGGCAGAAATGAGGTGTCCACAAGAGGCACTTTGCTCTGCTGCATGGTAGATTTAGTCTTTGCTAGTTTTTTAAAAAAAAAAAAAGTTTCTGGGTTATGCACTGCTTTGATAAAACTGCTTCTGATAGTTGATGGTACACATGGCTCCAGACCCAGAGCTGGCGGTAAATTGTACAACTGCTATGTTGGGAAGCTGAGGTGGGTGGAGCCAGCAGCCACAGAGGCGTTTCAATCTTACAAAGATGGATATTACACAGAGAATCTGGTTTGTGTTGTTTGGGGAATTTTTAACTGCAGAAAAAGATTTGATTGTAAAAGCTGTTGTTTAAAGGTACCTTGGTTTCAAATTTTGGACATAAGGATATGTTGCTTTGGAAAAGAGTCTCTGCTTTTGTTTCCACAGAAAGCCAGAGGAAATGGATTTGTTCCAGATTAAGATACATCAGGTTTGATCAGCCAAGACCACCTGAAAGGTCTCCTATGACACAATGGCCCAGATGATCCAACATCCAGAATGGTTTTAAGACAACTGGCTCAGAGGTTTACCCTCACGGACCACTCCATAATCCTAAAATTTTCTTTGTGTCCCCATAAGATACAGCGCCCCGTTCTAGCAGGAAGTAGTAAGAGAAACTACGCCCAATTTCCCAAAATTATCAAGCTGGCTTTGGAGATGGAATTGGCTCACTCCTTCTCTAAACCCAAACATATTGCTAAAAGAAAAGGTTAAGAGATTTTTGTGTCCCAAATCAGAAGAGCCTTCTGGTGTAGGACAGAGAAAAACCAGTATTTTTATTTAAAGCAAGTTGGTTATAAATGCCATCTCTTTCTAAAGAAGAAAAGGGGATATGATATAGATATAGTAGGAAAATAGGGTAGATTAAGAAACTTATTTCTAAAGAGCAACAACTTGTTTAAAATGTTTTACATTGGTATAGATTTTAGTCTATTGATACAAACTTAAAGTTAATTTTGTTATACTGTGTGTATATTTCTACTCTTGTTTAAGGTATTATGTTTATATAGCTCATTTAAAATTGTAATTGATAATTAAAATAGATTAATAATTAGTCATCTATGATAATCATACTTGTAGACATGTTAGTTAAGTCTTCTAGGTAATACACAGAGATATTTCAGATAGATAGGTAATCTTCAAATACTTCAAAGACCTACAGAATATGGCATTTAAAATATTTTAAAAATTTAGACTTTCAGGACGGTGAGACATGTCTGCTCTTGACAACACTGATTTACTTCAGAGAAGAGGATGGGCATTGAAGACACTTCATATCTTATCTTCACCTTGGCAAAAATAGCCATTTGGGCAAGAAACTGTTCTTGCCTGGACTGCTTGATCAGCTGGACATGCAAGACCCATAGAAAGGTGACCACTAAACTTTGTTTGAAAAATGGTCCTTCAGGTACCTGCTTCACAGAGGAAACTGCCAGACATTCTACAGGACACTGAGAGAAGTGACCGAGAGACTCTAGCTAGCTCTGTGGGCTGAAGACAAATGCCCCATGTACAAAGGAACATTAGGTGACTGTCTAGGCTGCCAACTGTCTCTGTCTACCCTGCAAAACTCCCAAAAGTTACTTGCATCCTTCTCCCGTTTCTCAGGTAATAATATATCCTTCTGAGGTCTTTGATGTGGTTGAAGACTAGATAGTTATAATTTCCTCAGTTATGACAAAAGTTAGATATAAAAACCTTAGACTCACAAATATAGGATAGATAAAATATTTTGTTTAATTTTGTCAAAACAAATAGACTAGATATTGTAACTATAATTCTTGCTTGATAATTGTTTTGTTATATGTAATTTTATTATGTAAAAGTTAAAATCTTCCTTTTAAAAAAAAAGAAAAGGGGAAGTGCTGTGGATATTGTTCTGTATAAATAAGATGCTGTTTGGCCAGTGGCTAGGCAGGAAGTATAGGCAGGACAAGAGAGAAGAGAATTCTGGGAAGTGGAAGGCTCAGGGAGAGACACTGCCAGCCGTGGCCATGAGAAGCAACATGTAAAGACACTGGTAAGCCACAAGACATGTGGCAAAGTATAGACTAACAGAAATGGGTTAATTTAAGATAGAAGAAGTAGATAACAGGGAAGCCTGCCATGACCATACAGTTTGTAAGCAATGTAAGTTTCTGTGTGTTTACTTGGTTGGGTCTGAGCGACTGTGGGACTGGCGGGTAAGAGAGATTTGTCCTGACTGGGCCAGATAGGAAAACTCTAACTACAATTTCCCCTTTGCTTTCATCTCCCCAAAGCCTCCATAAAACCCTTCTTGCTTTCTTTCAAATTCATGGATTCTTCTTTCATTAACTGGTATTACATGAACACACACACACACACACACACACACACACACACACATATACCTACACACATACATACGTACATATATACACACACATCACTAAATGTCTGTATATATGTATTCCTAAATACATAAATGCAACCTGCTCAGTCTGTATAGTGTTACTTGTATTTATGTTTTCAGCACTGCCCATTTGGTATTGGGTAATCAATTTGTGTGTTCTTCCTGGGGAAGACTATTTCTCTTATTCTCAGCAGTCTGTAGTTGCTTATAATTCTTTGTATAGGATTGACACCTCTTGGCCTTTCCCCACCTCCACACTAGCATGTCCACTATTGCTGCTCATGTTCAAAAAGTCATGTTGTTGGGAATTTATGGTTGTAGTTTCTGACATTAGTAGGAGACATAATCTCCTAGCAAATTCCCTGTTACTCTGGATCTTCTAGTCTTTCCTCCACATCTTCCTAAATGATCCTGGTCCTTAGGTACAGGAATTGTGTTGTAGATGTATCTACTGGGACTGGGGTGTGTGACCTTGAACAGGAACTGACCTGCAAACCTCTTCATAAGGACTAACATTCATGGTACCAGAAGGTATCATGCAAGCTTCCAAAGGAGGGAAGCAGCCAACAGTCACACCCAAGATGATGCCTATAAACTACAACAAATACCACCATGGCACAATAACCCTAAGTGTGCTGTACTGGCACACATACATGGGTGGTAACCAACAATTTTATAAATAGACTTAAAACTTTCTCTCAAGAAGGAGATCACATCTCTAGAGAAGCTAGCTAACAAAGAAGACTTTAAGAGTGATGCATGGATCACCCTGGGAAGGGGAAACAGATGAGTAAAGTTGGGGTAAGTGGGGGGCAGTAGAAGGGAGGGGATGGGGGATGAGAACATGAGGGAATGGTAAAGGGATGGTCAAGCTGGAGGAGGGACAGAGTAGGAAAGCAATTAAAGAGCTATTTTGATAGAGGGAGCCATTATAAGGTTAGGGAGAAATCTGGTGCTAGGGAAATTCACAGGAATCCACGAGGATGACCCCAGCTAAGACTCCTAGCAATAGTGGAGAGGGTGCCTCAACTGGCCTACCCTGGTAATTAGATTGGTGAATACCCTAACTGCCATCATAGAGCCTTCATCCAATTACTGATAGAAACAGATGTAGAGACCCACAGCCAAGCTCCAGGCCAAGCTCTGGGAGTCCAGTTGAAGAAAGGGAAGAGGGATTATATGATCAAAAGGCATCAAGATAATAATGGGGAAACCTAGAGAGACAAACAAACCAAATTAGTGGGAACTCATGAACTTTAGACCAACAGCTGTGGAGCCTGCACGGGACCAGACTAGGCCCTCTGCATACTTGAGACAGTTGTAGAGCTTGGTCTGTTTGAGGGATCCATGGCAGTGAAATCAGGATCTGTCCCGGGCACATGAACTGGCTTTCTGGATCCCAATTCCTATGGTGAGATGCCTTGCTCACCCTTGATGCAGGCGGGAAGAGCTTGGTCCTGCCTCAGCTGAATGTACCAGGTTTTGCTGACTCCCCGTGGGAAGCATTAACCTTTCAAAGGAGGGGATTGGGGGGTCAGGGGAGGTGAAGACTCAGGGGAGTGGGAGGAGGGATGAGAGGGGACCTTTGGTTGGTATATAAAATGAATAAAAAAAATTCTTAAATAAAAAAGTAAAATTTACAAAAAGAAGAAAAAAGAGATCATGCCTAGTGCTGGAAGCCTAACCAACAAACCGGGGCTGGTGAAGTCATGGATCATGGATGAGAACATATAATACCATTTTAGTAAGCCAGCACAATCTCTAACTATATTCTAAATATTTGTCCTTAGATTCACAGATAAATGTAGTCCTCAATCTTTGTAAAGGAAACTTCTCTTTGCACCATACAAAGACGATTACAGAACATTACTAGCTTTAAATGAAAAACAGGTAATGAAGAGCAGCTATCCAGAGATTTTTGGCTGATGAACCATGTTGTTTTGGTGAAAACTGGTACTAGAAATACTGCTTTTCCAAAAAGCCTCATTAAACAAACCAAAAAAAATCTATCAAAAATCCTCAGACATAAGAGGAATGAGCCAGTATTCCTTCTGATGGGCACTTAACTAAGTACAGATCTCATTGACATGAGCTTCTGCTTTATTGCACTTGTCAAACCTATGTTTCCCAAAGAAGTTTGGAAGAAACTGTCATATTCTCATTATCTACTGCAATAAGCTGTGTTTCAACTTGTCATGTGCATAAGCAAATGTCTGTTAACAGCTGATATGATTGAAACAAAGTTTATGGTACTAATAAGTTCTACATATATAGTTTGTCTAGTACTTCAACAAAAGCAAAATTACATTTGATTTTAGGAAGCTTCTCTATTTTCCTCTGAAGAACAAATGGGATAAAATATAACGCATTGGAAGCAGTATGAAATTACACATCCTGAAATATTTTAGGATCCCAAGTTGAACATCATTGTGCATCCTTTCATTTGCGAGAATAAGACTGAAAATCTTAGTATGACTGAGATATCACCGTAATATCAAATCTTATTGAAACCTCTTTTAACTGCGCCATTTACATTTTCAAGCACCAACTTTTGCAAGTTTTTGTCTTTTGTCATTGTGCTGACACTGCTGTGGAAGACCTTGCCTAGAAGCAAGGTTTTCAGGCTAGATAAGCTGTCTAATTTTGTTTTCCCTCCTAAACAAAGGGCAACACAATAAAAGCTCATCAGTTAGTACTCTAAGACCAAGTCTATGAATGCAGTAAAGAGGCAAGCAATAACTGTGTTCTTGGAAAAGACAAAGGTAATCCTAAATTAAGTTCTTGGACTCAACTTCATGTTCCACACACTCAGGGATTTTCTACAAATAAAAGATGCAATGTTAGGGCCTAGAGAGATTGTTCAGCAGTTAAAAAACTCCTGTTTCTCTTCCAGGGGACCCAAGTATTATTGCAAAAACCCAAGCCAGGTGGCTCACAACTTCCCATGACTCTGCTCTAGCTCATCTAACACATTATTCTGGTTCCTGTGGGGCACTTTCACATACATGTGCACATACCAACACAGGGACACATACAAATATATATAAATAAAACACTAACAACACTAACCTGAGTGCTTATCCTCCACGTCTCCATTCTCCTTGACAAAGATAATTATTATCATGAACTTAGTGAATAAGTTTCTCTTGTCACTGTGTATATTAAAATGTACAAACTTTAGAATTAGAATGAGTAAGACATGTTTTTAGTGTTACTTTAGAAGTTCACATGAACTACCAAACATATCTGCAAGTAGTAATTTCTTAATCAATATTAAGATTTGATTAAGCAATGTTGCTATTCAACTACTTCATTTATCTAAGTGGCTATATCATATTAATTATATAAACATACTGTGCTTTAAATGTATTTCCCAATAAGTCATTATTTCCAATTATCTTTTAAAGAAAGGGATGTTTCATTCAACTTGAATGCAAATACAGGAGTTCAAGTTTATTTCAATTAGTTCTTCCATACATCATTTGTCATGATTGCAGTTGGGTTTTCATGTTCCTCCTTAATTTTCTCCCAAAATAAAAACCATTGCCATTTTTATCTTGACATGATATTTGTCAAATCTTTCTATAAAGATTCATGTATTTTTATCATATGCATGTGAATGTTTTGCCTGTTTGTATGTATGTACAATACATGCATATCTAGTCTTCTGAGAGGATAGATAAGGGTCCTGGATCATCTTGAACTGGAGTTCCAGACATTATAAGCCTCCATGTGGGTGTTGGGAACAGAACCTAGGGCATCTGCAAGAGCAGTTTTCTCAAATACAAAGCCATCTCTCCATCCCCATCACTGTTCATTCTATGACTTTATTGTGGAATTCAGCTAGGAGTGCTAAGTCCTGATGTTTCAGTTCTGTGGTCAAAGAGCTCCTGGATTTGCGTTCAGGATATACAGACTGTTATAAGCAGTCAAAGAAAACCTCCTAATTTTGGTTTAATTGATCCACCAACATAAGCAAAATCTGCATGTAATTCAAAGAGATGTTTCAGAAATTTCTAATTATTCTCATTTTAAATGGGTCATGTCTAAAGAATTTTTCTCAGGGACATACATTTAATTCTCAATCATTTTATTTTATCTTCCATATAACTATGTAATCAATCCCATTTATTTATTTAGCCAGTAAAAGTAAAAATGATAATGCCAAGCATTTACCTTTTTATAAGGTTATTTAAACTGGAATTCACTTTTATCTATACCAAAAGTTTTACAATTTATAACTAAGGGTCATAAACTTTTTTCAGACATTTTATAATGACAAAGCTCAGAACCAGATGGTGTGAGCTCAATATAGAAAGAAAGGAACTCTTGCTGATGATTAATTGATAACTATCATAATTTTGACAATGGCCAATTAGCAAACCCTAATAAAGTTTGCAGAGGGCTCATGAAAGTTAATTATGCTTGAATTCTTGCCATGAAGTCACCTCACTTTAAGCAATATATGTTCCTAAAAAAAAAAAAATCACGAGTCAGTTGAACATTTATAAGCAACAGAATAAGTTTTCACAGAATTATCAAGTAAGACATATCTTGTCTCTGTTTCTGATGAATTTGTTGTTGGCAATTGTTCTTATTACTGTGACTGTGTTAAACACTAACTTCTTCTGTGCCATAGGATGACTATAATTTAAACAACACTTTAAGTTCTTTCAAAAAGAAAATTCCATGCTGGTGAGATGAATCATCAGTAAAGACCTTTGCTGTGTAAGCCTGGAGATCTGAGTTTGATCCTCAGAATCCATACAAAGAGGAAAGGAGGGAAGGACTCCAAAAGTTGTCCTCTGACCTCTGCCCTCTGCCCTACAGTACACATATGCTGTAGCACATGGCACACACACACACAATCTTCACACACATTTTCACACATGCACAAATAATTAAGAAACATTTAAAAACTGAAAGACAGGAAAGTCATTATTCTATGTGTTAGGAACAGCTATGCTAAAATACTACATAAGGAATTTATAAAATATAAGGTAAAGAAACCAGAAATAATAAAGACAAAATTCTTTCATTACCATTACACTTAACTTTACAGTGCTACTACAGGTACGAATTCTTGTTCCTGTTTAACAAATTCAAATAAAGAACATCAAAGAAGGAAAGTGGTGGCAGTGAGATTTGAACCCATGTCTCAGACTCCTGACCCATCAGCCACTGTCTACTCCACAACAGGCTTTAACTAGATCCAAACATGGAAGCTTGAGGACTTGAGGAAGAGCTTTCTGAATAAACTCAGGTGTCCTAGCTTATGACAATCCATAAAAAGAATGAAGCTGGGTAGTGGTGGTGTATGCTTTTAATTCCAGAACTTGGGAGGCAGAAGCAGGCAGATCTCTGTGAGCTCAAAGCCACCCTGGTCTACAGAGCAAGTTCTGAACAGCCAGAACTACACAGAGAAACCCTGTCTGGAAAAAAAACAAGAAACAAACAAAAGACAGGAAGGAAGGAAGGAAGGAAGGAAGGAAGGAAGGAAGGAAGGAAGGAAGGAAGGAAGGAAGGAAGGAAGGAAGGAAAGAGAGGAAAGAAAGAAAGAAAGAACAGAAAAGAAACGGCATAGTCTAGATACATAGATTTAAGCAAGTAACAAACTACCCAATAGATACAAATTGAGTTACATGCTGTTTCTGTTCTCTACACTCTTTGTTTCAGAACTCAGCTGAGTTGCTTTAACATATGAAATGTTGCCATCATTTCGATCGTCAAAGTAAAGATGACTGTGATGACTGGGTGAGGTGTGAATAGGGGAAGCTCTGCCTCACTGCTGCTTCCTGCTCAGTGCAGCAGAGAACTGCATGTATCCTGTCATCTTCTAATCCAGCTTCTCTTTATTCCTTGTGAACTACAGGAAAGGAAGTGTCCAGTAGTGTGGACACAGGACTGGGGATCAGGTTACTTTGCACATCCTTGACCTAGCTCTCAGCCAGCAAATAGGAAAGTGTTTCTGATTAAAAGTCCCTGACATAGGTATTTCATCCCATTGTTAACTTGGCCTCTGTGATATGAAAAGCCATTAGATCATCAACCCTTGCCTAGGGTTTTGATAAAGTGAATGATAGACAATTTTTGGATCAGAGTCCTACTTTGTCCTACTTTTTAATTCCAAATAGGCATGTGATGATGAAGTTCATGGTTAGGGTTTAGGCTGTAGAGATGAGTTAAATATCCCAATAAGCTCCAAATATCAACTAATATTTTGTAATGTAAACAAAGTTGGTTTGTTTGAGGATGGGGTGCAATTCTGTGTTTCTCACAGTGTATCAAACAGAAGAAAGAACTGGAATGAAAACATGGAGATGACTTAGGCAGTACAAAAAGCTCTCTCCAGGGTAATAATAGGAAGAACAGTAGGAATAATTGATTAGAGAGGCTCAACAGTGTGAGAAATTAAAACTGTGGAGCAAGGATGAAGGGAGAGTAAGAATAACCTACAATTGCAAATCCAGAGACTAGAAGAGTGAATTGAGAGAAAATGCAAAGGAGTAGGAAATTCTGGCTAGGGTGGCTAACTCGTTGGGCCTCACCATCTACTACAGAGGAGATTCGTACTCAGGTAGGAATTCCACCTGGGGAGGGAAGTAAGGGTCAGTAATTCCTGAGTGGAGGAGATCTCTGATGTAATCATCAAGAGAAAGAGCCATGGGACTGGAAACAGAAGTCAGATTCACTTCAGGATTTACACAAAGAAAATAACAATGGCTAGGGTCATTGATATGGGTCAGCAGGTAAAAGTGTTTGCTGTGCAAACCTGGTGACCTGAGTTCAATCCCCAGAACCAGTATAAAGGTGGAAGAGGACAGACTTCACAAAATTGCCCTCTGACCTCCACATTCAACTGTGGCACATCCACTCCCTACCACAATAAAAATAATAGCATTTTAAAAGTAATTTCTAATCAAGAAAATCAAATCAAAACTACATGGAGATTATATCTCATTTTCATTGGACTGGCTATCAAGGAAACAAAAAGCAACAAATGTTGGCAATCATACAGGGGAAAGTAATACTTATGCTTATAGGAACATAAGGTATCAGAATAACTATGGAAATCAGAGAGAGGAATCTTCATAAAACTAGAAACAGGGGTAAGGGAGATGGATTGGTGGGCAAAGCACCTGCTGGTCAAGTATGCAGACCTGAGTTTGGAATCCTAGAATAGAATACATACAAAATTAGACACAGGGTCACATGTCTAAAATCCCAGAACTACCAAAAGAGGTGGGAGATGGTAAGAGGGGAATCATCAAGAGCTCATGGGCCAGCTAGCCTAGTATACACAACAGTGAACAATAAGAGACACTGCTTCAAACAGGATGAGATGTGGCATATGCATGCCTTAATGCACACACATACAAATGTATATATACACACAAACATATACACACATTGGCTTTTTAAAAGACTGAGCCAAAATATTTTAAACAGAACCACTGTATCATCAAACCATACAACTCTGACTCTTGGGTGTATATCCTAAGAGATCAAAGGTAGCTTATGGCAGAGATACTCATGCTCATTATGGCACTCCTCACAATAGCCAAGTCATGAAACCAAGGCAGGCCCCCATTACTAGATGAATGAAGAAAACATGACATATAGACACCATGGAATATCATTTTGCTATAAAGAACACAAAATGTGGAAGCAGACATCATTGTATTAAACAAAATTAACCAGAGCCAGAAAGACAAATATTTCTCTGGCATGTGGATTCCAAAATAAAACAGACATCAAAGAGGAAGAAAGAAACAATTGGGTGAAGAAGGAGGGCAAGGTGAGGAGGGAGATAAGTAAATGTGAGAAACAGAGTATGAAACTAACCATCATAATGAAACAACTTTGTACAAATAATATACACCAAATAAAAAGTAATAGCTAAAGGAGTAGAGAGGCTAGTCTCCTGGATGTCAGAGTGAAAGGATTCCATGGAGAATTATGTCACAGAAGGAACTGAGCATTGCAGAACTTTATGAGCTCTTTTTCTTTGTTTCTTTGGAGATTGTCTGAATTTAAAATTTAAATATCTTATTTAAACTTACAAATGTTTTGATAATCAAGATAACCATACAACTTGAGTAGATGGTACAATGATTTCCCAAAGACCATCATCAGCGTTTCTGGGAACAGGAAGGTGAACAAACTGTGCACTCTGGAAAGACAGCATAAGAGAAATGTATGAGTTTTAGCTAATGAAAAATATGCAAATGTACCTCATCACACTTTAGTGCTAAGTGAATACACTGAGTAATGTTACATAAATGTCCTCTGCAAATTTGGAAAGAGTTTACAATTTGTTCCTAATGGTGATATAGAAAACTTAATTCTTAATTGTAATACCTCAAGCTCTGGGGATATAAATTGTCTGCCCCACATAGATATTTAAAGTGTATGTATTCTTAAATCTGTGTACCCTGGCATATGAAAGTAAAATTCATTTATGTAAATAACCCATGCAATTTTAAACAATATTTCCAGTTATACTGGCAGAAATCACACACACACACACACACACACACACACACACACACACACACATATATATATATTAGAATAAATGATTTATTTGCACATAGCAAACAAGGATATTTATAAACAAAAGCAATTCAATACATGTTTGAAATGACTAGTGACACCCAATTGCAGGATGATTCAGGAACGCTGATCATAGTGACTTTTCCCTAAGCTCCAAAGACCCATAAACTATATTCTTCTTTCTTTCCCATTGCATCTGAGCACACCACATCCCAAAGAACAGAGAGACTGCTTGTGTACACAGTAGAGGGAGTGGTACTTCACACCATCCAAGAGACTGTGCAGCACCAAGTTTGTAGAGCCACCACAAAAACACTGGAATTGAGTTTTCATACAAACTTCCTAACAAAACACTAAATGAGACGTTTATCAATTTATGTACCCAGTCTGTAAGGAATGTGAATTCTTGTCCATAATACAGAGGAATTTAAATAAAGTGCAGCTAATCTTATAGAGAATCCAGGCAATCATGTCAGGTTTGGCTTTGCGGTGTTTAAACATAATTCTATTGAAATCCCTGAGCATTAGGGCCATATTCACATTAGAAAAGAAGTCTGCTTTGTAAAATTCATTTTAGCATGATTTATAGCAGCTACAAACTAAGTTTCTACAACTCCATCATAAATAAATGAATACCGTCATCTTGAAACCTTAATCAACTACATTTAGAAGTTCTTTGCTGAATTTTATCCTTCAACAAGGAATTGTAAGTTTCCATTCATATGCTGTACACAAAAGGTGGTTGTAATATCTGACTTGTCTGTAAAGAATAGATATAAACCATTTTAAACCAAATATAAAGATTTTTCCCAAAAGGCAAGTAGAAATAATAAATGTAGTTTGTAAAACATGATTCTATTCTTTAAATTCCATCATGTATATAGAAAAGAATATTTGAGGAAGAAATTTGCTATTTA
Organism: Onychomys torridus; assembly: GCF_903995425.1. Classification (NCBI taxonomy): domain Eukaryota; kingdom Metazoa; phylum Chordata; class Mammalia; order Rodentia; family Cricetidae; genus Onychomys; species Onychomys torridus. The sequence continues at coordinate 12,974,555 of NC_050456.1, forward strand.
AGTTTTGTTTTCTAAAATCGCTGAAGTGTACCTTGCATTTTATCTAACATAATTTAATACATTTAAGCTAGTATCATAAATATTATATATTATTTAATTATACAAAACATGATTCATAAAATATTCTGCCTCTTAGGAAATACTCCAGGAATTTTACAAGGTACAGTATAGTTAGAGTACCCAAAATACACACAACTGAAGAAGCAATTAAAATCAGTAATAAAAATCAAACATAAAAGCAGTGTACCATGCCAAAGGCCTTCTGAAATAAAAGATCTTTAAACCCACAATACATAAAAGGAGGCTAATTCAATGGTTGCCCTCAATTGAAAAGAGAGGACGTTGCACAGCCCAGGGCTGGCAGGCAGAAAATCTTAAACCTGTGCTTGCAAGTTTTCGATTTAAAATTATCTTTCCCTGGAAGAACACTAAGTTTTGTTATTGTCAGAGGTGGATTTTTTCTTGGTTTATTTTACTTATATTCTGTTGAAATACACTGTTTAAAGACAAGAATGAGCCATGAGACCTTTACTTGCAGTTAAAACCAGATCACATGTGGTGCTCATCTGTAACTAGGTGATCTTTTGCTTTATGCAAAATAAATAAAGGAATGAATGAATGATTAAATAAGCAACTATTTCCTACCTACCTAATTACTCCTCAAGGTCCTTGAGAGTGTAATTATCTGAATATTCATAGAAGAAGTAAGAGCTAGAAGGTATTTGTGAGCAAATCATCTCTCTTCTAGGAAAACAAAGGCAAATTAAGCCTTTACAGCATGTAACTTTTAGATAAGAATACATTCAATTGCTAAGAATAAGTATTGAAAATACCCAAACAACTTTTCAAACCTTTAAGGTGCTGCTGTAAGCAGAGATGTGGCTCTTCATAATCTTCACAAAAATACTTCCAGTGTCTTTATACAGTCAAATGTTACTCCAGAACTCTGACCTCAGCATGGAAGTTATGGAATGTGGTATAAAATTCTTACTTCTCTGCAGTAATGAACTTCAATGTGTGATTCCATGTGTCCTGACAGTATTTGGGATGTGAAAAATGAAAGGTAGATACTCTTGTCACCAAGAATGTACTTCCCAGTGAATTTCAAACAGCAATACCTTGTTGGATGTATTTTTGGATTTTCTAGCATCAATTTGTCTGAAGGGAAAAACCTCACACATCTTTTCCACATAATCAGAAGCGGGTTTGTGAAATTCACAAGAATGTGAGACAGAGAAAAGAACATTTTGTATTTGAAAAAGTTTCCTTTTTCCAACCCCGAGTGTTAGGGGAAAGGCTGAAGAAGAAAAAAGAAAAGCAAGAAGAACACAAGAGTGAGGTGGTCAACCTGAAAATGAAGTTCAGGGCCGGAGGCCAACACTTGCCCGCTGCTCTCTCCTTCTCGGCTCTGTCCATCCCTGACTCTGACCACAGGTGCAGACTCCTCTTTCCCAGAAAAGTCTAGAAGAAACTCTAAACTTGCTAAAGGCAGATTTGGGGTGGGGTGAGGAAGGGTAGGGTTCTGAAGACCAGTTTGCTGCTTGGCACGGAGAACCAGGACCAGTTGGAGACTTCTTGGCAAGTTTGTTTCACCTGGATCAAACCAGGGAAGTGCATCAGAAACAAACTAAAGGCAGGACCAGGGCACAGCCATTGTGAGTGCCACACTGAATATAAAGAAGCATTATTCAGCCTTCAGGATAGGTTAAGTTAGCCCACAGAACCCTAAACTATCACACCCTTACCCCGGGGCAGGCTGCAGTCTGTGCTACTTAGGAAAAGACAGATCTATACAGCAGTGGCAGAATCCATAGCAAATGACTTCATCATTCAGTGTAATTCTACATAAAAATTAAGAATAGGGAAGGTAACAGGGAAGATCAGTTGATGAAAATGGTGGGAAAAAAATGTTAAACACCAAAGGAGAGAAAACAGAAAGAAAGAAACAATACTTTCCGAGAACAAAAGTGAATGGTGATTTTCGAGGACAACTCGAAACAAATCCCCTGTCTACCCAGAAAACCCCTCCACAAGGTGAGAGGAAGAGGAAGACTTAGAGGATGAGCACGAAAACAGTGTGTGAATCACAGCACAGGAAGTCTGAAAACTGGATGGAGTGAGACCGTTTTATGTAGCCCTTTACAGACAAGCAGACACAGTCCCAAACCATCTGTAGCAAGTCCTTAACAAGAGGATGGAGCAGCCCGTGTGTAGACCTAGCTCACCCCAGACAGTCAGCCATCCAGGTTTGCTAGTTAGGTTGATCAAAGAAGAAAATAAATCTCCCACATCTCTACAAGAGGGCATAGCCTGGTAACTTGATGCAAGGACCCAGTGTAAGTCAGGCTCCTGCCTACCCAGAGCAAATAGGAGGTGTGAAATCCAGCTTCCTCTATGAGATCATTTCAAGCTCCCAGGTACTTCACAAAGACTTCCCTGAAGCTTAAAGCTGGCAAGGAAGCATATTTAACTTTGAAAATATTTCTATCTATTTCAAAGAGACAGAAATACATTTTATAATTACAGATTTTCTAAAGCAAAGGTGTGAGACTCTTTCCTTAGCCCCAACAGGAGAACTCATCTCATTTGTGTTTTGTTTGTAATAATAGGACAATAATATAAAGAAAACTTCTGAAAGTAATTTTGAAAGTTTAAAATGTACAAGAAAATATTTCATCTAGAAAAAGAATAATTGATATCCAAATTAATAGTTGAAAAATTAAGAATGTATACAAATGGTAAACATCATGAAAAATTAAGACTATTGAAATAGGTTGAAGTTTTAGAACTGAATGAGTATTTAAGTGATATTCTCGCTCAGGCTATGAGAGCTGACCTCATCTACTATCCACCCATCCAGAAACAGAGAATAGAAAATTAAAGGAAAAGAAATAGAGCAATGAAAAGGAAAATGTTCAAAACCAGAAAAAAAGTGTCACAGTTCTATAGCTTGAAAAATTCCCTGTGCTCTGAGCAGCAAAAACTTTTAAAAATCCTAACACCAAGTTTCTTTCAGAAATTCAGTATTACTTAATTTCATTGAGAAATATTCCCTAGGGCAGAGGTGAAGTTCCTAAAAGGCTCAGGAATCAGGTCCATGCTAGATCATCTGACAACAGCCAAGGAGTGACTGAATGATGCTTTTGGTGTTTTAACCAAGAATTATTTAAACCCAGGTTTTCATGCATAGTTCAAGCAAACTTGAGGACAAAATAAACATTTTTAGACAATCAAAACAAAATATTACTGTCCAAGTAGATTCTTCCTTCCTTCCTTCCTTCCTTCCTTCCTTCCTTCCTTCCTTCCTCCCTCCCTCCCTCCCTCCCTCCCTCCCTCCCTCCCTCTCTCTCTCTCTCTCTCTCTCTCTCTCTCTTTCTTTTTAACAAAGAAGCAAAAGGAAGAGGCAGAGATCTATAAAAGGAAAAGAGGATCCAGCAGAAATGTAGTATTGGGAGTCAAAATAACTCTCCAAAACACAAAGCACATTAAACCTAATGAAGCAACTGTTCTAGAAAGCCCTTTGCCAGGCTGTCTATAAGAACATGGACTGTGAGATCAAGGCATCTTAATGATACCATGTGACACATTGTATTTGAAAGGATGAAAGACAGCTAGATACTGAAAGAAAAACAAAAAGTTGTGCGTGGAACTCATGAGTATATAACCAACCAGAGTAAAACATGGCATAGTTTTGCACAATAGTTAATTTTAACCTGTGTTAAATTGTGTTATAGGACAATTTCTCTGGGGAAATGTGAAAAAAAAATGTCTAATCACTTCAAATAGTGAGTGAATCAATGAAAGAAAAAGTATAGTTACCACAAAGCACAACTTGGTGAAGCCGAGTTTTATTGGAATTACTTATAGAAATATGAGTGAGGGGTGATATATAGGAGCAGAAACAGCTCAAAGCCAGCTGCATCATCAAAGTCTTCTCCAGTATGAGTGACAGCTCATAAGAGCTGGAAATCTGGAGTACAATGCACAGCCTGCCTTACCAATGGCTGAGTTAGTTTAAAGGCCCTTTCGAGCAGCTCAGCTGGACTTTGATTCTTCTCGGCAGTTCAAGCTCAACTCTGCTTCTTTGAAGCTGGTTAGCTGGTGTTTGCTCCTTCTAGGTAATGGGGCTTCTCTGAGAGTGACTCTCAGCAGTATCTACTATTTATACACTCTGTGGAAAGAAGGGGAGCCTAGTGAATCTGGTCAGTTTCAGGGACTTCCTGAATCTATTTGAGTTGTTTACTTTCTTTGTTAACAAGCTTCCCTGTAGGATGGGGAAGTGTTTCACCATTCCTTTGAACATACTGTGACTTGTTTTTCCTGTAAATATCCTATCTTAAGAAGTTTCCTCCTAAGACATAAGGTTCTAATCTCAGAGGGAACTGCTATACAAGTGGCAAAGAAAAATATCATGTTGGCAATGTACAAATAATATTGTGTCCGATGCTCAGAGTACAGTTAAAGAGATGAAAAATTCCAATGTCCTACCTGGTAACGCTGAGATTCAAAATAAAATGTTGTTCATTTAAATAATAAGAGATCACTTTTCTAATTATGAAATTAAAAACAAGAATTGTAATAAACTGGAAGAAAAAAGAAAAAGATACAGTGACGCTTTTATATTCTGGTAATGAGATACTAGACTTCATTCAAGTGACTTGAATGAAGAAATAGCTGGGTCTGGGATGCAACTCAGTGCTTTAGAAGAAAGAGGAAAGGAATGGTTCACATTAATTTTCCATTATTGACTGTCTAAATTTATTTCAAATTCATGTAATATTTTATAAGACATATGAATTTTATAAGATATAATTTTATAAGATAAAGCATGTGTCTCGGTATTTTATTAGCTCAATTTCTCATATAAATCTTTGCTTTCATTCAAGATATGTTGTTCATCTCACAGATGGCCACATCTAGACTTTCCTCTGTGGACTTACTTCCCTGTTATTTGTAAAACCGTAGTTGATTTTATTATGAGGCATGATACTCACTGCACAAAAGCCTTTGAGATGTATTCTTGTTTGTGTGTACTGCTATAAAAATATCTTGGTCTCTGCAGATAAATCAGGTCTTTTGTCAGAAATAAAAAATATGAGGCCCTTTGCAGAGAGGAATCGTAAAGGTATTGCTCATTTGCAGTTATCAATTCACCTTGGTGTCTAAACTTTTACATCATCTTTATTCTGCTTTTACTTCTTTTATCCCTGTTGACAAGTTGGGCATTTTGAAAGCTTCCTCTATTACAAAAATTTGAAGAAATTTTTACTGATGTCAAATATTACAAAAATGTATTGGCTCCACTATTGTAACAGATGTCTGTTCCCTTTATAGTCGTGCCAACATTTCCCACAATACATTTTGATTTCCTTAATCATATCAATTAGATGTAATATAATATATTTCCATGTTCCCATCAGAATGCTGTATATGTAGCAGGTGCTTGATAAAGGTTTCCATGTTGGACTGACTTAATCATGGCTACCACTATTTCTCAGTTTATGGCCAGCAGTAAAATATGTTTCCCATGGTACACCTAAACAAAAAGAAAGTATTTTACCTCTTAGCTATTTTATGTGTGCTAATAAAATACTCCTAAAAGAAACAAAGCAAATAAAAGACTAACCCCTGATTCATAAACATAGACTATTGTTGTCACATTTTGCTAGATGATATTGAATATGATTTTCAGTTTTAGAAGTGAATTATATAGCACAGGCAATAAAAATAATTAGGATTTATATTCAATGATAAACAATGGTAAGATTTTTCCACTACAAACTGTTATCTTTCTGCATTTAACATACCTCATAGGGATAGGAGTGGAGGCAAAGTTCTGGAATCCTGAGTAAAAGCTAGTTCCTTCACCTCTAATGGAAAGCCCAGTCTGCTGAACCTTCATCTGCCTCACACAGTGGAGTATTTGTTCGTGGGCCACTGCAAAGCAATGTTCTCTTGTGACACAGTCAGAAAAATGGTCTGAAATAGAACATGGTGTCACTAATTCACAGTGAAGTGTCACTGCTGTGCAATCACTTAGATGTATCTGGGGTCTCAGAATTCAGGAAAATGTCTCTTGGCATCCTAAAAAGGTAGGTTTTCTAGGAAAGCTCCTTTTCAGTGAGTCAAGAAAAGGTTCTTCTCCTGTGAGTTTGAAACAAAACAGGAAATTTTCCTCTATACATTCAAGTTTGTTACAAATGCATGCATTATGCAGGACTTACAGCAGCAAATACCTATGAAAAATAAAAAAGAAAGCTGTGGAGACATAAGTTGGCTACCATGGGTGAAAAAACCATAGGTCTGATCTGCATCATAACATAAGCCCAAAGTGGCAGACATTTCCAGCACTTCTCAGGCAGAGGCAGGAGTATCAGAAATTCAAGGTCATCCTTTGATACATATGGGATTCATAGACAACTTAAAACAGAAGAGACCCTATCTCAACTCAAACACACATACACACACATACACACACACACAAACACACACATACACATACATACACACACATACACACATACACACACACATACATACACACACATACACACACACACACACACACACACACACACACACACACACACACAAGCAGAAAGAGGGAAAGAAGTTTTAAACAAAAAAAGAAAGCCAGCAACGATGATCTGCAAATACGAATCTTTGCAACAATATATTTAAAAAAGTAAGACAGTAGACAGAGTATGTCACAGAAATTAGACATTAGGGTGTGACTGAAAGATGAGAAGGAGACACAGGTGATGCATTTAGGACTCACAAAAAGGCCAGCAAGAAGAAAGCTGCTCAATATGCAAGTGTTACTGCTTTTTGAGGCCTCTCACATGGTCTGAAAAAGAAAAGGGTAAGTGAAAAACAAACCTGATCTTCTAAAAACCCAACACAGTATTTTCTGATTAGAACTTACAGATTATTCAAAAGAGGAGGCTAAATCATAAGCTTGTATAAGCAACAACCATTTACTCTTCTTAAAGATATACTACTTGACCAGAGCAATGCAACCTCCTGGGAGAAAAGAGTGACAGAGAGTGATCAACTCGAGGTGTTGTCCTTTAAAAAAAACCAAAAAACCAAACAAACAAACAAACAAACAAAAACCCTTAAGGTGGATTCTTCAAAAAGAATTCTTAATTATGAGAGTAATTATGAATGGTGATTCTCAAGTCTCATTGCATTATATATATATTTTTTTCTTTCCTTCTTACTCTGGGTTGCTGCATGGCTGGCCGCTGGCCTCCTCCTCTCCTAATATTGCACAACACCTGTAGCAGGAATCTTAACAGGTCTTATTAATAAAATCAAACTGAGCCAGGTATTAGAGTGAATGCTGGAAGATCAGAGAAGCAGAACAAGCCACAGCTTCCTCACCTCGCCAGTTCCTCAGCTGGTCTTGTTTCCTCAGACTGGAAGCTTCTGTGTCTTTGTCCCAATGGCTCTCAGCTGAACTGTTGCTCAAAAGCCTGAATGCTTAACCAGCCAAATGCTTAACCAGCCAAATGCTGCTAGTGTCTGGTCTTCACACCTTATATTTCTTTCTCTTTCTGTCGTCACTCCCTGCAATTAAAGGCTCGCTTTCTGGGGTTAAAGGCGTATGTCTCCATGCTGGCTGTATCCTTGACCACACAGAGATCTGCCTAGCTCTGCCTACCAAGTACTGGGATTAAAGGCGTGCACCACCACCACCCAGCTTCTGCTATGGCTTGCTCTGACCCATTTTCTAGCCACTATTTTTGGCTCTGTATCTAGTGGCTGTCTGTTCTCTGGCCCCAGATAAATTTACTAGGGTGTACAATATTTTGGGTAACACAATACCACCACAAACAACAGACATCAGCATTGTTAGTGCTCAACAAGTAATTCTAATGTGCAGCCCCAGAAGCACATATGGAAGGTTTTTTGTTGCTACTGCTGTTGATAACTGATTCTATTTTTAATTGTGTGTGTGTGTGTGTGTGTGTGTGTGTGTGTGTGTGTGTGTGTTCTTGAGCCTGCATGCATGAGCTCATATGTATATGTGAGTGTGGGTACTTCCAAGGCCAGGAGATAGTGTCAAATCATCAGGGCCTGGAGTGCCAGAAGTTCAGAGCTACCTGATGTGGGTACTGGGAATTGAACTTTAGATCTCTTGAAGAACAACAGTACTCTTAACTGCTGAACTAGCTCTGCAGCTCCAGCCAGAGGATTTTAGAAAAGTCAAAAGCTTCTGCTTCCTGTCTCTGCTTGAACACAACTGGTTTTCCTTGTCATGTATTTTTACTATTAATTTGTTAAAGATAGCTAATGCTGTGTTTTTTATCTTGAAAGTCCCCCAAGGGTCCCTATGTTAACAGATTGGTCCCCTGGGTGATGTTATTGAGAGGAGTCAGAACTTGTAAGAGGTGAGGTCTTGGTCATTGTCCTTAGGTCATTGGAGGCATGAAGGGAATTGTGAGATTAAGATCTTTCCTTTTTCTTTTGCTTCATGACCATGAAGTGAACAGCTTGGCTCTGCTATCTGCTCCACCATGCTAGACTACCTCTCCAGTAGCCCAAAGCCAGGGAACTCATGACTTCCTTTCTATGAATTACCCTTTTCTACGGCATTTACCTCAGACACCTTTTACAGCAGTGGGAAGCTGCTGGATATAATCCTCAGATTAGACCAACCTGTCTTTCAAGTATGTTTGTCTTATACAGAAGATTTTAAAAAAATATAAACAACTTTTACATTCTCTTTTACCTACAAATTGCTTACTTCTGTTGCCTTTAAAGATCTAGAATCTGGAACCAAAAGAAACAAGAAAGATTGCAACCGGAAAACATCTCTCTTGCTAACTTGATGGCATGAAAGACATTTTTGCTAGTTGAAGCTAAAACCATAGCTACTGCTGAGGTGATGGGAAGATCCCGACCTTCATCACTCCTCTTCTAAGCACCTTGTGAGCATCACATTCATCACTCACAGGAGACAGACTTACACAGGGAAGGAGAAAGTAGAGAGAGGGGAGGCTGCCCTCTTTGCAGCAGGGTACATGGGCACATAGGAAGATGATGGGAAAGGAGTGCACATGGGAGCAGCAGTCATCTTAAAACAACATAGGACAAGCAGTATAACGTGCATGCTCACTGTCTCATGTTTCCCGGCCCAACATCCCTTCCTATACTTAATAAAACTCAACTTTATACAATCTTGTAGTTGCTCAGGAGCATCCTACATACTGATAGTCTCTGAACATACTATTCTTCTTCAATATAAAAACTGAACATAAGATTGTTTCCACTTTAATAAACACTGACTAGTTTCTATTTAATTTTATAGACACATAATCAGGAAGGCAAATGTTAGAATATGTAGAATTAAAAGCTCCACGGGAACATCACACTAGGAATTTCACCTAACAAAGACTTGTTAGCTTGGCAACATCTAATGGTAAATCTTAGGTTTAAAGAAAAGTTTAAACAGAAGGAAAGTTTAAAATAAAGACTGCTATGGAGCTGGGACTTTCAATAATACCATAAACATGGGGTTTCTGTAACCTTTGTTCTCTAATAAAAAAAAAAAAAACTCAGAGTTAAAAAACAAGGGCTTGGGCATTTAGCTCAGTGGTAGAGCACTTGCCTAGCAAGAACAAAGTCCTGGGTTCAATCCTCATCTAAAAAAAAAAAAAATTATCTTCTCCAAACTCCAAATTCTAGCCCATGTGAAAATAGTGGTATTTTATGAGAAATATGAGGGTGTTGAGTTACTGTCAGTTTCACTTAGGCGAGAGCTCCCTCTGTGCTGAGAGGAAAGCTCATCATTACAACACAGTGTGTAGTTCAGTGCAGCAATGCCCAGTAGAACTACGTAGTATCAAAGAGCACTGGCTCACTTGAAATCACTGCACTAGAGGTGAAGGAGAGTCCACAGGCACAGGAGCTGGCCCCAGGGGCTCTCTAAGAATGCCAGCTCTGATGGCGGTTATCTTCATCATCACTCTTAATTAGACTGAGCACCTCTGGGGAAGGATCTCCAGCGACTCTTACTCATTCACTCAGCAGTATCCAGAGGATGTACACTGAGAACTCATATTTTCAAAATGCTCAGCTTATTCAGTCCTGGAAAATTATTTACAGAATTATTTTCTGGTTTTCTAACAGAGGCAGACAGGCCACAGGCAGACCTTAGAAGTTTTGCTTTGGAACTCACAGGGGCAAATGATTTGCTAACTTCTTCCAGGAGCGCTTCACGTAACCCAGTGTTCCCTCACCTCTCTGCCCCTTACTTCATTACAATGTATCTGTTCTGCATTTTATGCCTCCTGGCCTGTGTTCTGTTAGATAATTTGACTCTTTTTTTTTTTTTTCAATTTTGACTAAAGGTGTAGCTGACTCTATGTGTGAAGGAAGCCTTCTGGAGAACATTTTTTGCATTTCAACAAGGATCATAAATTCCTGAGCCAAAAGTAATAAAGAATGAATAATGAGAATTTTACGCATAATGAAAGGTCATAGAAATGCCTTTGAAAGTCTCATTGAGCACAACCGTTTCCCTGTGTCTCTCAAACAGGACCACCGAAGAGTCCATGCGGTGGCCACCTACCAGCACTCAGCTGAGCTGCAGCTAATAAATGCTCAATAATTATTCATCTAACTAAGTGAACATTTCCTTATGTGAAAAAGAGGGGTCAGGGCAAAGAAACACAGGAGGCTTAAAGAGAACATCTCGAAGATTATAGGCAGGAGGCAGGAGGTGGCCAACACAGAACTGATCCACAGAGGACAGAGCAAGAGAGCCTTGTAAAGATGTTATTGTTTACAATGGCAACTCTGTATCTCTGGAAACCAAGCTAACGGAAACTAAAGCATACTGATGGATTAGCAGGAGTGCTCTGCAGTCTCCAAGAGACTCTTTTGGAGAGCTTTGGTGGAAGACACAGTGTATACAACTGAATGAATAGAGGAAAATATGAGAATGGGTATAGTAATCTGTGAAGATTATTCAGTTTTTAAGTATGTTTTTAGGTGGACTAAAATTACATCCCTTTTCCTTCTCTCTCCTCCCTCTAGCCTGTCCCTGGTACATTACTCTTAGCCCCCTCAGCTTCTCCACTCTTAAGGTGATAGCTTCTATTTGTTTCTTACTGTTACGTATGCATCTATATGACATGCATGTATATGTGAATATATGTGTGAGTCCATTTTTTTTGTCATTTGTGGGTATGGAAAGCTGACGACTCTGCCCTAGACAACAAGTAAGGGGGCTCATCTCTGAGAGAACACAATTCTTTCTTTTTTCCCTGCAGTCATTAGTCACCTGTAACTCCCTAGTTGACGGGTGGAACCACATGAAAATGTCCCTCTTCCACATTAATGTATCATTGATATTGCCATTATGCTGGTCTTCTTTATGCAGACGTTTCTAAGAATAAATGTTTTACTGTAGACTTCCTGGTATTCTGGCTCTTGCAGTCTTTCTGCTTTCTTTTCCCTGATGTTCCCTGAGCCACAGATGCAAGCGCTGTGATAGTAGATGTATCAGGTGGAACTGGACCCCCCACAATCCATTGGTCTGCATTGTGTTCAGCTGTCGTTTTTCTGCAATGCTTTCCATCTGCTATAAAGAGAAGCTTCTTTGGCAAGGGGTGGGAGCTACACTTACCTGTGGGTGTAAGGGTATTAGAATGTAGTAAGGAATTACGCCCAACTAACAAAGTGGTAGTAGTAGTTTTTTTCTAATGTTCATGACCTCACTATCTCCAGGGAGCTGGCTAGGTTTTCCATACCAGGTATGATTTCCTTCCTGTTCAGTGGGCATTAAGTTCCATAATCTTGCCACCATTTGTCATTATGATAGGTGAGATGAAATCTCAAAGTTGTTTAAATTAACATGTGGTTACCACCAACATGTGAGTGCTACAAGTATACTGGTCTTTGGTCATTTTCGTGTTTCATAGGTGTTACAGCTGGGAAGAACTATTTCATTGCTTCCCTTTATTGCAAGCTTACACTGTATTTTCTGGAACTGTGGGAGATAGACAGAAGGAAAGAGCTTTCAGATCAGATCCAGCTCAAGTCATCTGTCTTGATCCCTGAAGTGGTGTCTTCAGAAATAGGGACTCACACTTGACCTCTGAGAAGCAACCCAGGGCTACATTTACAGTAGCTATATTGTTTGGGAGTCATTTTCATCATCTCTATATTGAAAGACATTTAGGTTGTTGTCATGTCCTGGCTATTGTGAACAGAATAGCAATGAACGCTGCTAAGCAAGTATCTGTGGAGTAGGATGTTGAGTCCTTTGGCCATATGCCAAGGAGTGATATAGCTGCGTCATATAATAGATTTATTTTTAGTTCTTTTGAGAATTCTCCATACTGATTCCCAGACCTGCTCTACTAACTAGCATTTCCTCCAACAGTGAGTGAGTGTTCCCTTTTCAACATTATCTAGCCAACACTTGTTGCCATCCTATCTGGGATGAGATGACATCTCAAAGTTGCTTTAATTGACATTTTCTCAATTGCTAAGACCAACCAATATTCCTTGAAGTAGTTCTTGGGCACCTTTTTTTTCTTCAACTAAGAACTCTGTTTTGATCCCTAAATTATTGTTTATCTGCATCATATATTTCCCTGACTCTTCTGTTTTCAAGTTCTTTGTAAATTATGGGTCTTAATCCTCTGTCAGATGTATAGTTAGCACAGAATCTTTTCCACTCTGTGTGTTTCTTCTTCACTCAATTGTATTCTTAATTTACAGAAGCTTTATGCTTTCATGAAGTCCAAGTTATTGAGTGTTGCCCTTAATTCTCAGGCAAATGGAGTCCTTTTCAGAAGGTCTTTTCTTATGCCTTTCTCATGTAGGGTACTGCCTGCATTGTCTTCTAGCAGCTTTTGTATTTCAGGATTCAAGTTGAAGTCTTTGATCCACTTGGAGTGACAGCTACAGGTCTAATTTCCTTCGACTGATGTGGACATCCAGTTTTTCCAGCACCATTTGGTAAAGATGCAGTCTTTTCCCCTTTGGATGTTTTCTTGTTTTTGTTTTCGTTTATTGGTTTTGTTGGTTGACTGGTTTTGTTGAGTTCTTTTTTTGCCTCTTTGTCAAATATCAGATGGTTATAATTACAAGTACTCGTGTTGGGTCTTGTGAAGACTATTCTGACAAAGAGTTTGCCTTAAAAGAAAGAGCAAGTATGCAAAAGAATGACATAACCTGGTCTCATGTGGTGATCATTCATCATGGTCTGTTTTTCCTTGTTCACCCTTTCTGTTCTTGATCCAACTGGGATCTCCTGCTCCCCTAAGCTCTCTTTCCCTTGAACTTTGCCCTTCATTATTCCCACTGTCATCCAGGTTGTTCATGTAAATCTCATCCATTTCTCTGTCATTGGGCCATCCCTGTCTTTCTTAGGGTCCTGTTTTTTAGGTAGCCTCCCTGGAGTTGTGTAGCAGTCTAGTCATCTTTGTTTTACATCTAGTATCCTATTATGAGTGAGTACATACCATGTTTGTCTTTCTGAGTCTTGGTTACCATGAGAACAGGAAGAAGCAAAATGCTAGAGAGGTCCCCAGAAATCCACAATGATACTGACTACTGGCAATGGTCAAGAGAAAGCCTGATCTGACCTAGTCTGGTGATCAGATGGCCAAACACCCTAACTGTTGTGCTGGAACTCTCATCCAATAACTGATGGAAGTGGATGCAGAGATCCTCAACCAGGTCCCAGGTGGAGCTCCAGGAGTCTAACTGTTGAGAAAGAGGAGGGACTCTAAGAGTGTGAATTGTTGAGACCAAGATTGGAAAAGCACAGGGACAAATAGCCAAACTAATGGAAACACATGAATTATAAACCAAAAGCTGTGGAGGCCCCAACTGGATCAGGCCCTCTGGATAAGTGAGATAATTGAATAACTTGAACTGTTTGGGAGGCACCCAGGTAGTGGGACCTGGACCTGTCCTTAGTGCATGAGCTGGCTGCTTGGAACCTTGGGATTACACAGGGACACTTTGCTCAGCCTGGCAGGAGGGGATTAGACCTGCCTGTACTGAATCCACCAGGTTGAATTGAATCCCCAGGGGAGTCTTGGCCCTGGAGGAGATGGGAATGGAGGGGAGGGGATGGGTGGGAGGTGGGGGCAGGGACAGGAGGTGGGAGGACAGGGGAACCCATGTCTGATGTGTAAAATTAAAACACAAATATAATAATTAAAAAAAAGAATGACATAACCGAGGTGAAGATTGTTGTGTCTCTGGTCTCTGCAGGGGCTTCGTCAGAAGCAGCTTGATCCCTTTCTCACTCATTCTGGCCTGAGCTACTCATCTGCTCTCCCAGCCAAGAAGCAAGTAGCCATCATTATTTCTCTTTACTTCTAGTCTTTTCTTTGCAGGTTAAGTCTTTGGTTTCAGCTGCCTTATAGGACATATTTGTTTATTGTCATCTGAAACATGACATGATCACTCCCTACTGTCCTAAATATGCCTCTTTTTCCTGACTTCAATTTCATAGGTACAAAAAACCTCACACTGTAAATTCATATGATGAGCACACAAATTTCACTTTGTACCTATAAAGACAGGACTTCATACTGTTTGAGTTTCTCCAGTTTCCAAAGCATTTTTACAAGTATCCAGGAAGTGACTTATATATCTGAAATAATAACACATAGAAAAGAAAAACACAACATAACTTCCCTCGGTCTGTATCATACCCTGTGTTGTGATTTGAATGAGATGTACCATATATGTCAGTTATAGTTGGTGTTTGTTTGAGGGTAGTAGTGTGGCATTACAGAAGAAAGTATGTCACTGGGGGCTGGCTTTTGGCAAGCCCTCTGTTTCTTGTTTGTGATAGGTAATATGAGCTCTCAGCTGCTGTTCCAGATGCCTGCCACTTGCTACCTCAGCTCCACCATTATGGATTCTAGCCTCTGGAACTGTAAGCCCTAAATAAACTCTTTCTTCTGTGAGTTGTCTTAGTTGTGATGTTTTATCACAGCAATAGAAAAGTAACCAATATACCTTTCCTCCACCTGGAAAAAATGGTAACTATTTTTCATGGCATATTTCATAGGGCCCTGTGTATCACTATTTCCTCCAAATTAAAAGCTAAATCTTCCCTTCTATAGGCAAGAGGATGGCTCCTAACACTTAGGAAGTTAAATAAATTTATAAGGCTTGGAAAGTCAAGCAAACTCACATAGTTTGGAAGGCGACAGGATTCACATGGACACTCAGAAAATTGATTGCTGAGAAGAGGAGACTCTGACTAGCCCAGCTGCCTGCAGGCTGTATAGGCAGCTCCAGGGAACCAGGCTGCATGAGTCAATGTTCATGTTTCATTGGTGTTTTCCACAATGCAATTATCTCTTAATCATCCATGCTCGTGTAAGTAACCACGACAATTCCCAGGTCACTAAACTAGACTTGAATAGAATCCTGTCTTTGGTGTTTCATCAGTGCTTCATACAGGGGTAAATAAATGTTCATATTTCCCCTAGAAGGGTCACATATCAGGTGCCTTGATGAAAACAAGTGCTCCAAGGCAGCACTGTCAATCAAGCCTCCCTGTCCTAATAAACTTGTTGCAAGACCCTGGATTCTATGCCATACCATCTTTTCATTGTTCTGAACATCAGCTGCACACACCCATCCTCACCACAGTAGACCACATTCTCCTCAAAGCAAGTCAATAATAGAAACACTTGCCTACTGGATCTGGAACATCACAGTCTCCACGGAGCTGATGTGTTTGGCTTGGGCACAGGTAGAGCTACTCCCTATACATTTCTGATACTCAGGAAATGTTACCCCAAGTTACACACTGCTTTTGAAATACTTTCTTCTATTCCACATAAATCAGTCATTCTTCATTTTCTCTGTCTCTGTAGTTAGCGTAGCCTTGTACAAGAGCCAGCTTACACTAGCTTCTAAGAACCAGTTGTTAAATTTCCAGGGATTTGTGAACCAATTGCTCAGTTTGTTTTGTAACTTGAATTCAGCCATTCTGAAAGAATTAGTGCCACAGAATGTAACCAATTCTCAAATCAAGTCTCCTTGACCCCTAATCTGAGCAAATTATTAGATATTAATAAACATAGGTAAATTCACTATTTTCTTGCAAAAGATTCCACTTTTAGCACTTGGATATTCAAGTTATCTTTCTCCTACTTTATTATTCATGTATCTTATATCAATGCATCCAAAAAATAATCACTGAATGTTTTACTTCTATCATCAAAAGAAATATAAAATCTTCTAGTATGTTACTACCTTGAAAGAACAGATCTTATTAATTAATCCATATAATTGACTTAACACAATGCTTTGGGCCATAAAGAAACATCTAATAAATATAGGTTATTTATCATCATTATTGTTATTATTATTAGCACTAATGTTTTCCTATGTATTAAGTTCATCTTCATATTATTCTTCAATATTAAGATTCTTTATTTCTACAAAGCTGTTATAAATACAATATGTCTTCTTATCCTCCTGTTTCTTAAACATTTTCAAACCCAAAGCAAGAGTTACCTTTTACAAGAGCACACTCTGGGTTACTTCACACCAGGAACATCTCTTCCATTTCTTTTCTGAGCTCCTTTAGTACTAATATCCTGACATATATGAGTATGGGGCCATTAATGTTGCTCTGGGTTTTATTGAATGTTTGTTTCTTTTCTGTGATAAATTGTCTGGTCCTCAAGAATGACAACAATGTCAATCTTTAGGAACCTGTTCACACTCTTCCTTTAGTGAGTGCAGCTTTCATTAGTACAATGATGCTCAGAAAGGTGGTGCCTCTTCTAAGCCGTCTCAATGACAACTGAAATCCCAACTAGACACAATGTCATGATTGTTGAGTACACTATGGTTCAGGCTTACTCCAATTCTGAATGGGGAAAAAACATTCTAAGATGAATACCCCACCTCGCTCTAAGTTGTGACCATTGTCCTACAACTTTATTTTCTCTTATCTCCATGAACAAATTAAAGATCATTGAAATATGAAATAGTTTCATTTGTTTTTATTACTTCATAATTCCAGCCTTTTATAACTCAATTAAGCATTATCCTCAAATTTCAAAATCATGTGATAATAAAAGTAATTTAAAAATGTAATTTTGGGCTGGCAGTGAGATGGCTCAGCTGGTAAAATATCTTGCCACAAAATTCTGATGATCTGAATTCAATCTCAAGAACCCACAGTGGAAAGAGAGAACTAACTCTCAAAATTTGTCTTCTGTTCTCCACACATGTGTATCTGCACCATCATGCACATATAGCACATGTATATATGTGTGTACACAATATAATAATAATAATAATAATAATAATAATAATAATAATATTATAATGTAAAAAGAAATTAAACAATGTGTATGACAAATCCTTTCCAAAGTTAATGTAACAGCTGTATAGCTCTCCAATACCAGAAGAGATGAGGTACATTTTGCATTGAGATTTCAATGTCATGAATATGTAGGCAATGTCTATCCCTATTAAGAACAAGTTGGAATTTGCTTACAGCATTGAGAAATCACATCTTATCAGAAGGCCATGGCTCTTAGAGCAGGAAGCTGAGCACCATGATTACCTCATAGCTATTCTGAGTGTGTTTCTTCTCCCAAGGTCTTTTCAGGAGCATCATTGAATCCACCAGTCTATTCTCTGTTAAAAAGTGGGTGAGAACAGGTTTATGGAGGGGATAGCACATCTCATTCAAGCTTTCTAAAAAGAATATGCCACTTAGCCCTTTGTTAGAATGGAGAAAAAACTTTCTCCCAAAAGAGATGTCAGTTCTATTGTGTTAATGTATGAGAGTGAGCAAAAGTGCATGCACATATACGTGTAGACACTTAATTCATTCATAAACTATTGGTCACCATTAATGAAATCTTCAAGCTATAGGCGACATGATATTAAGATTACTGGCTTCAAATCATTTAACCAGAATTATTCTCAGAATAAGGTATTATTTACAAAGATAATTTCTTAAAACTTATGTCTATACACTAGGAATAGACTGGGGAAAGAAAAGCCACATTGTCTTCTCAGGCAGCTCATCCATTCATCACAATAATAGCAAGGGTGGGTTTTGCCCTAGCAGGAAATCATAATCTATTTTTTGTAGTCTTGATATTTTCATGATTCTAATAATGCCTATAATCTTAGCTGATAAAAGTCTAACAGTCCTAGTCTGAGACTCCAAACTCAGAAATGCTCCAAAATTTACAGCATTTGAATGACAAGAGCTGCTTAGAATGTTTCAAGTTCTGTAAAGTGTCAGATTTCAGATCTGTGGAGTAGAAGTGGTCTACTAAGAAAATCAAATATTTTTAAAGCTGAAAAGTTCTGAAGCTTCAGAGGTGTTTCTGGTCCAAACCATTTCTGATAAGAGATATTCAACCTGTAACAATACAGGCATTTCTGATATGCATTCATATGAAATTTTCTACAATTATCTTTAAAGAAGAGATGTATTTATTTAAATAATAACTATTTATTAATAACCAGCATGCACTCATTATTTATTCTGACACTGAACTCATTAACAAGGATTTAATGCAAGGGCCATGTTGAGCCCAAATTGTCATGCAATTTAGGAAAATGGTTACTTTTTAAAAGGTCAGTGGGAAATGGAAAATGTCAGTGACTTACATTTGTGTCTAGTGACATAACAGGTGCCCAGCAATAAACAAATTCTTGTGTGCTGGAGGGAAGGCTCAGCAGTTAAGAGGACTAGCTGCTCTTTCAGAGGACTTGAGTCCATAATCACTTATACTTCAGCTCCAAGAGATCTGACACCCTCTTCTGGCATCCATGGTCAACAGCACACTAGCAGCAGGCACACACACACACACACACACACACACACACACACACACACACCAATATGTATTAGAATAATATATTTATATATATATATATATATATATATATATATATATTTATATATATATATATTAGAAACTAAAAATAAACACAATTATTTCACTAATTAAACTGGATTATAGTATCTGAATTCTTGGGAGATAGCTCAATAGATGAAACACTTGCAGGACAAGTGTGAGGAATTGCACTTAGATCCTTAGCATACCAAAAGCCAAGTAGGCATGGAGGCCCACCTGTACCCTAGCATTGAGCAGGCAGAGACAGGTGTTATAATTTCTTTTCTGTTGTGATAAAATGCTCTGAAAAAATTAATTCGAGGAAGAAAGGATTTATTTCAGCTCACAGTTCATTTCAGATGAAGTCATAGTGGAAAGAGCGTCAGGGAGCCAATCATATTGCAATTGTAGTAAAGAAGTAGAAAACAGAGATGGATATAGGAGTTTGAAACATTTGGTTATTGTGCATCTTTAATAGAGAAGTAGACAGCAAGGGATGGATGCTCCATGCTGCTTGGCTCCTTCTCCTTTTCATTCAGTCTGGGGCTTCGCATATGAAATAGCGGCACACATGTGTAGGAGAAGTCTTCCCACTTCAACTTTCCCAGTTAAGAAAATCCCTCACAGGTATGCTCAGATGCCATGGTGCTCTGATTAAGAATGGCCCCCAGTGGCTCATAAATTGGTGACACTGTTTAGGAAGGATTAGGATGTCTGACCCTGTTACCGGAGGTATGCCACTGGAAGCTGGCTTGATCTTTCAAATGACTTGTGCCATTCCAAGTGTGAACTCTGTTTCCTTTTGTGGATCAAGATGTAAGCTCTCAGCTACTGCTCCATCTGCCTGTCATCATGCCATGGCTTCATTCTGCCATCATGGACTCTAACCCTCTACAATCATAAGCTAAGTTAAATTGTTCTTTCTCTGTCTGTAAATTGCCTTAATCCAGGTGTCTTACCATGTCAATAGAAAAGTAACTAAGACAGAAGTCCACACTCAGGATAATTCTAGATTTTAATCAATTTACAAATTAACACTAACCATCTCCAGGGGATTTCTACAGCAAACTACCTAGCTAGACAAGCTGACTCAGTGAGTTCTGCATAAGAGTCTCTGCTATAGTGGATAACAATGAAAGTGATTGAGGAAGACACCCAGCATCAACCTTGAGCCTCCACGTGCATGCACATACACATGCACACATACTTGCACACATATTTATGCCCACATGGATTCAAACACACATATTTGCATGCATACCATATGTGCACACTTACACTCACATACACTCATGCACATACATGCATAGAAACAGACAGAGAAAGAGAGACAGAGAGGCAAACAGAGAGACAGAGACTTTTCAACTTGAACAGGCAAGTGAACTTGCAAAGATTTTAGTTTCCTGATTTTAGTCACCACCCCCCAAAAAAGTCACAAATTGTAAGTGATAGAGCAACTGAATTTTCATGGATAGGATTAGTGCTAATTACAGAGAAAGGAGAGTTTGCTACCAGTGTTGGAATCTATGGTAATATAATGAATAGTTGCTTCTGGCTGTTATGAGCAAGGAAGCTTCTTTTGCAAGGGTATCAATGACTGCAAATTCATAATTAAGAATGAGAGACATTGGAGGCTTCTGTGATAATCTCTCTGCCTCCAAAACAAAAACAAGCAAATAAAGGAACAGTCTAGAAAGGAAATTATTGAAGAGAGTCCTCAAAAATTGTGATAAAGATGCTGAAATGTAGCTCATCACAGTTAATGGCTTCTTTGGGGGCACATGGGAAGGACTCAGTTATCTTTAAGGGGCTTAAGACTGGGAGCTTGAACATGCTCCAATGAGTATATGAACAATACAAGTTGGACTTAGTGTATTTATTTTCCTTTTGGGAGGGAGGGTGCAGGACTGGAAAGATGGGAATCAAGTATGATTGGAGTGCAAAAAAAAAATGGAAAATATGTCACATAAAAAAATAAACCAAACAAGAGAAAAAAGAAGTAAGGATCCTCTGTACACATCCACTCTACAATACACAGATTGGGACCCCTGTGCATCTAGATCATTCCAGTTTCTAGGCAGTTGAAGATACCTTCTTCCCAGGCCAGAAGAAGCAATCAAGAATTCAATCAAGGAACATTTATAAAATGCCTCCTCTGTTTTGGTTACCATATCTCATGGTCTATAGAGTAAACAGGCTGAAAAAAAAAAAAACAGAAACAAACAAACAAAAAAAAACCCAAAAAATATAAATTTGCTTTAGGTGTAGATTATCTTTAAAAGTAGAGAAAAATGAATGTATACAGTTGCTAGAGATAATTTCAGGCATAACTAATTTTTGTATTAACTGGACATTAAGTAAAATTACAATTAAAAGTTTAAAATAGGCCTTTTTGTTCCAGTTATTATCTGAGTCATTTCAACAAGGCAAAAAGTCAGCTAGCCCACTCATCATATGTTTTAAGCAATCTGTCAGTCTGTCTGATCTATAGCTCACTCCTCCCTTCCAGAGAAAAATAAAGACCATCACAAAGGCTAAAGGTGTCCCAGAAAGTTAGCCATTGCTAACAAGATCTGATTATTTTCTCCCAAGAAGATTTTATCTTGTAGCCCGTGGCTTTGCAATCCATCCCTGACCCTGAAGCTGCATTTAGTCTGTCTGTTCTTCTGGGTATCCCAGTAATGATGGTAGTGGCATGAGAAGCCATGTTGCCTGATGGAATAGGGTAGTCACCGTCACCATAACATTGTAGGCAAACACCTTCTTGTCCTCATCTCAGCCATTTCCCAACACACCTCAAGAAGCACCAGGACCAAAAGCTGAGGTTATACAGTGATGTCAGCAAACAATAAGAAAAGTGATGCTACATAGCAATGCCTTCTGGCTCCCCTTTCGTAAAATCTTTCTTCTGGAGGGAAACACCCTAATAGCTCTTGGCATGAAGCCTAGGAGCAGAATCTGGTCCCTTAGCTGTGGTAGAGACAGGATGAGGAGAGATTCCTGTGCTTGCAGAGATATGGAAAGACATAACCTGGAGCAAGAGTTCTAAGACAGCAGCAGAGTACTCTCCAAACTCAAGTGAGCAACCTAGGCTCTTGCCTTTAATTAAAGAAAGATGGGCTCGATGAGAGAAGCCCTCTGGACTTAGAAAGCCCCCATGAAAGCTGCCCCTAGAGCAGAGAGAGGACATCATCTAAGTTGTACAGTAGAGATACAGATAAAAAGTCATATTCATTTTGCTTCTGCAAAACTGCAACTTTCTTTTCCAACCAAAATGATGACATAGGATATTTATGTTGCACAAAATAACTCATATGAAGAATATATGATCAGTGTGTACTTGCTAAGGCATTCCACCAGTACTGTGATTTAGAAACTGATTTGCATGTCTTATTTGTGTGTGTGTACATATAAACATGCATATACTGTCATATAGACTATATATAATTATATGATAAATTGTATATTTTATAATATATAAATATATATCAATATAATTATAATCAGGATTATAAAGGGCCTTTAAAGAGCTTAAGTTAGAAACAGAATACGTGCACATTCAGATACAGAATTTGAACACATGATTCTGAAAACTAAACAATTAAAAATTGGTTAGATTAACAATTAAAAATAATTTTTAAATAATTAAAATAATTTAAAAAACTTAAAAATAATAGTTAAGTGGCCTGTGTAACACAGTGGGATTTCTCATCTTAGCTTTAGAAGATGTCACATACTAATTTTATTTCCTGTACAAATATTCATCTGAATGTAAATCCAAAAGCCATTCAAAAATTAATTACTTTATTTTTTTAAAAATACTCAAGGCACATCATTACAAACTAATAATCAATTTGTACATTTTTTCCAAAAATATTTGAAAATATATAAATACTATGACATTTATTTTATCATTTTAAAATGAGTAAAGTTAGCTTCAATGAGTTGAAATATTTCAAAGAAAATATAATTGATTCAATCTGTAGTTTTTAACATCTGGAGATTTAATCAGTTATGAATTGACAATATTGGGTGGGATGAAATGTGTCTGTATCAACATGTTTAAACTTCCCTAAGAAACAAAATACAGTAGCTTTGTGCATAGAATTTAGAATGTATTTGGTGTTGTGAACAATCTGGAAATGACTGAGGGAGTATGGGAGAAACTGGGTGAATATCTTGCCAATACCATCCCATTTTATACAAAGAAATAGAACATCCATGCATGTCCCCATGGGTCCAGGAGCCAATCCTTAGCAGATATTAAATGATAACTGTATATTATTTTATTCCATATTGTTAGAGAATTGATTACTCCTCCACTGAGGAATTATTCAACTCTGGGGAGTTAATTCTGTTTAGAATATAACCTTGATTGTAAAAGACAAGGAGAGACTGAGGAACTTCCACAGATTAGCAGAGATGAAGCAGACTGGACATCTGAATGAATATGGGATTTTCACTTGGTGCTTGTGACAGAATAAAAAAAAAAGACATTAATGGAAAAACTGTTCAAATTCAAGTTCCATCTGTGCTTTACCTAGTAGCATTATGCCAATATTAATTTCTTGAGCTTTTTTTTTTTTAATCATTGTACTGCATTTCTGCCTTAGTGCATGAGCTGGCTGTTTGGAACCTTGGGCTTACACAGGGACACTTTGCTCAGCCTGGAAGGAGGGTACTGGACCTGCCTGTACTGAATCCACCAGGGGAGTCTTGGCCCTAGAGGAGATGGGAATGAAGGGGAGGGACTGGGGGGAAGGCGGGAGCAGGGGCGGGAGGAGGGAGGACAGGGGAACCCATGGCTGATGTGTAAAATTAAAACACGAATATAATAAATTTTAAAAAAGGAGGGAAAAAAAGATGATAAATATAGAGAAATCTCCCAGGAATTCATCACATGAAATCATGCAAAACTTTGTTGGAAATAATTTCAGAATTAAAAGTTTAAATCAAATCCTTGAGTAGCAATGTCCTTTGCTTCTTTGTGCAGTGGAGTAGGAGTTATCCATCAATGAAATAACTGCCTCCTGCCTAAGGGAGAATCTTGTGAAAGTGAGGAAAACAATTCCTCCTACCTTCAGAAGACTTGTACAATGGCATCATTTGCATGAATAAAAATACATTTTATCTTTGTCAAAACAAACTTAGAAATTCAACAATCAATGGTTTCAAAAGCTGAAATAGTAATGGTCATGACTAGAGCTAACTCATTGCAGTTGGTATTCTCTGTTTTTAGGCAATAATTACCCTGTGAGTCTGAAATATTAGGTGCTTTCACAGATTGCTTTCTGCTATGCTCCCCCTAACTTTGATTTAACATTGTAAAAAGCAGCAGATTTAGGAACTGTAGCCTAGGGGGTTGGTCTTACCCAACTGAGTTGTTAAAGAAATAACTATGATGTCAATATGAACCACTGTATTCTGGGATTATCCCAAGAGTATGAAATTCAATCTCTTTTCTTTTTTCTTTAACATACCAACCACAGATCCACTTCTCATCCCTCCTCTAGCTTCCAACACACCCCTCATCCCCTCCTCCAAAAGGGTAAGTTCTTCCATGGGGTGGGGGACAACAAAGCCTGGTATATCCCAGTCCCTCCCCTACTGCCTCAAGGGTGAGCAAGGTGTCAAACCATAGGTAATGGGGTCCAGAAAGCTAGCTCATGCACCAGGTATAAATCCTTATCTCTTTTCACTGTGATTGGAGTGCAGAGGTGTGTTCTGCCTTTAGTTCACTAAATCTGACTTCTACAAATTGTCCTTGGTCAGCCAACATGACTCTTATTCTCAAAGGATGAGTACAGCATCTAAAAAGTAAAAAAGAAAGAAAGGAAGGAAGGAAGGAAGGAAGGAAGGAAGGAAGGAAGGAAGGAAGGAAGGAAGGAAGAAAGAAAGAAAGAAAGAAAGAAAGATTGTCTTTATTTTTTAAAATAAAGAACTTTGCTATTTCAAGGTTACAATATTTCACTCCAGACCAAGGTAAGTCTCCCTTTGAACATCCCCCAGGATACACATTCTACTTTGCAGATACTGATTGTGTCTCCAACACCTTATATTTGGTAGCAGCAACTTGAAGGAACAACAGGCGTGTAAGTTAGAACACCAATGATATAGTCAGGCCTTTTCTAAACAAAACGAGGTGTTGTTTGTCAGATTTGGTAGATTTTAACCAAGGAAGAAAATAGGTTGTTGTAGGAGGAGACTTTGAAAGTCTGAAATCATCACTGGGCTTTTTTTTTTGTGTGTGTGTGTGTGTGTTTGTGTGTGTGTGTGTGTGTGTACTTGTGCTGTCTAGTGGGGATTTTGTTGATTCGTTACAATGTAACTCCATTTTAACTTACTTTATGGACATGGATGTATATATTTTAGCAAGCTATTGTATAGTACATTTCCATATGGTTTTTTTGAAATGTCTTTAACATTAGTAACCAAAAACTTTCTGATTAAATTTGAAGCACACTCCACAAGTTGTAACTCATATCTGGCACCTTATCAAGCCAAAAACCTGTGGCTAGACTAGTTGTAAGCCTACTACTATTACTCTGATAAATGGGCATACTACTAAGTTAATCCCTAATAGCTTACCATTATACCCATAGATTCATGCATCCCTCAACCCTCATCAGGAGGATGTTTCTTTATGTAGTAGAGATTAACACAGAGACCAACACTAGTCTAGGTGCAGAGATATGAGACTAGAATGCTCAATCCCAAACTATATCACACCCTTTCCTCCCAAGGCTGGCAGATTATTATGGAAGATTTTGAGTTAGAAAAATAAATCTCAAGAGCCAGAGGCAATGGAACAAGAAAACACTGTATTTTGGGCACAGCAGGGCAGATGTACTTATAAATTCTTAACAGTTGAGAGAACATGCATAAGACCTGTGCAAGTTCCAGCCAGGCTGAATCCCACATGGTGAGGAAGGGTGGGTATGAAGTCCCACCACTAACTAAGGAGCTTCTGGGAGGAGAGTCAGTTTCCTTTAAGGGTGCAGCCCCAGGTGGGAGGATCATACTCCAGTGGAAGGCTACAGATACAAGAGTATTTGCACAGCAACAATGATATTGATAGGTTTTAAAAAAGTGAAAGGAAAAAGAGTTGGATGGGTGATGGAGAGGATTGGATCTAGAAGAAGTTGGGGAAGGGAATGAATATTATCAAAATACATTGTATAAAATTCCCAAAGTGTTAATTTAAAAATGAGGGGAAAATACATACAGCCTCTGTACAGAGGACAGGAAACTGAGGAGCTGGGGATGGATGGGTAGATGGGGAAATCGCCACCATGGCTGAGGCTCCTCTCTACAGCAATCAGAACGCCAGGAAGTCATCTGAGTATTGTCAAAAAAGAAGAAAAGAAAAAGCAAATTCACAGTTGTGTACTGACATGCTTCAGGTTGCTGTTGATGACAAAAGAGACATCTTAAATATTCACACAGTTTACATGGAGTTCTAAGCTCAAGGGGAAAAACATGAATGCCAAGGAGAACTGTCATAAAGTCAATCAACGCGGAAAAATGCCTGTTGTTGGAGGGAAACCTCAAAACTGTTTTAAAACCACCAGGTAGTCCATAGAAGGTAAAAATGTAGAGCATTATTTCCCAAAGTAACTTTCTCCCACCAGAATAATATCTTTATTTAGAATCAGACAGAAATAAAACCTTGAAGAAAAAAAAAAACACAAAGAAATTATGCAGCCACACTCTTGCAGATTGTATTTTAGCTGTGCTCAGGCTGTGGGCGGGAGAGGTAACTAAATGCCTCTAGCCTCTGGACAGCGCTCCCCACGCACTGGCAGTTCCTGCAGGATATTTCTGGTCCAACACTGAGGAGCCACTGTTGGTATCTCCAGATGGCTTCCCAATGTCTTAAAACTGTTCAGAAGGAACCATTACATCTCACATTGAAAAATCTTAATTGCTATAAACACAATTATCATATGACTTCCGCATCTCTCCTTTCCACTCTCTCCACTCTAAAACTAGATAATTATCTGTCCAAGGATTTGGACCACGCATAATCACAGCTTCCTTGTTGAAACAATTTCTCACCTAAAAAGAGAGAGAGAGAGAGAGAAAGAGAAAGAGAGAGAGAGAGAGAGAGATGACGTAGTGTCATAGTTTTTATTTTATTTTATTTTGTTGTTTTATTTATATGGATCAGCTTTTGGAAGAGGTGGGAAATAAGAATTTCAGAATCAAAACAAGTTCTAACAAATTGAATCCAGTGCCCATCCCTTCAGATCTGGGCAATACAAGTCAGGGAACTTTTGTATTTGTAATGGACAAGACTGGGTGTTAAAGATCTATAAGAAGAGCCCATGGTTCATTAGTGAAACACCAAATAAAAAGGTCTGACTCCATAGCAGTGGCATACAAATTAGGGTGGGCTTGAAGATAGTGCACTTCAACCTTCCTATTTTTCTTACATCTGCAGGAATATGGGATAATAGAGTCCAAAGGTTCATGAGTATTTCTGAAGTCAGCCGGGACTCAAGTTCCAGTATCTACCTCAAGTTCCCGGAGGAACCACTCTCCAGGGAAAACTTAAATGACCCTTGCAAAGCTGATAAGATACAGGCAGAGGGGGATGATGTAAAAGATGAAACTAAACAATGCCATTCACACCTCTGTAGAGACTCTGCCTCATCTTACACCACCAGGAACCTGTAGCTCTGACTATATTTGAGGTTCAAATGCTCCAGACTGTCTGTTTGGGCTCTTGAGTAACAAGAACAAAGCAGACACTGTTATCATTGAAGGACAGGAGTGAAGAGAGGTTATGAAATGTTTTTTCAGAAGTACTTTTTTTTTTAATTACAAAAGGTACCTAGACTGTCCCTGTGTATTTTCCTGCATTTTTGACTTGTTTAAATATTGCCAGTTCCAAATAGTGATTCTGTCTTTATTTGTAAGCACATACAGCATTTAAAAAAGACATTTTTCTTCTCTAGACACCTTTTGTATTTATTATTGATTTTTTATGAAGGGAGGGGGCAGTCCATCAGCTGTAGGTGAAACTTGAGAACAAAGGACTGATTTAATTTCAGCTTTGTCATGAAGTTAGAGCGCCCTCCAGTGATCTGTCTGGCTCCCAGAACGTCAAACTATTCTTCCCAGCCATTCCTCAACATACACAAATAAACCTGAGCTTTAGCCCCTGAGGTGTAACAGCTTTCCATTTTAAAAGTCAAACCCAGGCAGCAAATATGTGCATATTGATTTCTTGTAAAATCCTGTTACATATCCATATTCATTTGTCTTTTTTGCAGGGTATTTATTTAGAGGGCAGATTCTGTAAAATAAAGCATGGCCTGATGATTTTTATTTTAGCAGAGACAAAGTCCAAGTAGTCTTACTATGTGTAAACCCGTATAACTACAGGCTCAAAGTTTATTTTCATATCTATTAACAGAGAATGTGACAAGGATGAGTTTCTCACCATCCATCTGTACAGGAGTTATTTATAGCTCAGGGGCCTTTTAATGAAGTGGAATAACGTCTTGGTCTATCAGAGCTATCTTTGCAGTCCTCACACACTGGCTCCTATAAGCCAAGCATGACTCTGCCATTATCAGAGATGCCATACAGCTCCATCAGCCACAGGTAGTACCCAAAGGGATACATGTATAATTCATTAAACCAGCCAAGTGTTGAGGAGTGGATATTAAATCACTTTCTACTGTGAGACAACTAGTTACAAATTTTTGTGATTTATTTAGTTATTTGCTTGTTTATTTAATCCCTCTGAATAGCAAATAGAGTATTCCCTTCTCAGCATCACAGGATCACCTCCCAGGTCATTGAATAGGTGTTCAATCAACTACATGTGCCTCCTCCTCCTCCTCTCCCTCCTCCTCCTCCTCTTCCTCCTCCTCCTCTCCCTCCTCCTCCTCTCCCTCCTCCTCCTCTTCCTCCTCCTCCTCTTCCTCCTCCTCCTCCTCTCCCTCCTCCTCCTCTTCCTCCTCCTCTTCCTCCTCCTCCTCCTCTCCTCTTCCTCTCCCTCCTCCTCCTCCTCTTCCTCCTCCTCCTCTTCCTCCTCCTCCTCCTCCTCTCCCTCCTCCTCTTCCTCTCCCTCCTCCTCCTCCTCTTCCTCCTCCTCCTCTTCCTCCTCCTCCTCCTCCTCTCCCTCCTCCTCCTCTCCCTCCTCCTCCTCCTCTCCCTCCTCCTCCTCTCCCTCCTCCTCCTCCTCTCCCTCCTCCTCCTCCTCTCCCTCCTCCTCCTCTCCCTCCTCCTCCTCCTCTCCCTCCTCCTCCTCCTCCTCTCCCTCCTCCTCCTCCTCTCCCTCCTCCTCCTCCTCCTCCTCCTCTCCCTCCTCCTCCTCCTCTCCCTCCTCCTCCTCTCCCTCCTCCTCCTCCTCCTCCTCCCTCCTCCTCCTCTCCCTCCTCCTCCCTCCTCCTCCTCTCCCTCCTCCTCCTCCTCCTCCTCTCCCTCCTCCTCCTCTCCCTCCTCCTCCTCTGCCATTCTTCCTTTTCCCTCTTCTTTCCCCTCCCCTCTCGATCTCCCCTACCCAATTCCTTTTCCCTCCTTTCCTGCCTCCTTCTTCTTTTCTTTTTCCTTCATCTCTTCATCTCTCCTATAACCCACCCCACAAGTTTCCTTGAGACACACAGCCTTAAAACCATAAGCTTGCTGAAGATAATCTAATATAATTCCTCTGTTTCATAAAGACGAAATTCACAATCTTTGACAGCTTTACTTCCACACTGCCTTCTTTTCCTTCCTCCTTTCTTTGTGCCAAGGCAGTAAGAATCTGGTCAGCTCTGTGAAGGGATAAGCATGACATATACAGATGTCTTCTGTAACACCTGTTCGTTGTTTTCTGTACAGTAATAGTAATGGAGCCAACAGGAGCTCTGTGTGTAAGGATCTTGGAAGACTGCAAAGCAGAACACAGTCACGGGCACAGGCTTAGCATATTTCACAAACAAGGAAACTGGTACTTTAAGAATTTTCTTTATGAAAAAAAAAAGAAAAGCCTTACCTTTGCTCCTTGAATAAACCTAAACAAGAGAATTTACTTTAACACTGATTTTTCATGACAAAGATACTAAAGTGTTGTGTGAGGGTCTGGAGAGATTGCTCAGTGGTTACAAAAGCATAGAGTCCTTGCAGAAAACCCAGGTTTCATTCCTATAATCTACATCAGACCACTCACAATGTCCTGTAATTTCAGTTCCAAAGGACCTGGCATCTCTTTCTGACCTCCATGGGTACCTATATACACAGAATGCACATAAATCTTCACAGGCATGCATGCATACATGTATAAAATAAATAATTAGAACATTGCTTGGTAGCCTGTTTCCTGTTCAAGGTTGTTTGTTTGTTTGTTTGTTAATATCCTAGACTTCCCCAGGTAACTCTAACAGGATCTTGGATGTTAGAACAAGTTACATAGAGCTGAATGAAAGGAAGCAATGGAGACTTCTGACCAAACCAAACATTAATTCTGGGTCAGTGTAGGACTGGCCTCTATATGCCTCACAGTGTTGATGCAATTAAAGGGTAATGCCAAATTTAGCACATGAAATAAAAAGGTTGTCAAGATGTGGATAGTTAGAGCAAATTGCCTGGTCAAGAAAAATTGCTACAGCCTCTACAATAAACACAGGTATTCTGTCACCATTAGCCACTGCCTGAATGTCTGGGGGACAGGGGATAAATCTAAGGGGAGTTCCAAGTGTTTAACTTGAACACTGAAGTTTCCTTTAAGGGAGACCACCCACCCACCTGGGATAACAGGTCAAGTGGGGTGATTTGATGAACATCCAGCCTTCTTGATATCTGGATGCCTATGATGTTATTCAAATAGCTTATTTTGCTAGCTATAAGCTATTTTAGAAAGAGAGTAATTGAAAACATACTGAGAAACAAGTCACTGTGTGCTGAAATAGCAATCTTGGCGTTACATACAAGCCTCAGTTTCTATGAACAAAAGATTAGTTCCATAACAGATTTGAGGCAATGCTCTCCCTCATATGCTGTGTCTCAGGTTTTAGAAAACAAGGAAGCCACTAGGAGAGCTTGTAAGGACACAGAATCCATGACTACACACCAAAGCTCTCTTTCAGTTACTGACAGGTACACCAAAGTTCTCATTTTTAAAGCCAGGGATTTGGGTGATGTTGTCATCAGTACTGACTGAGCATCACACTTTGAGACATGATTATATAAATTATGACATTGGAGAAACTTGTGCTCAGTTCAAGAAGAAGATGATTACCTTGTCTCACTATGTATTATCTCCTCTGTGAAAAGATGCTATCTGGGACAGGAGCCTCATGAGCTCTGCTCTGCCTCTCTGCAGAGCAAGCCTCTCATCTTTCTGAGTGAGGACCAGTTGCCTTGCCTGGTTATACAGAAAGGACAGGGCTGTTGGGATATTTAAATGTGTGTCTGTATCTAAGTAACATCTTCCAAGGCATAGGGCACTGTTATTTTGCTACGTATCTTCCTAAAGAGCAGACTCACCAGCTGCAGCTCATAACATGGAGTGGATACATCAGGTAGACTTGCAGTGTCTCCTCCTTGACTGGATTTCTGACAATGACTGAAATAAACTCTTCACAACCCGGAGTTAGGAAGTATGAATTATTTGAAGAAAATGAACAACGGGTTGAACAATCGACATAAGAAGAACAGAAGCCCCACCAAATAGAAACTTTGTAGTAAATCTTAGAAAGTAAGACTGCTAAGCTCACCCTAACTATTCTACCTAGTTTAAGCCAACTGCTGCAAATGGAGTGATTGTTCCTTGTTAGAATAACCCAAAAACAGTAAGAGCAGGTACGATAGTGGTGACTTAGTCTTTGGGTGAGAATAAAAGCTGCAAATGTTGGTAGAAGCAGAGCTTTGAACATCTTAATACCTCAGTAGCCTCATCCACAAAATAGTCATTAATAAATCCATTCCCCCCACTGTAGTGGTAATGTGTTCCCCCAAAATATTGCACACCCTAATAAACTTATCTGGGTTCAGAGAACAGAACAGCCACTAAATATAGAAGCCGGAAAATGGTGGTACACACACTTTTAATCCTGGCATTCCGAAGGCAGAGATCCATCCCAATCTCTATGAGTTCAAAGCCACCTGGAAACAGCCAGGCATGGTGACTCACGCCTTTAGTGCCAGGAAGTGATGGCAGGAAGCAGAAAGGTATATAAGGCATGAAAACCAGGAACTAGAAGCTGTTAAGCTTTTAGACTTCCGGACAGCAGTTCAGCTGAGTGGATGAGGACTCAGAGGCATCCAGTCTGAGGAAACAGGATCAGCTGAGGAATTGTCAAGGTGAGGTGGCTGTGGCTTGATCTGCTTCTCTGATTTTCCAGCATTCACCCCAATAACTGGCACCAGGTTTTATTTTATTAATAAGACCTTTTAAGATTCGTGCTACACCCCCCAGTTTTTTTTTTAAGACAAAGCTAAAACTGCAAATGGTTATAAATTATTTTGAATGGCTGTTGTTCTCCTGACAAATGGGAAAATTTTGATTTGAACTCTGAAAATTTTAGGATTTCCAAGATATTACAAAGTAAGTCACATTTCATGGCTAATTTAAAACATCGGGGAGGGAGGTTGCACAAGTTGCTTATAATAATATTTTCAAATTCCCGTGTTATTTGAAAATTCATATAACCTCAACTTTTATAGTTGATCTCTGCAATTCCTCTCTGGCCATGATTCTCTTTTATCAATACAGCCAGCTCACATAACTGTCTCCTCCTTCAGGGGATTAAGCACTACTTTTTATCTAGACCCTAGAAGAGCAAATTCGGAGATGATAAGAAATTCCTGCTGCAAATCCAATGTGTTATTTATTTAGATCAGAGAAAGAGCTGTTGAGGAAGACTTTTCAAAACATTGATAAAATCTCAGCGGGTTCAGTGGTATGGCACTGACATCATTCTAATTCCCTAACGCTCTGGGAGTTGAGCTAAACTGTCAGCAAGTGCCTGATTTTCCTTCTGCATTTTTGACCTTCAAAAAGAAAAAATAATAATGCCAAGCAAAATGAAACACTGATAAAAATAGAAAACAGAAAGTCTCACAAAATATTAAATATTGATACCAGCAAAACTGATGGCACTAAATGTTTAAATTATAACAGTAAGGTAAATGATGTCTGTATGTTTAACAGGAATTAGTCAGTATGAAAGATAGCCAGTATTTAGCAAAAGTAATTTATTTCCAAAAGTGACAGGGGAATAAGATAAAATAAGATTCCTAAGCTCCACTGGAACCCCTTTAACAAGAATCTTAGGGTAGCCAGGTGGTGGTGGCACATGCCTTTAGTCCCAGCACTCAGGAAGCAGAGCCAGGCAGATCTCTGTGAGTTCGAGGCCAGCCTGGTCTACAGAGTGATATCCAGGAAAGCTGCAAAACTACACAGAGAAACCCTGTCTCAGAAAATAAATAAATAAATAATAACCTTGGGGTAAATGTACAGGAAACAAGACATTTCAACATGTGTCTGGGACTTGTGCTCTGTAAGGTAGTTATGGGTCAGCAGTATCAATGCCATCAGAAATGCATTAGAATATAGGATTATGGGCTCCACCCTACACTTATGGTGAGATCTGCCAATTAACAGTCAGCTGGCTGCCACACTGATATTTGAATATACAGAGAAATGTAAGAAGCATTGCCTATGTGGTTCTCAAAGAAACAATCAGTTGGAACACAGGTATCATAGGAGGAGTTCCATAGCGAGTCAAGGCCAAGCTCTGCCACAAACTGACCCCAGTGTTTTCTTGTAAATGCCTGAGAGTACAGTAAGAGTTTAACCTGTGTTCTTCCTCACTGGACACATCATTTATTATGCTGAGCCATCACAAACCGAGAGCTCAAAGAGGCACTCCCTTTGTGATAGGAGATAGTTAAGATTAGTTATATACCGAAATCATAGTGTTTAAAGACCAACCACATGGCAGAAACAGTGTCAGGCACTCTACATAGAAGGAGGGCAACTAGTAAAATTCAAATGAAGCTAAGCTTGTAAATTTGATTGATGTCAACCTTCTAGCTGTCACATTGCAACATAATTAAGTAACCTGTTGGCATTGGAGGAGACAGAGTAGAGTATCCAGGATCACTACATAACTCCACAACTCTTTCAAATTAAAAATTTAGAAGGAAAAACAATACTTGTAACAAAGACTACATTTTGTGCTTGAGAAATCAAACTCAGGAAGTTAAGTCTGAGTTTTCTTTTGTTGTTTTCAATCATAAGTAAATTTAAATGACAGTAGACTAAGGTAGACATTGCACCCAAGAAGAAAACCATGTTCTGGTCTGAAATTTGCCTTTTTTGTTCCATTTTATCCTGTGGAATATATATGTTAGCTTTTAATCTATCCATTAATGGAGATTCTCATGAATCAAAGCATTAGAAAATGGCAAAAGTATCTCCTATTATAAGAGCCATTAGAATTCTTATAGGAATAGGAAACCCAGAGTCTTACAGAAAACACTAGTTCACTATCCTTTATGTATTTTGTCTTGTTATACACCTCGAGAATGTATTTTGTGACTATAGAAGGTTAACCATTGGGGCTGGTGACAAGGTTCTGTAAGACTGCTTGTGCAAATATGAACACTTGACGTCAGACTTGGCCTCCCATGCAGCTATAACTCCAGGGCAATGAGAGGCAGATGGACCACTGGGGCTTGATGGTCAACAGCTTAGCTCCAGGTTTAGTGAGTGACCCTCTCTCAAAAAATTTAAGAAGAGAGTGATAGAAATCACTATTCTCCTTGGGCTTCTATACATGTGCATAGGTAATCATGTTAGCTCACAAACATACATACCATACTCATAACCACATGAACAAACACCATACGCACTCCAGATTGTACATCAACATCAACAGAAAGTCTTTTCAAACTGTAAGCATTCTTTTTAAATATTATTGTGAAGAAGTATACCCAGTGAAATGTGCTCATGCTCACCTTAGGAAAAAGAAGGAGGGAAAGAAGAGGGAGGATGAAGAGGCCAAGGACATAAATAAAAGAATGAAATAATTCTAAAATGATTCAGCTTCATTTATTAGTGAACAGAAAAACATGAATAGGAAATTCACAAAGTGAGAGTCATGGTTTTTTCAAATAGTTCTGTCAGCAGGAAGATACACATTTTACCGTAAAATTGGGAAATACACGCCCAAAGAGTAGTTTCAGTGTCTCCACAACTGTCAAGACTTCTCTGCAAGAGCACAGAAGAACATGCTGCACCTGCGTGGGGAGCTGACATCTCTGCTCTGGCATGGGCTGAGGGGGCATTTAGCTAGGAGGGGCTCTGGGAGAGCTTGGGAGTCTGAGGCTTTCTTTCCTGTGCCGCACGATTACCGTTTTAAGACGTAAAATGAGCTCCAGCTGCCATTTGCACTGCTGTGATATTCACACTGTGCCTTCAGACAGAGACCAAAGGGAGCTCAGAAACATGAGAATCGTGTGCCCAATGGCATTTTACATGAGTTTTCCTAAGCAGGCAGTTTGAGCCTGTTGTGCGTATTAACGCATGTGTGTGCCTGTCACCACAGAACACAAAGCACTCTGGTCCTCATAAAGTTTCCTAACTTCTTGTACATAAAATTCCTTCATGATCAAGGTGGCCAGTCAGCTCATGAAAAAAAGAAGAGAAAGCAGTTAATGATTTTAAAAAGAGGGGCTGGAGGGATGGCTCAGAGGTTAAGAGCACTGACTGCTCTTCCAGAGGTCCTGAGTTCAATTCCCAGCAGCCACATGGTGGCTCACAACCATCTGTAATGAGATCTGGCGCCCTCTTCCGTATACATAATAAATAAATAAATCTTTTTTAAAAAATGGTTTTAAGAAGAGCCAAACCACAGCTGTGGGCCAGGGATGCTGCTTGACAACGGACTGCACTGAAAGTGCTCTCAGTCCCAAAGGAAAGGAGCATGCACTGCCTGAGTGATTTCCCATGACACTGCTTTGGGAGTGGTCCTGGTACCCAATAGCTGTACAGCAAGAGCCAAACGCACAGCTCCGCTGTGGTCAGTGAGGAATTAGCAGAGAATAAAAGTTTGAGAGGGAAGGCACTTCACGGTCTCAAACGATTTGGTTTCTGCACAAATAGTCAACACAGGAGGAGTTTTATGTTTATTTCTGATGAAAAAAATCAATAAGTAAATAAAGCAAATTCCTGCAATCCTAGGAAAATCTCATCTGAGAGCATTCGATATTTTTGAAAGATTCAGCCCATTGAGGTGTATCTCAAATTGCTTATTGGATCAAACAAGTTAACAGATAGACAAATAAGTAGAGTTTCATAAATTAATGCAATAATATGGGGCTTCTGGGAGCCTCCTGTTCCAGCTTGCTATTCAATTTCCATAGATTTTTGCATCTTTACACTTTAAAATATCCTTCATGTTATAAAGCTTACACAGATTTGATATATAAGCAGCTTCCCTTTGATGACAAATTCCAATACATATGTATATATTCATAGTCCTGTGTGTATGTGGCTGTATATATATATATATATAGTCTCAATCATATAGTCATTATATGTCAGAGCACAGCAAGATGCATTAACTAAGTAAAAAATCCTTCATATTCTTTTTTTTTGAAAGACTTTGCAGCATTAAAACACACCTCATTCCCTTCTTGGTTCAGTAAAGAGATCAGTCAGTGTGTCTTCTGTACCAATCTAAAGTAAATAAGGTTAACTTAGGGTAACCATTGCTTAAGCCAAACTTGCACACTTTTGATAGTGAATCAGACAGAGAAAAGTAGGCTCCTGACCACCTTAGCCATGTTCCAAACTGTAAGAATGAGACATGCAATCCAAGACAAAATTCCCTTTTTTTTCAAACACTTAGAAGAAAGAGTCCAAAGGCAGAAATGGCAGCCATATCCATGATTGTATGATGAAGGGAAGTTCTTCCACTCTATCTGCTCTTAAGGTTCACTCCTCCCTGGTTCAGTGGGCCCTTTGTCTGTGCCTTCTGGTGCTGTCTTTGCAGAAAGCATTTGTCAAGTGACTGTAACAGCGGTGATCCACTCGATGTTAATTTCATCTCACATAGAAATAGGGCATTTCTTCCCCAAAACCACTCTGAATAGCATGATAAACTTAGAAAAAAAGAGGAGAGAATTGTCTTTGCAGCTCTGTGCTTTCAGCAAAGCACTCTGGCGCTCCTCACTCATCTTCCCATACAATCTGTTCCCTCTACAGAAACTTACTCAAGACTGTCTGAAAACCCTGGTATTGCTCTTGCTAGTTTTCCTCTCTATGACTTGAAGAAAACTCTTGTTTTAAAAGTTGTCTTAAAATTTGCAAAGTAGAAAAAAGTTTGCTATCTTTTTCACTTTTACATTTGATTTTTCTCTTTCTGTACACAGCCACAAGCATGGATCTAGATGCTTCCTAGAAAGAGAGATCAATCCAGAGAAAAGAAATGAGCACATTTTCTGGATTATCCAAATGTATGCAAATAGAAATTAGAAGCCTATGTTCAGGGAAGAAAGGGAAATAGTAAGATTAACAAAGGAATCAGAAATCACATTCTTTGGATGCCCATTGCCTTCAAATGGCTTTTAAAATGCTATTTCCCCTAATCAAAATATTGATCTGAAGACTTCATCTGAGTAAAACATATATAAATATATTGCTCAATAAGATGTTTTCACATCTCAGTAACCAATTCACAGCTCAAGGAATAATGTAATCAAGTCCAGTTCCCATCTTGCACATGAGGCAGCCCACAACCACCTGTAACTCCAGCTTCAGGGTCTCTGATTCCCTGTTCTGGGATCTGTGAGTGCCTACACTCATATGTGCAAACAAAAATACATACACATAATTAAAGTGATATCAAATTGCTTTTAAAAACATAAAGTATTAAAACTACCCCTAACTATGGCTTCCATTACATCGATGAATCAATACACATCCTTCTCCAAGCAGAGCAATAATCCATGTTGGTTCTCATCCCCACTTATCAACTCTGCTATTTCAGGACTTTATATGTGTGAAGGCGTTCAAATAGGAGGAATTCTTGTTGTGTCCAGATTTTGTTTCATCACCTTACATTTATTCCTTGTACCCATGGCATTGAATTCATCAGTGGTCTTACTCCTTCTCATTAGTAGATCATACCTACAGACCGCGTTGTAAACCCACTCTACTCTTGATCAGTATTTGAGTTGTTTCTAGTTGGGGATTATAATAAATAATGTTGCTACACATATTCTTGAATACATCTTTTAGTGAGTGTATCTATATTTTAGCATGAAATAAAATTACTGCTCAGACATATGAAGTATATCTCATAACCAATTCACTTGGCAGTAACCACACAGACACTGTCCCGTAGTCTTCAAGTGGATTACACCAGTTTATATGCCATTGGAAACTTCCTGCATTTCTATCAGAATTATAGCTGTCCATATTTCAGATTTAAGCTACACTGGTGGGGGTATGCTGTTGTTTGTTTCTTTTTAACTTTTTAAAAATTTTACTAGCATGACTGAAGTGTTCTTGGACATTTATGATTATTTGGATATTTATGAAATGTTTGCACAAATGTTTTATTAGAGTTTCTACATGGTTTCATTCCTTTTTCTCACCAATTTTCAGGAAATCTTTGTATATTCAAGATGCTATGAATAAAATATGTATTGAAAATAGTTGCTGTGATTCTGTGGGCTGCATTTTTATTTTTAAGTTGCGTTTCATTTTTCTTCTTAAACTTAATATAGTCCAAATTATCACCTTCCTTTGGGGTATGTTTCTTGCATGTTGTTAAAATTATAAAGTATTCTTGTGACTTTTCTCTTAGGCACCTTACTGGTTTTATTCTGCATTTCACTAGAATTAGTCTGCATGCTTTTGTGAAATTGGGTGAAATATTTTAAATGTTGACAACAATTTATTGAATTTTCTACTACTATAAAAACATGCTTTCCTCCCTACTTCAGAGTCATAGTCAGAAGAAAATAAAGGACTATGTGTGAACAGCACATCTTTAAGATATCAATGGAAAACTTTGATTTTCACTTGTGCATTCCAAAGTTCATACATGTCTTTTCTTTTTTAATTAAATAAAAGTTCTTGTTAATTTCTGATTTGAGGATTTCAAATCCACAGTTTAATTCTTTTTGGAATCATAGTGCTTGCCCTCAAATACTTCAGAAGTTTCTAGTTATTTTATGACTAATTCTTAAACTAGAATTCTGATCAAGAGAGACTCTGTGTGGCTTGGTAGTTCCACATGTATTGAGATAATAACTGAGCACATATCTGACACAAGTCTTCCACAGCAGCATTTCATCAATGATGTTCATTATAATATTCCTATGTAATTTCCAATGAATCTTTTCTTCAAATGCAATGCTATGAACATTCTGTTTTTCACAAACTAACAAGACTCACCTTTTAGCAGAACCATTTATTTCTGTTTAAACTACATATTTATTTTTTCCTTAGGGGTCAAGTCAACTATCTTATCTATGGTTTCTCTGTATTTTCTATTTTCTTTTATTGTTTCTTACAAAATACCCAAAACTAAGAGATGAGTGGTAAACAGACTGATAAAGTAGAAATGTTGTTTGGTCATATCAAGAGTTACAACAACTTTCCCTTGTTAGAATTTTATGGTTTCTTTGACATTTTTAGATGCAAAAGGATTTAATTTCATTATCCTACTTCCTACTTTTTATATTATTTCAATAATTTTAATCATTTTGCTTAAAACCTACTAAACACTATTGGTATTATCATTTGATTACATTTACCCACATATTCACTTCCTCTGGTGTTTTCTTATTTTTCTTCATATGAAAATATTCCTCTCATTTTTAATTCAGATCCCTTGCTCTCATCAAATTCTCTTGACATTTGTATCTGAAAATGCCTTTATCTATCTTCTTAAAGGGTATTTCTTCAACTTCCAAATTTAAATTGATAATTATTTGTCCTCTATATTTTAAAGATCTCATTTCATTTTAATTTTGTTTCTATTGCTTTCATTAGGAATTCAGATCTGGATAACTCTTCAAAGTTTCTCTTCTTGTTTTTTAAGTCTCTTTTACAATTAAAGACTTGGAAAATGCCCCACTGTAAGAAACTGATGTGAACTCTAACATTCTCTTTTAATTTTATTCCTCTCCATCATTTTATGTTTTCAAGTTTTACTTCAACACTTTCTCCCATGCCTAATTTAGGCTCCTCAGTCCAATAGGACTTCAGTAACTACTGGCTACTCAGACTCATTGACTGGCCTTGCATAGTCTCAGCCTTTTTCTAACATAGTCTTTTGGAGATCTCCTGCTCCAAGACACCCAGGGTTTGCAAAAATAAATAAATAGATAGATAGATAGATAGATAGATAGATAGATAGATAAAAATCCATGAATGTAGGCAAAGGCTAAACTTTTTCTATCTGAGGGATAAGGAAAGAAACACACCCATTTTACTTACCTTGAAAAATCTTCTTCTGAAAATCTCTCTCTTGAAAAAAAAGCTGTCTCCACATAGCTACATATCTTTACACAGACACATCTCTCTTCTACACAGTCTACACAGCTATACACCTCTCTTTTACATATAACTCCTCAACAGAAAACTCTGGACAATATATGAGTCAGGTTTTGAGGGTCAGAGCCATTCTCTCAGAATAGGAATGTCATGCTGATTGGCCAATGAGCGAGCAACCATGGCAATACTTGGCTGTCAGCAAAATTCCCTGATATGTAGTATGTATAGCAAAGTCAGAAGGCACTTAGAGTGAGCACTCAGAATTTCCTGATGGAGACTGGCATTGAAATTCAGGACCTAAACAATAAAGAGTTAGTTTCCCAAATATTGAGTCTTGTATCATAAAACTGAGTTCATGCAGAGAGTCAGGTGATATACAGAATGCTAGCCCAACTCAATAGGTTCCCTTCTCTGCCACAGGACCATAAGCTATAAAAGCCCACCTTCTTCAGAGGCTGTCTGATATTCTGAGACAGCCTACTTCTAAAACATTATCTTATGATAATCAGTCTGTCAAGTGCAAAGGCAGAAGTCAGATATTGTTTATTGAAATAAAATTTTTAAAAAACAGCTTCCAAGTTTTGAGGTTGGGAGAGATTTGAGAATTTATGATAATTAGTCTCTGCTTCCTGAATCAGCAAATTCATCTTATATTCTCTGTTAACAGTTCCATGGTTGCTTTTGGCAAATAAATTGTGGACAAGAATTAGTTTGGTCACATTTGATTAGTCTTTAGGAGATGCTTATTGGCTGACTTGTTTTTCTCTCTCCTATACAACCACCAGAAATTCAGATGAAAGTTTTCCCTTCAGCAAGGATGTAGAGTGATTGAAAAAGGATGCTGATCAATATCCCACTAGACAAAAATACACAACAGTTGTTGTTCTGCACAAGAAATTTGAAATGGTAAATATTACAGTATAGTCTGGCCTATCTTCACTAATACACATTCTCACAAGGGTATGTTCCCTTCTTCTATGTCACTACACTAAGCACCACTTCCCATTGCTCCATAGGCCAACAGAAGACATATGATAGAAGAGAATGATCCCAAAGAACCAACTTCTTTCTCTATGTCAAGATGAGCCGCCTTTGTTTTGAGTAAAAGCCATTATGTAAATTGTCATTAAACCTCCAGGTTATTTTACTAGAAAAAGTCAGTCAAAAGATTTCTAAGATTCCTTCCCTCTCCACGTAGTGATAAAAAAATTTCTTTGACCTACTTATTTCACACAGTTTCTGGAGGGCTTATTGAGAAAGGTACTATGAAATAAAAAAAAATGATTTACACAAATGCAAAATGGTAAAATGATCAAATGCAATGGGATTAAATTCAAATGGCCAATGGAATGCTTATTTTCTAAAATGTATTCATTTAAATAATATGGGAACATCTACTAAAATGGGCTCAACCTTCCCAATGAAGCAGCTTTGTCTTGTCCTTTCCAAGAAAGAATCTGTCCTTCTCTAACAACTAATGGAAGTCAGAAGCTACAAACCCAACCAATGTATTTTATCCCATAGTTGATAGTATCTTAGTTGCAGTCCTTTGCTGCCTCCCATGGAGCCCTGACCTTGCTATGTAATGAAGCTCTGATAATAATGAATAGACTTTATAATGCTGAGAAGGCAATTTCTCATTAAAATAAACCAATGACAGAAATTAC
This sequence comes from Onychomys torridus, assembly GCF_903995425.1. NCBI lineage: Eukaryota > Metazoa > Chordata > Mammalia > Rodentia > Cricetidae > Onychomys > Onychomys torridus. The sequence continues at coordinate 13,016,605 of NC_050456.1, forward strand.
ATCATAGAAGATACCTATGTAAATGAATTCCAACTTGTATTATACGGTATATAGTAAATAACTCTGTAGTTTAAATCAAGAATATATTAGCTACTGGCTTTGGAAATATTTTTTAACTTTGAAGTGACCTATTATATTGATCTGTGAATGTCATGGGTACCCTTGGAAAATGGTGCCTAAATTCTTTTCAGTACAGAGAATGCTGGTTGAATTAACACAGACCCTATAGAGATTTATAGGACTGTTGATAAATCACATTTAAGAGTTTTTCGACCCACACCTCAGCCATAAACTCAGGCAAAGCCAGGATCAAATTTGCAGGTGGCAATATCTAGCAACCATTCCTTTCTAATCTAAATCAGTCCCTGATAAACTACTTCAGCACTGAAAAACCATGATTATCAAATTAGGATGAGTCATGCAGATATCAATTCACCTGTGTTTAAATCCTTGGAGCAGCCAAGCCTGGACCAAGTGGAGAACCAGTAGAATGAAGAACTGATTCTTCAGTTAAAAAGAAATCATAAATACAGGATTGAAATACAACACACAGGGTTTCATATTAAACAAAAGGATGACAATGATACTTTCTAACTTTATTTAGAAACCCTACTATTCTACATCATTAGAACTCTTCTTTAGGTTGAGTATGCACCAAAACCAAAGAAAGGCTCTTTAGTGATGCACAGGTACTCTCTTATACTGAGTATTTTACCGTGCTTTAATATATGTTTTCTCCAGGCATCCAAGAAGTAGATAAAGAAATAACTTGTGTCAATACAAAGAGCATTGCATTAGTATACACAATGTTAAGTAATCAAATGCTACCTCCAACTCTGGTTTATTAAAATAGCAGGATACAAAGCAGCAAGACAGATAGAAACTGGCTTTTTGAAGCAAGTTGTGCTGAATCAGTGTTTGTGCCATCTAGACTAAAAATGTATGGAAGTCAGTGACTTCATTTTACATTTTAGGACTTATTGCAGGGTACATACAAACTCAGAAATATTAAGAAGCAGATTGTAACTTCAGTCTTTCAATCTCTCTTTCATACTCAAGTGTCTATGCTTGTATAGATACACACACACACATATGTGCATGTTTATGTAAAGATAACATTAATACTACATATACTTATAAATAGTGTTACTTTGAAGATTGAGACAATCCATGAAAGTGGACCACCTTACTTAGCCTTTGCTACATAATAAAAGCTCATTGGAAAATATTTGTTAATTTCAATGTTTGAGTATGTTAGTTTCCCATAACTACTGAAACAGAATATCACAAATTGGGTGTCTTAAAATAAATATACATTGTTTCACAGTTCTGGAGTCTAGATGTCTAAGATCAGGTGTTTGCTGGATCATGCTCTCTCTGAAACATGTAAGGGAGAATTCTTCCTTGGCTCTCTCACCTTCTAGAATTTGCTAGAAATCTTTGGCATCCTTTCACATATACATGTGTAACTCCAATCTCTACTTCTACACTGTGTGACTTTTCCTGAAGAGAAATAAGCAGATGTCTCTTCACGTCAGATAGGGTACCAACAACAGATGGGAGAAATGCAAGTCCAACTTGGTGAACAAGCATTTATTGTGGTTACTTACCAGTGTATAGATGAGGGTTATTTATAAGGAGAATGGATGACTCAAAAGCAGCTGCGGGACTGAAATGCCCACTCCATCATGTGTGATGACTCATGAAGGCTACATCTCTGGAGCTCCCTGCATGACTTGCCAACAGCTCAGTGGAATAGTCTCCTCTCCCCAAACATTGTTTATATAACCTTGCTGAGAGGCCTTGTGATCATAACCATCAGGGGATTGCTGAGCAAGATGTGTTTCATTACTTCCCTCCTCCCTCTTAAATAGACCTTTGAGGGCAACAGAGCCTCTCTTGGCTTGAGTGGTGCTTAACTCTGGGTGCTAAGGTGCTGGAAGGTCAACAGGCACCAAAACAGTCCCAAGTCAGTGGATCTCTAGTTTGTGGTCTCACATCAATGAGGAGTAAAGGTGCAGACAAAAAGAGTCAGGAAACTCTGTTAAGAAGAGTGAAGAAAGACTCCCCAGTGTGGGAGAGGTCTCAAAACAGGGAACATCTTCAAGCTACTAGTCAAGGGGCTTTTCACGGAGTTTATAACAGAAAACTGAACACAAACTGAAGCAATTTCTATTGAGATAGGTTTATTCTTTGGGCATAATAGTAAGTCAAGACAAAGGGGCTCATATGTCCTATGTTTCTCTCTAGTCCAACCAGGCTGATGACCATGCACTGTTCACTCAGGGAAATGGTCATGTGTTGTGCACCCCTGTTTACTTTTGTTTTGACCTTTGCTTGGTTTGCTAGCCACTGACCTTAGCTGGATTGGCTACCCATTAATTAAACCATGATCTCTTTTTTCTTATTTGTATGTGGCCAGCTTGTAGCTCCTTGTGGATCCCTGTCTTACAGTCTACAGGAAATTACTTGGTATCACTACTAAGGTGGAAGTACAGTTTTTCTTAGTCACCTCATGTTTAGCTCACTGTCCACAAGGTGGTCTCCTTCCTGAAAAATAGAAAGGACTTCTAGACTATGCTGTCACCCATAGTTCAGTTTGTTTCATTTCTATACATGAATATGTGAAAGAACAATTTGCTTTGCATAGGTGACAGTCTTTGGGAGCCAGACAAAGTCTGTTAAGACTGGCTTTGTTCAACTAGAGGCCTGTCCATTTATTCTGATCAGTAGGACTATATCATACCCCACAAAGGGTCTCTTACTTCCTACAGTTTTAAAACTAAAACTCTTTTTAACTTAATCATGTATTTTCTCTATAATACCTCCAATATGGAATGTTTCAGTTGAAGGAAATTATTACGTGATACCCATCAGCACTTTTCTCTGTGTGTCACTACTTCTTAATGAATTGATCTAAACTTCATGGCCTTTACAGAAGTCCTGTTTCTAAAGAAAGCCACACTTATAGGCCCAGCAGTTAGGGTTTAAATGTATCTTTTTGGAAACCCAGTTCAGTCCACACTGGGACTAAAACTGAAGCTCTCGCTGCCTTAAGATTTACAGTGATATAAACGACCATTCTTCTCTAGAAGTTTTCTATAGAATTTATGCATAATTTCCCAAGATTAGATAATAACTACAATTATTTATTGACTGCAAAAGAAATGAGTCTGTATAGCCTGTGTTCCCAATTTACCAGGTGTCTTCTTGGACAATGTTGAAGATAACTTCTATTATAGTTTGAAAATCATATGTCCTGCAGAAGGCTCATGTGTTTAAGGCTTTGTGAAAGTATTTGGGATAATGAGAGGTATTGCTGAGTCTTGTACTACTGACAGGAAAAAAACCCTCCTGAACAAAGAGAGGGTTATTTTGACTCTTGGTTTCATATGGATTTGAGTCCATCCTGGAAGGGAAGGCATGGTGCAGGAATGCCTCATCAATGGCTTGGAGATTTATGGCAGATGAGAAACAGAAAACAGGTCAGAAGCAACTATACTCTCCAAAGTTTTGCCTCTGGTGGCCTACTTATCCAACTAGGCCCCTACCTCCTAAAGGCTCCACAGCCCTCCACAGAATATTCAAAATTTGAGACCATGGGGGAAATGGTAGGTTTGATATGTAACAAGGGTTCTGGTCTGATAAATAGATTGATCCATTAATAGATTAATGATCTGATGACATTATTGGGAAGTAGATGAAATGTTAGCATGCATCACCTAGTCTGAGGAAGTAAGCCACTGGGAGCAGGCCTTTGCATGACATAGCTCATTCCCAGTCTACTCCATGGGTCACTCTCTCTCTCTCTTTTTGGTCAATATGAAATGAATATCTTTGCCTAGACAAAATAATGTTCCATCTCACCACACACCAGCAACAACAGAGCCAATCATGGTCTAAAACCATCAGGATGATAAACTTCTCCGGTTTTAAGTTGCTTTTCTCATGAGAAATTGACTGGCATCCTCTTGATCCACCTTGGCATGCTGCATTAGTTGTTTTCCATATCACAAATAACCTCCACGGACTGATAAGGAGGTTTGCTTACGTGAGTGTTCCTCCGGACAGTTGTCCCATCCAATCAGCTGTGTTACTTTAGACAGGCGGATACTTGGAAGCTATTTTCTCTATTTACAGGAGTAGTGATTCCTTGGCCTATTTATTGCCCACCATTCAAGGCCCCATGTTAACTTGTCAACATTAGCTCTCACTCCCAGACTCTTTCTAGGGTTTTTATCAACCTAGTGTCAATCTTATTTATTTATTTAACCTAACTAAACTTGATTCATTTTCCAATGTTCCTTTTCAGGTATTTACACATCTGTTTATTCATAAGACTTCTACATGCTAAACAGCAGGCCACCCATCTATATAAGCTTCTCCACCATTCCAACTCTGTTTCAGTTTCCACTGGAAAGGATATTACAGACACATATACTTATTCACATCCTATATCCTGAGGTTCCTAGTATCTGTCCCACTAATTTGATGTTGATTCATTTGTTGCCTAATAATAGCCAATCCTATGTCCTCCCTATCATTAATAAACCTATTATTCATCCAAGAATAATAAGGTGAAGTTTTAAAGAGAATATAAAATATCTTTGTTTTTTACCTGTAGTGTCTTGTCTGTGATAAATGACTACTCAATGTCTATTAGGCAGAAGCCTACCCTAAGAATCAGGATCTTAGCAAATTAAACCATAACTGGAGTCACCTGGAGGGAATTTTTGTTGTTCCATACATCCATAAAATCAACAAAGCTGATTCTGAACTTAATGTACATAATGGGTGTTACTGTGTTCTAAAGTTGACGTTATTGTTAGGGAAACCCAATCTGCTAGTGAAAAACATAAAATCCAAAATTGTCCTAGGTCTGTTTCATCTTGTAGCTAACCATGAAGCCCATTTTAGGATGAAAATGAATAAATGGGGACTTGACTAACAGATCTTCCACTTATTCCAATGAGCAGCAAGAAGTCTGTTTATTCTGCATCTGAGCATTTCCTAGGGTGGGGATGCACCTGGAATGATTGACTAATTCGAGGAAGTTTTCCAGTATTCTCTGTGTGGTGTATTTTAATCAAGATCACAATTTAGCAGCTGCATTAATTAATTAGCACATTAATCAGGAGAGCATTTTAGCAGCTATAATCTCTAACAAACTAGCAGTTGGTGATGAAATCTTAGCAGTGGGAGAGCAAACAGCTTACCAAGTTATTTTTCAATGTTATCAACACCACAGGCACAGCAAAATTATGCTGAAATTATGCAACCAAATTGAAATATTTCTTAAAATACAGCAATGCAGGGTACATTTGAGAAATTGTATGCTTTGTACAGAAAGGTCTAACAATTGCTACTTTCTCTAAAAAGCAGTAGTTCTGAAGAGAATTGTCAGGCACTCCAGGAAACAATCTTTCCAAGTGTTCTCAGAATAGTCTTGTATAATTTAAGAAGAATTAAAGGTACCTCTCCTATTAGCAAGATTATTTATGCAATAATGAGAAGTTTCAAGATATCATTCTATAGTTACATAAGTTCTAGAGATTCAAAAGAAGGAAATACTTGCTTTAACAAGGGCAATGTCCCAAGTTTAATTTTAAGATCCTTAAAACCTGTAGATTGAACCTTATACTTGAAAGTGTAATAGAAAAAAAATCTCTCCTAATACAATGTTTAGAGATAAATGCATGTGGTACCAGGGCCAAATGCAGTATAACTTAAATGGAATATAAACTGGAAGACTCCCTGACATGGGAACATTGTTCTTGTTTGCTTTCTTACATTTAAAATGCAATGGCATGTGCTTTTATTCAATCCATGCATATTGAATTCTACATGTTCCAAAATATAAAATTTGACTGAAGAAAGTCCCTCAGGCTGATATTAAAATTTTCTTTCATTTACAAAGCCTGAGGATATTGAATGCTTATGTACAGCAGTCTATTAGTGTGAACTACTAGGCAGCTCTTAATCCTCATAACGTTTTCCTGAGAGAAATCACTGTTCCTTCATGACTCCCATCACTTTTTCAACCTCAGAAAGGAGAGGGTCAGGGTAATGGAGGGCACACTTGCTGGGTAAGCATTTCTTTACATTCCTATCCCTTGTTATATTGATTTTCCCCTCTGGTTCATGGAAATTGCACTCTATTTAAATCATACACTACAACTTGGAAGAATTTTAATTTCCACTCTACCTTTTGTCTCCCATTATAAATCACACTGAGATCTCTCAGTCTTTTACCTTCTATTTTTGGAGCTTTCAAGCCTTTAAAAATCTACTTTATCAGCAGTTTAACTCCAAGCCCAAACAAACTCCAAGTACTCTTGGAGGAAGACTAAAGAAAACTAATTTTTTTCTTTATAAAAATTGTGAATTATAATATTGTGGAAGAGTCCATTAAAGTATGAAGTTAATGATCTCATTTCTCACAAACTCATTATAAACAAAAGACTTCTGCCTATGCAGGTTTACCCATACATTTTCACCTGCAATTATTTTAAGACAATATCTTGTAGACTCTTCTATGTTTATGATGAAATCTCTTTATATTTTACTATATAGCAACAACAAAATACTCATTGTAGTTAAGTTGCTGATGTCTGACTTGGCCCCTCAGCTGTAAACAACAATATCTATATCAATAGATGCCTTATAGATGAAAAATCCTCATTTAACTGTGAGTTACCTTCTATTAATATAATGCTTCTTATTCTTTGAACTTTGATAATTAATACATAGCTTACCTAGGCTCACATTCTAGCTGACTGATTTTCCTATCCCTTTCTTCACCCCTTCTGTTAGGATATATGCCTATGAGCATACACATCACACACACACACACACACACACACACACACACACACACAATTACAAATATGTACACAGGCTGGTGAGATGCTCAGTCAATGGGTAAAAGCACTTGACTCCAAAATTGACAACATGAGTTCAATTCCTAGAAGTCATATGGTAAGAGAAGAAAACCAACTTCTAAAAGTTATCTTCAGACCTCCACATGTGCATGTGCCCACATATATACACAATAAATAAATAAACTAATTAATTAAATTAAAATAATCAATCTCATACATAAGCACACATACACACACCAACACAGACATGAATCTAAACCAGCCTTCCTCTATAGTTTCTATTCTATGATTCTGATGGAGTATTGATTAGTAACATTCTTATTTAAAACTCTAAACTAAACTTTGTTGAAGCACAAAACACTCTACCCATTTAGTCAGGAATGAATCTAAACTATTTCCTCCCCCATAGACTTATGCATCTCTAAGAGTGATTTAATTCAATTACTTGAGAAACACATAACATCTATTATATGTATAATTTTTACCCGTTAGGCCCTTGGAATCTGTTATCAGTACTAAGGTAGTATATCTTAATGGTTTCTTGACTTCAGAAATCTCCCTCCAGTAGCTACCATCTGTCACATTATTGCTAGAGTGATATTTCTTTACAAAACAAATACAACTGTATTTGCCTTCCACACGTAAATTCAATAAATAGGTCCACTTTATCACCTTCATGATAAAAGTTAAACCCAATGGGATGGCCTACAGTGACTTTGTCAATCTTATTCCTCACTTTCTATGATATCATTTCTGGTCACCTTCAATTCCTGAACAATCCTCCCTTTTTGCATATTTGCCTATCCATTGTTCCCCCAATGGCCTAAGCTTTCTTGCCTTTCTACCTTTGAGAGTGTCTTTCCCTAAGAACAGTGTGGCCTCTCTCCTTGATCTGTGAATTTTGCTTAAATTTTGAGACTCATTTCCAATGCCATCTATTTCCCTACCTGACTTGGTCCTGTATTGGGTCTGTCACCATATTTCTCTGCTTAAGAAAATTCTGTGTATATCTATCTCAGGGTTTGTTAGTCATTTAAGAATGATCTTGTGCATCATTTCCACTATCCGTCTAGCCTTTTAATGTGCTATTTATTATTTTCCCACAATATATCATTAAAGGTCAAATATATTGGATCTTGGGACTGCAGGTTGAACAAGGATAGCATCAGATGAGATAGAGTAAATATAATCAGCTTTGAACAGAGTACTGGAGGAGACACAGGATCCCAGGATAGAAGAAAGATGCTATAAAAAAAGTGATTTGCTTTAAATCCTCTAAGTGATACTAGGGACTTACAGAACTTGGACTTTGGCAAGACTTATAGGAAGTCCCAGAAGGGAATTGCTAATTAAGTAAAACCCTCAGGCTCTTATGGACTTGTTTCCTAGCTTCAAGGCAAATCAACCTACTTTTCAACTCATTAAGGTATGACGTGCCTTCTCTATGCCCAAGCTGTGACAATTGGAAACAATGAGATTTGAAGCATCACCATAAAAGCTCAATCTTTCAGAACAAGCCATGAAAGTTTTAGCATGCTAGAAAGAAAATCCTCATAACAAGCATGGTCAGTCATATCACACAGAAAAAAAACATTCAGATTTTCAATTCCAGGTGAGAAAATTAGTGACTTGCCCAAAGCTGTGCTTGTTAAGAAGTTGCAGATGTGTATGTCACACATAATTTCTAGCACTAGTCAGTTTGCTCTTTATAAGCATGGGCCAATCATATAAGCCACAAAATAACTAAGATTTGGACTAACATAAATTAATAATTGTTTTGCGGTGTGTATATGTGTCTGTCTAGAGGAACAGGAAGTGAGAAGAAAATTATAAGTACTATTGTTACATTGGATCATTATAGTCATTTCTTAACCTATGAAGAGGTAAAATATTTTGAAACTAATTTTCAAATATTACAAGAATTTTTTTTTATCTTTTTTCCTATAAAGTCTCAACCAAGCTTAGCACATGCCTGTTGTCTTCTGAGGCAATTAATCTTCTCAGATAATTTGAGATTACTGGTTTGCTTCTGAGGAGAAACGATGAGTATTTTACACTGGGTAAGTATACTGACTGGCTAGTTACACACTGCAACAAATGAAGGGTCTACATAATTTCTCTACTTTACCAGCATACATTTCACACACAAAAAAAGTCCTCATTAAATAAAGACATTAGGAATACCCAAAATGGTCAGTGACTCAAAAGGAAAAGGGAAGAGAGAGAACCACACAGTCAGTGCCACAATGACAAAAAGCCATTGAATGGATGTTTCTGTGTTCGTCTTGAAGGAACCTGAAGAAAACTGTCTATAACAGTTTCTAAGCTTAGCTAAGAATTTAGGTGCAAATGGTAGGCAAGAGGAAGTTACCAAGAACAATTAGACACACCAGCTCCTTTGAAGGAAAGGATTGTCTCCCAAAGTAAAAAAAGTTTGGACACTGTAAAAAAGTTTGGACACTGTTTGGCTACTTCAATGGCAGTGCTGGACAGCCCTGACGATCCACAGCAGTTTAAGTATCTCAGCCTGATGCAAAAGCACCTGTAAATTTAGGTGACTGACTTGATGGGAAAATGCACTCTTTTAAGTACAGACCTGAGAACTGAAGATTGACAAATGTTGTTTTGGACACCTGCATAGGATCAAAACAACACTCTGGTACATCTAGTCTCCATCCTCAGGAGCCTGCATGCACACAGCCATTGGAGGCATGGTGACTGGAATCATCAGCACTGTTTTTCTTCCACTGTTTTATGTTTTTATTATTTCTTTATTTTCTTTTTTACTATTTGTTCTTTCTAGTCCTGGGGGTTGAGCCTAGGGCCTCACCTAATCTAGGCAAGCATTCTATTGCTAACCTTCTTTCGTTTAGACAGGGGCTCCCTAAGTTACTCACACTAGCCTTGAATACACACAGTAATTCAAGTAGACCTTGAACTTGTGAACCTCCTGACTCAGCCACCTACGTAGCTCAGGTTAAAATCCTAAGACACTAAGTTCACCCATGTCTCTTCTGTGATTGCTCCTGTAAGTATTTTCAAATCATTAGTTAAGGGCTTCATTGCCATAGACACATGCAATAGTCCCTTCACTAAAGTTAATCTTAATAAGCAGCCTTGATGCCTATAAAGCAGTAATAAAGCTGTTCCTACAGTCCCACTGAGGAGAAAGCCAGTGAACAGTGACAACTCAACTCTAGGAAGGGCAGGGATATATTGTTACGAAATCAATAAACACTACCTGCATTCCCCTTCTATAGAACTGTGTACTTATGATCTCGATGTATGCCAGCCTGATAGCAACTGTGTCCTAGAGGCTGTTGGGACTAACTTGTAGGCATAAACACACATAATTTCTGATCAACCACCTGCTACTGAAAAGTAGGATCACCTTGAAATCCATGACAAGATTTGTGTAAGCAAATCACAGTGAGATAATTGAGCCATTAATTTACTTGGAAGTCACTTTTCTTACCAAGCACTTTTTATAAGTCAATCAGCTTCATTAAACTGAGGGTAAGCAGCAAATAAAAGGGCTGTGACTGCAACAGCCCCACTCTGTGGAAGAGCACACTCACCTCCCTCAGGTTAGCTCTCCTTCCTTAATAATTGGGTGCAATGGAAACATCACTATAAATTAGTGTCAATGTCTTTGGGAGACTTGGATGGGACAGAAGAAGGAGACTGTAATTTAAAGAATAGAAAGGGTGAGACACTTGCATTACATCCACACATGCACAATTATACAATGTATGCAAACCTTGCTTGCAATTCCCCTGGTGAGGCAGCAGGAGAGGAACCTTGGAAAGGAAAGAAACGATGTTAGAAGATGAGAACAGCTAATTCTGGTAGAGAAAAGTAAATAAATGCAGGGGGAAAAAAAACATGAGGCAACAATTATTAAGAGTGGGGAGGTTCAATTAGCAATGTAACACCCAACTGCAAAGCAATGCAGTTTTACTTCAAATGCTTATTTCTCTTCCAAATGTATAGGTGCAAAGCACTTTGTTAATGTTATTTTTGTGCTCTTCTGTAGATGCTGATGCATTATTACAACTACCATTTGCATTTCCTATTTAATTTCCTTGACCCACATTAAAATTAGGCAAGTATGAAATTAAAGATCCAAACATTTTCAAAAGCTATTTCAAATTCAAAGATGTGTATCCCTTGCAAAATGGAATTTTGACTTTGACGCTAGTCAGGGGAACGTCACATCTCTAAGCACATTTCAACACAGATATGGAATCATTGGAGTCATATAGGAAGAGAGTAATTTCCTTAAGTATTTGAAAAGTCCTTTGTGATTAGCTTTTCTGAGTTATTTATGTATAGTGCACTTCACAAATTCTAAATAGATTACTTCCCAACAAAGCAAAGTGGATTCTATTTTCTTGTGAGGATTTAATTTATGTAATGACATACAGATAGTGGGTAAAATACACCTCATACTCTTCTTCTGAAACGAATATAAGGAATGCTGATCACAGTGATGAAATGCCCTCTAAACTCAATGACAACATGAAAGGCATAGAAAGAAACATCAATTGGATGGCCAGGTTTTCTTCTACTTGCTTCAAAACACATGGAGGACAAGTTATTTCTTAAGTAACTTATACTATAAAATGACACTATGTTTAATATTTAGCAAAAGATAATAAATAAATAGCTAGAAATGCTTTTGCTTCAGCAATTATCTAGGAAGAACCTATAGCATAGCAACAAAATTCTACTTCATGCAAACAAGGCAGGGTCTCTCTCCCAGGGAGCTTTTAATTATGCTGAGAAGAAAACCCTCACATAATAAATCAAAGAACTGCTTTTTCACATCCGCACATTAAAAAAGAAAAATGAATTGAAGCAGAAAAGTGTTGGTGCAAATCCTGAAGCGTGTATTTAGAGGTGGGAGTGTGTAGGCAGGCAGCCCTGGATGAGATCCAGATTTGACATCAGAAGCTGTTTAACGATAGCCACATTCCTTAGCTACCCTGAGCCATAACTTCCTCAATGTAAATGTGTGAGACATCCGTGATGACAGGGCTTGTTCTGAGATTTACATGAAACTGCAGAGTGCCTGTGTATTAGGGATATTTAAAACTGCTTCAGAAGATCCCAATGTGCCATGCATTGTTGGAGAGAAGCACTGCACTGTACTCTGGGTCTCCAGAACTTAATCATAGCCAGAAGTTTCTACCTTTGCCACCCTTGTCAAAAAACTGGCAACATTTCTTCTTTCTTAATGCTGAATAATATTCCATTGTGTATGTAAACAATTACATTTTCTTTACCTAACCATCTGTCTAGACTTCCTTATCAATTTCATCAAATTTAATTAATATTATTACACATTCATAGAACTACTTAATGATCCACTAAATAGCTACTGCTTATATGTCAGAAAGAAAATTAGTACCACACAGAGACATCTGCATTCCCATGCTCACTGACTTTTTTTTACTAGAGCCAAGATACAAAAACAACCTACTTGTTCACCAACATGAATGGACAAGGAAACACATGTGTGTGGTGTGTGGGTGTTATTTAGCCTTAAGGAAAGACTTCTTGCTACTGATGACAACAGATGAAACAAGAGGACATTATGCTAACTAATAAAGCCAGATACAGAAAGACAAATACTTCTTGATCTGAAGTATGTAGTTGTTTTATTTTGTTGTTCAGATTCAAACATCTAGAAGCAAGGAGTAATAGTGACTACCAGGAACCAGTAGAGAAGGCATATAGACATGGACAGACATTGTTACATGGTACAAACTTGTTGTTTTAAGATGAATAATTCTGGAGATCTATGTGATCCTGGTGACCAGAATTAATGCTGTGTATTATACTATTTGCATGGAGAATAGATCCTAAGTTTTCTCAACCCTATACACAATGTAAACATTGCCAGTCTTCCAAAAAGCTGTAAAGATTTTAAAGCCCTAAAATAGCCTCTCCTTAGCAATGTTTGTTTTCTGTTTTCTCTGTATCAGACATTCTGCATTTCTCACATAGTCTTTCCATGAGCACTAGTCTCTCCCATAATGATACCAAGGAAGCTGCTTTTCAAGATGTCTTACCTGGCTACAGATAAACAATTAGTCTGGTCAGAGCTGCCTGAAAACTCGCACTTCCAGATACACTCTTCGGGTTCAAGCAAATACGTTTTCTTCTTCAATTCTTCAATTGGGGTGTGTGTGCGTGTGTGTGTGTGTGTGTGTGTGTGTGTGTGTGTGTGTGTGTGTGTAACTAGTTCTTTGATTTATGACCTTAGGGTTTCCCAGGAAAGAAACTTTGGCCTTTCTTGTCTTCCTTTCTTACCATCTGACCCTCACTTCAGTCCCCCTCCTTGCTAAAGACTGAACCACAGTCACCCAGAACTCCCTGTGTGATTAGTTTCACTACACAGGGTCCTGCTAAAAGGATTTCATCCCTCCCCTTGTGCTTCTCCAGTTTTAACCCCTGAGTGAATATGTCATCATCAGCCATCCATTCTCCTTCGCACGTTGTTGAAATACCAAGTACGGAGGTTGTATTGAAATGTTTTTATATTTATTTATTTACTTATTTTTTATTATAATATTTGTGTTTTAATTTTACACATCAGCCATGGATTCCCCTGTCATCCCCTCTCCTGCCCCCACCCCCACCTTCTCCCCTATTCCTTCCCCTCTATTCCCATCTCCTCCAGGGCCAAGACTCCCCTGGGGATTCATTTAAACCTGGTGGATTCAGTATAGGCAGGTCCAGTCCCCTCCTTCCAGACTGAGCAAAGTGTCCCTGTGTAAGCCCAAGGTTCCAAACAGCCAGCTCATGCACTAAGGACAGGTCCCAGTCCCACAGCCTGTGTGCCTCCCAAACAGTTCAAGCTGTTCAATTGTCTCACTTATCCAGAGGGCCTGATCCAGCTGGGGGCTCCACAGCCTTTGGTTCATAATTCATGTGCTTCCATTCGTTTGGCTATTTCTCCAGAGGTTGTATTGAGCACAGGCTCTTCTTTAAATGCAGTCCCTATTTCTAGTTCCTGGCCTAGGCTGGCAGCTCTCTTCCTCTTTCTTCCCCTCAGTGGCATTTGCTTCAGTGGTTTTCTCCTTGGCACCTTGCAATCATCTCCATCACTGTCACTTGGGGCTGCCCTGGTTTTTTGCTCTGTTTTGCTGAGGGAGGGAAGGGCCACTGAGCCATGTGTCATCACGAGACCTTTTTTTCCCACATCACCACATGAATAACTCCTAGCACAATGTTCTTTATACTTTCAAATGAATTGCAGTTCTGCCTGGATCTTCTTGTCATTTTTATCAAGTTTCAATAATATTTGAAGAGCCATCAAAAGAACTGTGCATATCATCAGACACTTCCTGTGAGTTTTCAACAGTATTAAAAATATTTGCAAGAGATTTTACTGACAGTTATGAATTAGCTGATCTTGATTTATAGCATTTCAAATCTGCAATATTCCAAAACACAATTATAGTAACAAAACATTTAAAAAGATTAAGAAGAAGGAGGAGGAGGAGGAGAAGCAGCAGCCCAGTGCTTCAGTCCAATCCAAGACAGGTGTCAGTGCAATCTCTGGGCACAGATGGATAAATCGACGAGCTATGTGTCTTTGCTGTAAAGGACTATCCTTAATTAAAGGCAAAAACATAAAATAAACACACATTTGAACCCATGTTACAGACACTTCTGGATTGCCTATTTGTTTATCAATTTGTTTTGCTTTGGTCTATACAGCAAACCAGACAGAATCTTGATCTTCCAGACAACACACTAAGTTGTGTGATTATGAATACTGGGTTAGATAGCACTGTTGAAAGTGGTGTCATTTACTTCCCTTGAAAATCAATGTGGAGCATGTCCTCTGACATGTGAAAAGAACAGGTGCTACACAATTTATTTCCAGATTGTCAAATAGTGCCAGTTATTTTGTTTTCCTTAATCTTTTTAAGGTAGGTTCTTAATATTCAGCCCTGGCTGGTCTGAACTACAGGGTAGACCATGCTAGCCTTGATTTACATCAATACTGCCTCTGTCCTGTAAGTGCTGGGATTGCAAACATAAGCCACTGTTTTTCTATACTCTAATTATAACCATTTTATGTATGGTAGATATTTGAACTAAAATGGTGTGCATAAAACAAACTGAAACAAGTTTAAATTCTGCTTCCTGTGAGGTAAAATATCTTACTTCTTATCAGTTGTGAAGTAGCCCTCTGTGGTAATACAAAATTATGAAAATATCTCTTACATTCTAAGAAAATGGAACATTTTCTAGACTCCACAGCTAGAGCCTATAATATACCTTGAGGTCACTTAAGAATTAAGACTGCTATCCTACTGTGTACTCAGCCTGTTTGTTTAACCTGCTTTTAAGAGAAAAATATAACAGCCAGCTTTCCTTACCTTGGATTTCCCGTACAATCAGCTTTACAACCTAAGCTAATGCAAAGCTATAATCTTAAATTATGTACTTGCCTATGCCCCGACCCAGGGTATTCTAATAACTATTTGCTGAAAGCAGTAAAAATAGAGGTTGAAAGCAATTTTATAAAATAAATATCCACCAAAAATGTTGAACATGACATTCAGATATTGCTTGATAAATAATGATGTTTACAATACTGTTTGTTATCTGGGTCAGTTGGAGTCAACAACTTTAATCCCTCCTAAAACTCTGTTACAGATTTTCGTAAAGATTTCATATTCCTTCCCCATGTGATACTTTCTGTGCCATTGAATACATGCACAGCAGAGCCCTTTGTGAGGGACAGACACAGAGTCACACAAATTAATCCAACAGACAAACACAGAGACACAGACAGGAACAGATTCACAGCCTTCAGATAGACACAGATTCATACTCATGCAACAAACAGAGCACAGAAGACACGGGGAACATGAAGCAGGGAATTCAAATCTGAGCTCACTCTTGGTTTTAAGGGGAAGTATTTTTATTTCTTCCCTTAATATGTCATCAATGTATTTTTGGTAACTCAGAGTTAATCACTAATGCATTTAATCCATCCAGCTCTCAAGCTTCATAAGAGAACTCTTTATTTCTCTCTCTCTCTCTCCCTCTCTCTCTCTTCCCTCTCTCTCTATTTTCCTCCCTCCTGCACCCCACTGGTGTATGTTTGTCTGCCTTTCTGTCTGTGGTTATGTGTGGCCGTATGTGTATATGTCAAGGAAAAACAACTGAATATTTTCAATAAAGAGAAAGATACCATTGTTTGAAATGAGAAGCATATAGCTAATCAGAAATGAAGGCAGCTACTCTAGGTGTAACAGGCAGAAAGATGGCCTGCTTAGCTTATCTGCTTTAGAGAGGTCAGCTAGTAATCAATCTAGAATTCAACTATTTCTTTTACGTTTATGAAGTTAAATAATAACAAAAGGAAAACAAAACTTGCTAAACTAAAGATATACATTGTTAGTGTTTTAGATATGGCCAGTATCTCCCATTCTAACTCTATATTTCCACAATGACATGTCATTCTAGAGCAAGAGTTTTCAATCTGTGGGTTGTGACCCCTTTGGTGAACCTCTATCTCCAAAATTATTTACGTTACACTTCATAGCAGTAGCAAAATTACAGGTATGATGTACCAACAAAAATAATTATATGTTTGAGGGTCACCACAACATGAGGAACTGTATTAAAGGGTTGCAGCATAAGGAAAGTTGAGAACCACTGTCTAGGAGTTTTACTATGGTCAAATTAGAAAAAGGGATTTTTTTTTTTTTTTTTTTTTTTTGGAAATACAAGAAAATAAAATAAAAAACAAAAAACAAATAGCTAATCTACCAAGCCATAACAACCTCGTAGGTGAAGTGGGTGGTTTTAAACAGTGAAAGCTACACAGATAGATAAAAGGCCACTCACCCAGCCTTTTTATGTGACAGAGCCACTCTTTGAATATTCTGTATGGAAACTTATTAACAATTGTCTTAGCTAGGGTTTCTATTGCTGTGATAAAACACCATGAGCAAAAGCAACGCAGAGAGGAAAGGGTTACTTCACTTCACAGCTATGTGGAGAGGAAAGGGTTACTTCACTTCACAGCTTGCAGTCTGATTGACAGGGGAACTCAGAGGAAGGATCTGATGCAGAGGCTGGGGAGGAGTGCTACTGGCTTGTTCCCCATGGATTTCTCAGCTTGCTCTCCCTAACACCTCCCTCAGATAAGTTTCTATGATCCTAAGCATCATCCATACATAGACATTCATTCTTGTACAAACATACACATATTTTAAAAAATACTTTAAAATACCCAGATTGAATAAAGTCCTACCCCAGAGTAAAGCTATTTATCAATGAGTCCACTATTCCCAACTGTGTTCAGATACCAAGGAAAGTCAATTTAGAAGAGGAAGAATTTGATTTGTTCAGGGTTCCAGAGATTTCAGACCATCAGACTATGGTCTTTGGCCCTTTGATTCTAGGCCCATGAGAAGACAGAATATGGTGGTAGTGGAAGCATGTGACAGAGTGACCTAGTTGATGGTGGACAGAGAGAGGGGGAGGGGAGGGGAGGGAGGGAAGGAGAAAGAGAGAGGGGGGGGGGGGGGACAGGACACAACATGAGTTCACCACTTAATCCAGCTAGGGTCCATCCCCAAAAGTTTCCAGAACCTTCCAAGGAAGTATCACTAGCTAGAGACCAAACTTCCAATTCATGGAATTCAAGGGTAGGAATGGAATTCAGGATTTTGCTGCATATCTGAATGCTAACTCTTGTTATGTGAAGCAAGGCTCTAAATGAACCACTCGCAGGAAATAAAATGGTTTCCACTCCCCCATGCCCTCACCTCCATAGCCCAGCATGTTTCTGCCAAATCATTTTTGATAGTAGCAATATATCTTCCCTCTCTCTCTATTTTCCTCCCTCCCTGCACTGCACTGGTTACCCTATCATCCAAAATTTCTAGAAAATTTTATTTATATAGCTGCCCCCTTTATTCATGATTTCACTTTTAGTGGATTCATTTATCTGCAGTAAACCATGTTCCAAAAATATTAAATGGAAAAACCCAGAAATAGCCCATGAGTTTTAAATGTTACACTATTCTGAATAATGTGGTGAAATCTTGAGTTGTCTTCATTCCTATGGCCAGTGTATCCACGCTGTATATGCTACTCATCCGTTATTACTTAGCAGTTGGTTCAGTTGTTGCAGTATCACTGTTATACACAGGGTTCGGTAAATCCTGTGGTTTCAGGCCTCTATCTTACTTAAGACTATACTTCGCCTATAGGATAACATATGTGCATGGCCATTTCACCCATTATCACTGCTGCCTTCTGGGTTACTGGTTACTGCTACATTTCATGTAACTTCCTCCAAGACTTAATTTGATATTTATCTGCTGTTCCACATTAAATGTTAGTGACTCAAACCACTGTATCTTCTATCCATATAAGCTAATGTTCATGGACCCCATCACTAAATGGTTTTTATTAGTAATAGTAGATACAAGATCATGCAAATTATATAAGACCATCCACTGATGTGTATGATCTGTGTAACTAAGTGAATTTTCAAGGAAAGAAGTAATTTCATCTTCTCAACAAACTAAATAACATCTACTCAACTACTTACCATGTAAAAAGGCTAGAAGGAAGCCTCACAAAGGGCACACCTAGGCTCTGGGTTAAATTCATAGAACTATTTCCATTTATTGTTTGGAATAGAATGCTTTGATATCTAAGTGATTCAATACACACAAATCTATCATTTGACCCCTTCCTATTTGTAGAAACCACCAAAATCTATATAATTAAAAAGTTGTATTGTTTTGTACCCAAGTTTGTTATCTTTGTCTCTCCACTCCACCCGCACAGCATGACATTCCCAAGGGATCTCACTCTCCAGAGGTTTAATTTGACATAGTAATTGCTTCATCTGTGCCAAAGCATGCTCACCCCTGGATCATGTGACCAGTTTTTTTTAGAGTTGCTACATGACAGTGCAAAGAAACCTATCCAAAGCAGTTAGATTTTCGTTCAGAATCAGATTCCACTGTTTTGGAACCTGGAATTCCTTTGATTTAGCTAGATTGACAAGGCAAGTTAAAACACCACAGAAACACAATTTGCAAGTATCATGTAACTTGAAACATGCCAAATGAAAACATGAAAGCATGGCCACGACAAGGCATAGGGTTAATTTTATCAAGCCCACATATTTTTATTCTAAGTGTTAGCAATCTTTGTCCCATACTTTCAGGCAACTTCCAGTTGGCTTTTACCTTTTGCTCTTCTTAGGAAAATACTTTATTCTGACATTCAGGGCTAGTTAACCATTCCACAGTTAAAGAGGTAAAACCAACCGCATCAAAACACAACTTAAACTTTCTCACTGCCACAATTTCCCTACAGAAATATTTGGGGAATTTCATAATGTGACTACCTGAGCATTAGCTTAAAAGTTGATCACCATGGTAAAAGACACAGAAGAAGGAACAAAGCTTTCTAAGGGCTTTAAAATGGCCACGATAGTACCATCATTTCAGAATATATATATAAATATATATATATACACACACACACATGTGTATGCATGACAACTTTCCAGCATCCATTTCTGTAAATCATGGGATATCAAAGGTGATTGATTTTCCTTTTTCAAGATAACCTTGACTTCACTTTAAACTGACTAACAATTGAACAATATTTAAAAGAAAGGAGAATCAATAAGAAGGTTGTGAACAATGAAACTAAATATCTCTGCTTAATGTTTTCTGTGGTTCAATACAAACTTACCTTCTCTCCCTACAACCCAGGGACAAGGCACAGGACCAGAAGCCCAGTCAGGGGACCAACCTGTCTTCACAAGAGATTTAGGCATAACCAATACATGCAATTGCTTTTTTAGTCAACCCATCAACCTGCTATCCAAATTCAAACAAGCATGTGTTACTATGTACAGGACCCACTGATTGAAATGAAAATATATATATATATAAAGAAACAGGATAAACTGGTACAAAAGGGACACATATGGGTAATCATATTGTTCTTTATAGTTTAATCTGTAACTATATAGATGGTTTCTGAAGCACTCAGGTAATGCTTATAGTAAGATGGGAAATTGTACCTCTTTATTCATAAAATTGAAATGATTTTTCAATTTTCTACCCAAAGATTTCTTTAAATCTTTCATTAAAAATGAAGACTCTAAAAGTCATTTATTCTTAATTTTTTTTCACATAAACCACTTTAAGAAATTTCAACAGTCATGTAGGAGGAATGGAGTTATAGGACCCTATTGTGAAATATAGTATCTGTGGCATTGTATTCCGGAAAAACACTGAGAGATTTTTAAAGTGTTCTTACAGTGAAGAGCACATGCAAATTAGCTGGATTTAACTATGCTAAATATATGCATATTTCAAAACATGTTATATGCAGTAAGTTACATAATTTTTATTTGTCAAATAAATAAAGGAGAAAAACACAATTATCAGTCTTCTTTCCAAGAAAAGCATGCATAAGAAATCTGCATTTTACCCTAAGTTATATATATATGATTTCTGAGAAGTCAAGGGTCCCGAAACATCATTGTGTCCTCTGCAGTGCCTAGCACTACTCTCATAGAACCAAATCCCAAGACTTCTTCTTTCTCAGGGTTTTTATACTACAGTCTCATACTTGATGCCTAAGATTTTATCTTTCTCCATTAATTTGTTTAAATAATCCTCCCCTTTGCAACCACAGGACAATCTCGTTATGGAGTCATATCCTTTATGTTGCTGGCACATAGAAGGTGCTTAAAAGATGTGGTAATTGATAGAAAGAACTGCAAGTGAATGACAGCTGTGGCGTGTAAGTCCTTCTTTACCTGTTGAGGTTGCAACGGGAACGCGATATTATCAGCTGTCTCTAATCGTTGCCTGCTCCACATCTGTCCTCTGTTAACTCAGGAGCTGCTTTGCGGCTCTACAACGATTTATAGCACAATTGCTAAGCTCTTTCCTGCAGCTGGTTGGATTTCAGCTTCGGTGAGCCAAATCCACATACTTACAGGGAGAAAAGGTGAGACCAAGTTTTAGAGCTCTAGGGGAAAGGCCTGCTTCTTTCTTAATTTCTCTTTTGTGTAATAGCCTCTCATTTCATGGCTTCACACTCCCTGGTTAAATCCCTTTGCCTATGAGTCTGGCTGTAGGCCATTTAAAACTACCAGACAAGGACAAGAGTTGCCATGGGGCCTCCTTCAACATAGGTTGTGTGATGCAAATGCATACTTATACCAGAGAGTGTCCCCACTCTTTCATTATAGCTAGCTAGGTCAGTTATAAGCACCATTTATCACATCAAATTCCCCAAAAGCCAGTAGTAACACAGCTTCTGAGGCTACACATCAGAGAAATCTCAATCAATGTTTTCATCCTTTAGTCAGGACTTCATACTCACTTCTTTATTTCAAGTAAAAAAACATAGTGGACATGCTAATATGATTATAGATGTGCAATATCACATGACTATTTTGGCTCCCTTGTACTCTACCATGATCCAAAAAAAAAAAAAAAAGCAAAACAAAAAAAAAATGAAAATCTTTAAGGAGGTTGTAAGATTATTCTCCAAGGCAGAAATGAACTCAAGATTAGGAATTGTGAAACACTCATAGATCTAGTTCCTTGCTTCCCTTTCTTAGAACCTTTCTTCAACCTAAAGTAGACATTGCCCATAAGAGAATGACACAAATGTTCTTCCTAATTTATATTTCTAGCCTACGTTTTAAAAAAAATGAATATAAGCCTATGTCACATAAAATCTGATACATAGACATAGTTAAGGAGGTTTTTTTTGGGGGGGGGGTTTCGAGACAGGGTTTCTCTGTGTAGCTTTGGGCTTTTCCTGGAACTTACTTGGTAGCCCAGGCTGGCCTCGAACTCACAGAGATCTGCCTGGCTCTGCCTCCCAAGTGCTGGAATTAAAGGCATGCACCACCACCGCCCGGCTAGTTAAGGAGTTTAATATGCTCTCAGTAGTATATAGTCTGTTGTTGTTTAATATTTTTAGGGGTGTCTGAATAAATTAAATAAATAATAATGATAATAATGATGGTGATAATAAACTCCAACTCTGGTTTCACTAGATTGAACAATCTGTTGAGAAGGAAATTGTCTTCTACCTGCTCCACATTTTAACCTAGTCTGCACATCATTATATTGAACACTAGTGGTCCCTCTGAAAAGCTCTGTTACATGCAGACTTTTTTTTGTAATTATTATTGCTGTTCTCTCTGAAGCAATTCTTGTCTTGGACTCTAGAATTTCTCTAATGGGAAAATTCAACATCAATGAATTTTGGTACTTTTTTTCTCCTTCCAAAGTATTCACATCTGGCTTTTGTTTAAGTAACTCTAGAAGTCATTTCTGCCAAGAGAAATGTCATCAAATGGTGAATGCAGTCATTGAGGTTTAGGTAGTTTACACCCTTGAAGCCTTGCTGTTTTCACACTGGTTTCCCCACAAGGTGAAATCCACCCAATATCTATGGAGTCCTGGCTAGCCTGTGCAGCCTCCTGAAGTGACTGTTCAGTAAGATATAAATCAGCCTAGATCCTGCTGCTGCTGACTTTCCCATCTTCCTTTCATTTCCTCCCAGTTTGAGTGAGAAATTTATTTTTTGACAGTTTGTTATGTACAAGGAACAAGTCATGTTGAAATGTAAAACACTGACTTTTTCTTAAATAGATTTACTGAACACTTCTTTCTCCTATCATAATATACCCTAAATCTTTACAAAATTCATGTTAAATATCTTTCCATGTGGTGAATGATCCTGAAATGTGATAAAAGCAATTGACTCAAATGGCAAGGAGTTTGACACACAGAGGAGCCACAACTAGGGCTTTTGCTTTTGCTTTTGCGGAGAGAAAAGTCACAGCACTCTTTTTCTCTTCCCAGAATCACTCTGTTGGCATGGAGTGTGATTAGGAGGATCTAGATGCTTTTCTCAGCTTACCTAGTCTACAGACACGTTTCTCTCAGACTCTAGGTGCCTGACCTCCTGTTTTTTACTGTTTAATTTAGAAAATTCAGTAATTTCTGTTCCCCCTTAAAATGTAATTTTCAAAAGCCATTGCAAGTTTTAATGACTGGGCATGGTGGTACCTATAATCTTAGCATTTTAGGGACTGAGACAGGAGCATCAGAAGTTCAAAGTTAGCTTAAGCTACAGAGTTTAAGGCCAGCATAGACTACATAGGGAAGTGCTATTTCAAAAAAAATAATAATAATAACATCTTTCTGAACAGCCTGGGAGATACTCCTTTGTAAAGCAGTCACTGGAGGAGATACCATCCTCTGGTTTGTGTAGAAGAGTGGGTTCCTACCTATTGCCATGAAGATGACTTTAGCTTCTAAGTAAACACAGTTCAGAAGCACCGTCAGTCTAGCACCCATTCTTACCACTCCTTCCTCCTCCTTCCTAAAACCTTCTCTGCTTTGCAGTTAAACCAAATTTTAGCATAGTCTTGAATAAAACTTCCTTGCTGATTTAATTTCATGATATATAATTTTTGCTTTTATGAATGTTTGCTGATGTCTTAATGCTTAGTACTGTTATTCTTAAGGTTTTGCCAGATCACTCTTCTGATAGTATCATGAGTAGATGATGATGACAACAAATATGTAATGTTATCTAGTGGGTTCTTAATATAAATTTAAAAAAAATTCCAAGTAGCTTCAGACTACTCAAAATACTTTGTTTCCTGTAAATTTCTACAAAAAAAAAAAGAAAAGAAAGAAAAAGAAAAGAAAAGAATTGAAAACCAATTAAATAACACAGGTAAAACTCAGGACAGAAAAACACTACAAATATGGATCCCAGAAGAGTAAACACTAGCGGTGTAATCAAGCCCTATGTTGTGTTTAGTTCCTGATAGAAAGGGAAAGGGGAAAGAGTCAGTCCCTAAAGGACTTCTCACAACTTACTTCTACAGAGTCTCTTCACATCGAGTTTTCAACAGAGGATACTGGAAGATGTGACAACAGAAACATGCTTTCAAGATATTTGTCATTTTGGTGGACAGGAGGCAAGAGGTTGAACCCAAGGCTTTACACAGGCTAAGCATTTACCTTATCACTTATCAGTACCACAGTTTTCAACATTAGTTAATACATGTTTGTTTATAGCAAATATTATACTGTATTTTTAAAGTTATTTCTTTTTATTTAATTAACATTTTTTCATTTATTTTACACACAGACCACAGTTTCTTCTCCCTCCTCTCCTTCTGTTCCCTCTTCTTGCCTCCCATGTACCACCACACCTCCTCCATCTCCGTTCAGAAATCAGAAAGTGGCAGGTCTCCCATGGGCTTGAGCAAAGCATGGCAAGTCAAGTTGAGGCAGGACTGAGCTCCTCCCCTTGTATCAAGGCTGAACAAGGTAATCCAGAGTGGGGAACAGGTTCCCAAAAGCCAGCTTAGAGCCAGGGACAGGTCCCAATCTCACTGCTAGGAGCCTTACACACAAACCATGCTATACAACTGTCACACACATGCAGAGGGCCTAGGTCAGTCCCATGTAGGCACCCTAACTTTTGGTCTAGAGTTCATGAGCTCCCAAGAGCTCAGGTCAGTTGTCTCTGTTCCCCTGTCATGACTAACCCTCCCCCCGCCCCCACTCATACAATCCCTCCTCCCTTTCTTCAGCAAGACTCCCAGAACTCTGCCCAGTGCTTGGCTATGGATCTCTGCATCTGCTTCCACCAGTTACTAGATGAAGGCTCTGTGATGACAATTAGTGTAGTCACCAATCTGATTACAGTAGATGGCTAGCTCAGATACCCTCTACACTATAGCTGGGAGTCTTAGCTGGGGTCATCCTTGTGGATTCCTGTGGGATTTCCTAGCACCAGGTTTCTCCCTTACACAGAAATTGGCCCACCATCAAGATGTCTCTTTATTTATTATAGTGGCCACTGATAAAAGCTAAAGACCTAACTCAGGAATATGTTTCCAATGACTCGAAGAGTATGATGAAGTCTGAGTGTTAGGCTCTGCTTGAAAGACTGGAAATGAACATTAAACTCTGAGTGTTTCAATGCATTAAATATTAATTTTCCTCATTTTCTGCTTTGAAAACAAGTAACCCATGTCAGGAACTGTTCTTCTATTATAAATTTAAGAAAGCTAAGAAATGCACAGAGCTGAATCAAAGTGCATCTCACTGTGGTCCAGGAATGGAATATAGGCTACACCTTTAACAAGCCCATTTCTATAAGAGACAAGGTTACCAGAGCCTGTCACTGGGTACTCCCAGGGACATTAATAATGAAAACTAACATTTTACCCAAGAAACTGTTGCACAGTAGGCCAAAGATCACAGAGATTGCTTTTTGAAAATTTTTCAGCAAACATTCTTTGCAGATGGTGGTAGCAGTAAAGTGCAGGAAGACTGTTACAGTGAGTCTGTCTGGGGAGATGTGGTCCCCGAAGACATGACTCCCAGATGCTAAGGGAAGATTTGATAAAACTCTCTGTTGATTGCCCCCTGTTATCACTTTAATTGTCAGAATTCTCCTGAAAGGTCTTCTGTTCTCAGATTTAATAAAATGGTAATGATGCCCATAGAGTATTACCACAGACTCATACGTCTGAACACTTGGTTTCCCAACTACTAGTGCCATATTAGATCAATGGAACCCAAATGGTAGAGGTAGTTCTTCAAAAGTGGCAACCTGCTTTGATCCCTTCACTGCTGCTGCTGCTGTCTATAAAAATGTGAAAATTCTACCCCATGGAGCCATCTGCCATGCCTTCCCCACCTCAATGGAGCCATCTGCTTCACCTCCCTAACATGTTCTTTGCCTCTGTGGAGCCACCTGCTATATTGTCCCCACTATGACACTTCCGTGACACCTTCCCATGCCTTCCCCACTATGACAGACTGGAATCTATGGAATCACTCAGCAGTGCCTTCTCCACAATGAAAGACTGAAATCTCTCTAAACCAAGAAGAGAACAACCCATCCTTTAAGTTGCTTCTGTCAGGTAAAGTCTCACAGCGATATGAATGGTAATTAATACAGAGCTTCCAAGACCTCACGCTGTTCTGAAAGACTTACCTATCTGTGAACTGAAAAAAAAAGCAAGTTAATCCTCAGTGTCGAAGTGGAAAAAGTGCCGTCACTTACCTAACTAGAACTTAGGCAGGTATTTGAAGAAAGTAAATGAAATCATCACGACAGCTCCCTGACAAGGAAGCTTGATGTCTGTATCCTTTAGGAAGCAACGCTTTATAGTCTCGGTCCAATTTCTAATGAAAATATCCAGAATATCTGATTAAATATCATTAAAAATATTCTAGGTATGTCACTTATCTAGCACAGAAACCAACATTAAATAACATCATAATCTTAGAAGTTAAGTTTCAGGGGGGATGCTAGTAAATCCTGGGCATTTTTACTTTTATTGACAGCTGTACAGCACTCACTATAGAAAAAAAAGTAAAAGCATAATTAACCTAGGTTGACAGTCCAATAAAAGTCTTAAATGAACTCAGTCTGTCTCAGTTGTTTGGATTATTCTTCAACAAACACTTGCAACTATAGTGACATCAGGATTCATTGAACAGTTTAGTTTTACTATAAACGATTAGAAAATGTCACACAGCCTTACTGGTTCTTACATAGGCAAACTGGGCCACCAGGAAAACTAACTTGGAGTCTTACTGCTACCATCAGACTAGAAGTTAGAAGCTATGGTACTGGGAAGACAGTTCAGTCAGATAAGTGTCTGCTGTGTAAGCATAAGTGCCTGATTCAAATCCTAGAACCCATGCAAAAAAAGCCAGACATGGAAGTGCATGGCTGTAACCCCAGTCTAAGGAGGCAGAGATAGGTGGACCCTTAGAGCTCATTGGCCAGGCATTCAAGCCAATTCTAAGCTACAGGTTCAGTGAAAGACCCTGTCTCAAAACATACAAACAAAAACAAAAGATAAGTAGAAAGTTGCTGAGGAAAGAAAATTTTGACATACAACCTCCACATACATGCATATACATGCATCTCCCCACCACCACCACCACATATACACAAGTAAAATGAAATGTAAAACTAAGAACCAATCCATATATAAACATCTTGGTCACCAAACTATCATGACATCTGAAGATAACAGAAAAAAATTCAATTAGTGTTGCCCCCAGCCATTGACCATAGGGTGAGTTCCCTGTCATTTCACTGCCGAGGCTGTAATTGATGGGTTTATATCACATGGATTACATAAAAGGGAATAAGAAATAAACTCTTTGTGGTTAAGTGGACTTTAAAGAATATTACCAGCTTTAAACCTTCTACTAGTTCCTTTTTTGTTTCTGTGATAAAACACCATGACCAGAAGCGACCTGCAGAAGGAAGAGTTTATTTGGGCTTAGGTTCCCAGAGTGATAAGAGTTCATAATAGGGGAGCACAGCAGCAAATATAGGAAGCAGAAATCTTCAGACACAAACACAAGCAGGGAAAGAAAACAAATGGAGAAAGAGCAAGCTGTAAGCTCTCAAAGCCCACCCCTAATGGCACACTTCCTCTAGCAAGGTCCTGTGTTCTTAACCTCCCCAAACAGTACCACCAACTGGGTACCTAGTGGTCATACACTGGAGACTGTGGGGGATATTTCTCATTCAAACCACCACAAACCTGAGCTGGATGGACTGAAAACAGTTTTCCTTCAATATTTGTAATGACAAGTCAACCTCTTCCAACTTTCCAGTGTGCATTCAAATCAGCTGGTATTCATCTCATGGTCCCTTTCTGCCTTTCTAGTACATTTCCATCAACTGAATCACCTGCTGTGGATTTTATTATCCTGACTACATTCTTACTAATTCAGCCCCCACCTCATCCCAAAGAAACAAAGAAGAGGAAAGCCAAATGGAAATGGTAGGAGACAGTGAAAAAATGCCTGACGCTTAACCAGTTTGGCATTTCAGAAGGGCATAATAGACTAGACAAGGGCAGTAAAGGAAGAGGACATGAGTGGAAAATCTTCAGAACTGTTGGGTTCTCTTGATTTTCAGACGATGGACATCCAATCTGTAACTGTGGAAGAATAAAGAGTAGTAGACCCTTCTTAGACCCCTTCCTAGTCACATTGTGGGGGAGCTGAAAAATCGCAAGGTAATTTTAGAACCAGTCAGAAAATAGAGCACCTGCATTAAGGAGCCACAGTGAGCATGGTGGGAGATCTGCCAGCAGAAATAGTAGAAGCTAAAGACAGTGAAACCCACAATGAATCAAGAAAAAAATGACTTAGGAGGAATGCACATAATACAGAAGCCAATGATAGCAAAGGAGTATTCAGAGACAGCATAAACCAAACACTCTAAAGTGTGAAACAAGCGGTAGAAAGGGTAAGAATAACAAGCTACATTCCTTTTGATCAGAGTGCTGGGGTCTAATCTGATGGTGTGTTTGATACTGTAATGTATGCACAGCATGGTAGGTTGCTAGGTGTGAGTGGTGTTGAAGGTGGTGGTGATGCAGCTAAAGTTTTCCTGTGAGCCACCTGGTCCACAGCTGCTCAAACCCAAGTAAATACACAAAGGCTTATATTGATTAAAACTGCTTGGCCATCGGCTCAGGCTTTCTACTGACTAGCTCTTACACTTAAACTCAGCCAATTTCTGCTAATCTATAAGTTGCCACATGTTCTGTGACTTTACCTGTGTGCCATGACATGCTGCTCCCTGGATAGAGGGCTAGCATCTCCTGACTCAGCCTTCCTCTCCCCGAATTCTCCTATACTTCCTGCCTGGCTACTGGCCAATCAGTGTTTTATTAAACTAGTGTACAAAAGCATTATCCCATAATATGATGACACTTGTTTTCACTCATGCCTTTACCCTTGAGGCTAATCTTTAAGGTGAGCTGCTTTAAACCAGGAACCTTCAGGGGCACAGGCCTTTGCCTTAGGCTCTCAGACAAGTGTTCAGAGACCCAGGCTAAGTATTCACCAATCTATGCCTACATAAAATGTATCTATAAAGCTACCATTAGTTTTTCATCTTGTTCCCCATCTTTCACCTCTTGACATGCTCCTCTGCTTAATGCATATGCCCTATAATTGCTTTCATAACAATCTACTATAAAGTATGTGTCTGTGGGCCTTTTCTATGGGCTTCTTCTCTTGGGGAATTATATTTATTTGTGTATTTATTTAGTTATTTATTCATGCTCTTAGCTTTATAACTGATATATAATATTTCTGATACTCTAAAGGAAAATACCAAAGGAATAATACTAATAACTTACAAGCTGCCTACTCATGCTTTCTTACATTCTAGGGATCCTCCAATGAATATTGAAGTGCCTAAGTGTGAAACTGACATATTTTTATTTTATTGACTCTTTCAGCCAATATTCATTTGCCATGTGGCAGATTCTCTCCTGATTGCTGGGGTGAATTTGATACTGCCAACCATCTAGGAGAAGAGTCACATATGAATAAAAACAGATCAAGAAAATGGCCAGTTGGGTTCCATGCTGGTGGAGAACATGTGTCTTAGAAGATCCAGGAACTGGACATTAAATGATTAGGACTTGTTTGCCAGAAGCAAGACAAACAAGTGTAATCTAGCATGAATTAGAAGTACAACAGCTGCAGACAAGCAAGGTAACAGAAAATCATCAGACTTCAATCACATTTGAACAAATAAAACAATCTTGTGGCTTTTAATGAGGAAGATACTTTCATTTTGATCTCCCTAGGTCCTTGTCAGACATGTTTTTATGTCTGTATGAGCATATTAACATCAGGAAAATTGTTCCTAAAGCACCCTCAAGGTCTTAATCAAGAATGTTTGGGTGAAAGAAAGATATCTCAGTGGGTTAAAGAACTTCCTGCACAAGCCTGTCAACCTGGATTCAACTCCCAGACCCCATATAAAGACAAAAACTGACTCCATACTTGTTCCCTGACCTCCACATGTGCACTGTAATGTAGGTATGTGTATGTGCCTGTGCGAACGCGCGCGCGCGCGCGCGCGCACACACACACACACACACACACGCACACACACACACAAATTCTTTTCACTTTTAAAAGGGAATATTTAGTTTACTTATGAACTTATTTATGTACCACAATCTAGAAAAAATTAAGATAATATTAATACTAGGTATATATACTGAACATAAATAGATGCCTATGTTCATTGAAAGGACTTGTTTTAACCATCAGAGCAAATTACCCACCAGGAAAATTATAAGAAATATAAGCCACTAACATACTCTTGTGTTTAAAATGTAATTTGGTGACAAAAATGGCACTTCATTGTTTTAATTTTCATCGCTCTGACCTGAAATCACATTGAACTTCTTAACCTAAGATTATTGGTCATTGGGCATTTTATTTCATTTACTTATCTAGTTACTTTTTTATGCAAACTTCCTTAAACATTTTGCCCCTTTTCCAATGCAGTTTATAATTTTAAAAAAGTTTTAAGAGTGACTCATCAATTTAAGAAACTTACCTTTTTTTCATCTAAGTTATGAATTTCTCTTCATTTTTGTATTTTTAATTTCACAATTTTTTAGTAAGATTGTCTTTTACTGTAAACTCTACCAGCTATCAACATAATGCCTTGTTTGAATGCTGACTCTCAAGAATGAATTCACAGAATATGTTCAACCACATTTTCTTTTATTTTTTTTTCTTACATTTAAGCATTCATTTTTGGCATAGGCTATAAAGAGAAGATACATCTCTGTCTTTTCACAATGAAGTTATTAATCAACTGTTAGAATTACTGAATATCCTTTTCCTTTTCAAATAATTGGAAATATGGGTTTTGTCTGTTAATACTAAATATATTTTAGATATTCCCAAGACCCTTTATTCATTTTCACTGATTTAACTTTCTGTTCTTGTACTGTACAACATCAGCCACTAAATTTATTAATATGCTTACATATATTCACATCTGGAGTTCACATAATATGTATCCTCATAACAGACAATTTTAATAGCTGTGCTAATTTTAAATGCTTATAAGTTCACTGCTGCCAAATATCTGTAGGTGTCCTATAGAGTAAGGAAGCAAGCAGGTAACTAAAAATACAAGCAACAGCCAGGCAGTGGTGGTGCATGCCTTTAATCCCAGCACTCAGAAAGCAGAGGCAGGAGGATCTCTATGAGTTGAAGGCCAGCCCAGTCTACAAAGCTAGTTCCAGGAAAGGCACAAAACTATACAGAGAAACCCTGTTTTGAAAAACCAAAAAAGAAAGAAAGAAAGAAAGAAAGAGAGAGAGAGAGAGAGAGAGAGAGAGAGAGAAAGAAAGAAAGAAAGAAAGAAAGAGAGAAAGAAAGAAAGAAAGAAAGAAAAAGAAAACATACAAGCAACAACAAAATATTGGAGACTTAAATATTTTAAAGGCAAGCACCATAGAAGGTTACCTTATGGAAACTGTGTTGTGTCCTTGAGTTCTCTGGCAGGTACATAAGCTGATCTACACAAACACACAGGTAGAAGCTACAATGGGTGAACTCATAGACGCCAAACACATCAGAACAAGAATTTCCAGTGAAACTATTCACAATGCCCAATATTTCCATGTTTAAGCAGCAGAAAACAAAAATGAGTGAAAAGGCAAATCACTATCAAAATGTAACTAAAAGGGAAAGATTTGGGTATTAGATAATTAGCATTAAAGCCCCTTTCCAAATATGTTAAATCAACTTCATTCATGAAGTTCAGAGACTACTGGTACCTCAGCAGCCGGCCAAAATGATTAATGTTACACATCATCATTTTGAATCAAATTGATTTGTAAATCACTTTCAGAAGGTCCCATTTAACTAGTAAAAATGATGCTAAGTGTGAAGTAGCTTCAATTAGGACATTCAGTTACTCAATTCAATGATAATTTCAGTAACTTTCAGTAATTAATAAACACAAACACCCTTATGATAGCCCATTATGATTAAGCCTTTAAAGGACATATCTGAGTCAGCCAGCCTTGCATTGTAAAGTAAGGCAAACACAATTGAATAGCAAACAGATGATCTATTTGTCAGCTCTGGCTTCACTTTGGGACATTATTCATCTCAATATCAGTTGCTAAATTAGTAACATACATTTTAGATATTTTTGAATTTTTTCCTAAATAACTCTAAGATACGTTTGTGTGTATCAAAATATAGCAGACAGCTTTTTCTACCCTTGAGAATATGGAACATAGTGAGTCCTCAGGACGACTTGAACAGCTCTTTTCCTACATAGTTATCAGATAAAGCAACAGAGAACATTGACTAAAGTCAGAGTAACCAGCACCCAAGACTTCAAAATCATTTACCTAAAAAAATAACCAAGATGTTCTGTCCTGCAAGAGAAACAAATTAAAAGATATGTTTATTTACTTTGTATTGAGTAGTTTCAGATAATCAACCCATTCCCCAGAGGGTTAACATTTATTTAGAAAAGTTCTCTCTGATGATAACAAATAATGAGAGATGTTTGTCACTTTCTTACACACTTTCTAAGCTACTGGATTTTTCGTATCATCCTTTGAGATTTATTAAAACATATTATCCTCATATCACAGCAGATTCCCTAATTTTAATACAGTACCTTCTCCAGTTTCAATTCTTGACCTGGGATTTATTTCATGAAATGGACAATGCATAAATTTTAAAAATTTAGCAGTTTCAGTTTCTATTCCATGTGCTCCAATTATTTGAAATGTGTATTTAAAATGTTGAATATCCTATGAGATTCATAGCTACTTTAGATAAGGCAAAAAATAGATTATAGTACATATTCCTGTCATGAAGAACTGAATAAAGTTTCTAGAAGAAAAACTAACTGTAGTAGGACAGGGCCATAGGGTAGAGAAATTTGGCTCAAACTAGTTGCCAAGGCGTACACATAACATACTTCTTTATGAGCCAAACCGGAGTCTGCCTGTGGGTCTAACAACAGGGATTCAGAATTCTTGGTCACTATCAGAGTTCCTGATCATATCCATCCAATGAGGAATGACCATGAACTCTGATGGCACCTGTTGTTAGGCCCTCAGGCAGACTCCGGGTTGGCTCATAAGGAAGTATGTGATGTGTATGCCTTGGCAACTGGTTTGAGCCAATTTCCTTGACCTCATGGCCCTGTCCTACTACAAATAACCATGCAAGATGCACTTATTTTTTAAATATCAATACTTTTATTCAATATAACAAGGTTTAATAACTTAACAGGATTTCCTTAAACTAACCTGGGTTTTCAAGTTTTGGAAAATGAATGAGAATATAGCAACCACCACTCCAGAAAGAGATGTATGAGTGTCTAAGATAATTAGTTTATAGTTTAGAACCTCCAACTAAGTTTTTTCTATGGGAAGATCTATGAAAAGAAGTGACATGTCTCTGTATAAGCAACCACATGGTGCATGTACCTGTGTGTGTGTGTGTGTGTGTGTGTGTGTGTGTGTGTGTGTGTGTGTGAACATCACTGTACACATGGAACCAGGCAGGACATGGTTCTTGTTAGCACCACTTAAAAGTTGGACCATGGCAATGCTGGATGTTGAACACTCTCCCTACCTTCCTGTCAATTTGCTCCAGTTTCAAGATGGAAAGCAAATGAATGCTAACTAGCTGCTTTCTCTAGGAACACTATTACTGGAATGGCATATAACAGAGCAATCCAGCTGAACCATTAGATTGATCAATGCACATCTTCATTGATTTTCAGTGGGGATGCAAACAAAATTCATTTCATATTACAAGTGTTTCTAAGAGTTAAAAAGAATAAAAATAACAAATTTCAGAAGTGTGATCTCATAGCTAGCTGTCAGCCTCAATGTAGAACCTACATTGCAATTACTGTTTAATTCCAAGAAACTGATCTTATGTCTAGAACTTTCTATAAGTGAAAGATCATTCCATTTCTTGGGCTCTTCTTAAAATAACCCTTGCTATTGTGAAAGCCAATAGGGAATTCTGTTGTCAACACAAAAATACAACTCTTACCTCAGAGAGAATAAGAGATAGTTTATTCTGGAGACAAATAAAGTGACCATAGGCCAGGAACATGGACACCAATTACCCCAGGTTCCATGTTCAAGGTGGCCATTTTTTATAGTAATGGGATAAAGTCATAAATCTGTAGTTAGAGTTTTCCTGCCTGGCCTAGTCAGGACAAATCTCTCTTACCCACCAGTCCCACAGTCGCTCAGACCCAACCAAGAAAGCACACAGAGACTTACATTGTTTAGAAACTGTATGGCCGTGGCAGGCTTCTTGTTATCTGTTTCTTCTATCTTAAATTAACCCATTTCTGTTAGTCTATACTTTGCCACATGGCTTGTGGCTTACCAGTGTCTTTACACATTGCTTCTCATGGTGGCAGCTGGCGGTGTCTCTCCCCAGCCTCTACTTCCCAGAATTCTCTTCTCTCTTGTCCCGCCTATACTTCCTGCCTGGCCACTGGCCAATCAGAACTTTATTTACACAGAGTGATATCCACAGCATAAATCAAAATAATTTTTAAATATGCTCATGGAAATATCAGGTAGACAGGCTATAGAAAAGCAGGGCAATCTTTGCTATAGGCCCCAGATTCTAACGGTATACTTAGCTTTTTGGTTGGTGGAAGCTAGACGTCCATTTGTCATTCCAAAGGACTTACCTAATACTTATAAAGATGTTAGGTCACATACAGAAATGCATAGTAAATGTCAAAAAGGGACTGAGCTACCCTTAAGATAATTTGTAATTGGATCCTAGACCTAAAACACAAAAATGTCAAAGTTCTATCTGAGAAGAAAATTAGGTCCACAGCTTGGTAATTTCTCAGTTGCCCTATTTCTAGTACAAAGAAGAAGCACAGCATGTGAGGCTTTAATCAGCAAAAGGAAATTGATCTCTACCAGGATCTCTCTACAGTGTGAGAAGTAGCAAGACATCATAGGATACACCGAAGTCATGGTTGGAAATGAACTCTTGACAAGAGAATGAAGAGCCTGCTCTTCTTACCACTCCTCTCTCATTACAAATAACAGCAGTCAGGAACTTGAGTATTTCAATAACTGCATCATGTGTTTAGAAAAATTATGCATATTACACATATACATTATATTCATGTTAAATTTAAATATTATATAGAATATACCTACATATTTAACATATATTATGTGTGTGTATTTAGCCCTAAGTCATCGGTTGGTTTTTGTTTTGTTCTTATCTTTATTTTTTCCAATTCAATGATATTAAAAACTTTTATTTTACTTAACATATGGGCTATAAATTCAGAAAGACCCTAAGATCAATGAATGAAGACACAGGTTATTATTATTATTATTATTATTATTATTATTATTATTATTGGTTTTTTGAGACAGGGTTTCTCTTTGTGCCTTTCCTGGAACTCACTTGGTAGCCCAGGCTGGCCTAGAATTCACAGAGATCTGCCTGGTTCTGCTCCCAAGTGCTGGGATTAAAGGCATGCGCCACCACCGACGAGCTAAAATGAAGACACAGGTTATTATAATGACCATTATCTTAACCTGCTTCTTCTAGAAAATGAAGCTTCAGGCAGTAATGAAAGCACCCAAGAACTGACTGGCATGTGGCAAATAGCACAGCAGGAATGAGGAAAGAGAAGTGAAAAAAGATTGCCTAAACCATAGCAAACTGAAGCTTTCTATCTCAAGCCAGATAACGAGACAGTGCAACGTGCTTAAGGGCTCTGGCTTTATAGAAACTAGGTGTCTGAAAAAAATTGCAAAGAAAAACTGTGGCTTGAGGTTATAGGTCCCAGGATGCAGTGGATGGATTCTGTCTGCCTGGCTTCCCTCTCACCTGACACTCACTCGCCATCTGTTAGAGATAATTCCCAAGCACTTTGGATTTCGGTAGGCATCTGGAATCCTACATGTTCACAAGCTTGACCTTCCCTGCAGTGTGGCAGTCCATTGAGCCTTGAAGGGATGGAGGAGACAAACACAGCAAGGAACCAGTGTTTTGTTGGCAATTGTGATCGTCCTTATTCTGTGGTATGGCCTTTCCAAGATATATTCCTGCAGTCCCAGGGACCATGACTCACCTTGCTCTGCTGAGGAAGTGACTAAAATCAAGCAGAAGCTATAAGTTTGAGTCAGGAGAATGGTAAAGTCTGAAGAAACAATCACTGTTGCCATGTACGGGGGATTGGTAGCAAAGTAATAGGGTAGAATGGAATACATAACAACAAAGTAGATGAAACCTCCATTTTTAAATGAATGAATCACTTAATGGTGTAGATATTTTTATCCAACTGTCTAGGTTCTACTAACTTACTACAACTCTCAGGCAGATTTGGTTTTCTATCCAAGATCTGAAGGCTAGCTGCCACTGTCCATGACAGATTGTCAAGAAAATGAGAAATAAATCAAACTATCGTTTTCAAAAGAAAAAGATATTGTAGGGTTCACATTCGATCAATTCTACATCACACTGAAGGTTAGCAGAATCATAGGTAATAAATTCAGAGTCGTTTTCTCTCAATATGCTACATCTCCTATGTACATCAGCACTGGGTCTATGAAAACTTCCATCTGTAAAATGGAATATTAAACAAGATAGAAATATCAATGAAGCTGGGTGGTGGTGGTACATGTCTTTAATCCCAGCACTCGGGAGGCAGAGCCAGGAGGACCTATGTGAGTTTGAGGCCAGCCTAGCCTGGTCTACAGAGCAAGTTCCAGGACAGGCTCCAAAGCTACACAGCAAAACCTTGTCTCAAAAAACCATACATATATATGAAATCTGAGATCAAAGTCAGAAAAGAAAAAAAGAAGAAAGATAAACAGCTTTTCAAAAGTTAATATAACTGCCCAAGTAAAAGTAATTTTAGGTGGGTTTGAAGGAGGAACACTTTGAAACTTAGAGTTTTGAGTTGAGCTCTGCTTTATGCCTCTAACACTCAAGGAATAATTTTAGTGGGCACTCACTCTCTGGATAGAATTATATTGGAGCACAGATGAGGGTATGGCTATCACTTCTTTTCATTTTGTAAGTCTGTGGGCTTGGCATGAAAGAAAATTTATCGGTCCAATTATGTGTCCCTTTAGATCAACTTTTAGTCTTTATTTAAGATATTGACACATAAACCATCATAGTCCTACTGATTTTTATTTGAATTTGAGCCTAGAATTTCATGCTCAATTAAAATACTGAAAGGGATTACTCCAAAGTAAAGGTTACTAAACACTGACTTGAAGTTGTTTTAAGTAAAAACAATCCACTTGGTGCCATTAAATACCATTAAAAATGAACCAAACAACACCTGATACCTCTAGGATCCTTTCTAATAATAAAGGTGCTAAGGTTTCAAGCAGAGATTTCCATTATAGACTAAGAAGACAAGAGTACTTCTGTGCTGTTAATTAACAACCAAAACCTATGATTCCCTCCACCAATAAAAAGCTCTTAAGTAGTTCTGACTTGATCCCCCAACAGTGATAACTTAATTGTAATTATAAAAGACTACCCTAATGGAACATTAAGATAAAGTGTCATTCAGACATTTCACCATGTGGCCTCCCTTCTTTAGATTCATATTCTGAGGTCTGACTAACCCATGATCAACTACAGGCAGTACATTTAAAATGGAAAATTCAAAAGGTATACAGCTCTTGAATTATAATTTTATTACTCAGACAGGGTAAACTGGGGTACACTCTAGGGGTTCTTGATCTCATTAATAAAGGGATTTACAAATGGATTCAAATGGAAGCTCAAGGAGAGTTTTATTAGAGTTTAAAAGAAAACCCACAGGGCATGCAAGCTGTAAATCTCAGCAGCTGCATGAAAGGGGAGAATGGAATAGAGACCGTGCCATTTAGACTGGTGTGTAGGGCAGCCACACAGAAAGAAATGAGGCTTCAGAAAAGGAGTAAAGAAGCCTGAAATATCAGGAAAATTACCCAAAAGAAAGAGAGAGGAAAAAAGAAAGTTGTACCTTTCTGAATCAGGACTCTCAAAAAGGTAGGCAGACACAGCTGGTCATCATGTGGTCCTTGGGGACTCACTAAGGGGCTTGTCTCCTAGGTGGTTCTGAATTTTGTCATGTTGACATTTGTCTATAAGATTTTAGCACAAAAAGAAAAGAGGATTTAAAATGTTCATTGGGGTTTGGGAATGTATTCCTTTCAGACAAGGGACTATTCAACCCATTCCTTACTTGAAGCTTCCCAAGGCATTGAAATCTTAACTGTAGTTCTCATCATAATTTGAAAAGATGCCCCCTAGAAAGTGGTTATCTATCTTTTAACAACAAATCAAATTGAAGTTTTAAAGAGATTAAGAGTTAAATTTGAAACAAAAATTTAAAAAGAAGATTTCTTTGAGCAGATCTACACCACACCCAGCACAGAAGCAGCTTTCTCCCTACCACCAGGCTAGTGGCAGTGGTTGTCACATAAGAAATCCACCGGGGGAGAGGGATGGCTCCACTATTTCAACAACAGAGCCCAAAACTTGGGCTCTCTTAGAAATCCAGATTTATTTGGGAAAAATAATATACAGGTACTTTCCACACCCCAGAACTGAGAACTTGCTCAGGAGATATAGTGTGTAACCAAGTCCTAACCAAGAACAACAACAGTTGTTGATCATTAAAAGAGAATTTAAAGATATCAATACATGTCAATGGGCTTGGAAAGAAGGGATCCAAAATAGAGATGTACTCACTAGGGCAAGAATAAATCACAATTGTGAAAAGGGATGACTTCTAAGGGATCCTTAAAAGAGTACTTCACTTCAAATGTCCTAAGAGTACATGATGCCAGTTAATGACAGCATTAGACAACTATCCTTTCTTGCCTTCCTTCCTACACCATGATTAAAAGGTGATCAGAAATGTGGTTAACTTCAAGGAAAGAAGGTGAATTGAGAGTACTCAACCACATCTGTCCCTCATTCTAAGCTCCCTGCTAGCAGTAGGCACAAGTTAGGAATAGGAAGGAATCTCAACTTTAAGTTGAAAGATCTGATCAGTGCAAGTGACTGGACATTTTAATTGTTAACCTAAAACTGTCTAAGCTTAAAGAAGCCTGACTCAGTTTTCAACACAGATAGGAGAAAACTTAGCCCCACAGAAGACACAAAATCAGAAAGAAATAAAATCAGGGTTTTTTTTTTTTTTTTTCCACTGTTAACGTCTGAAGAATCATTTTGATTCAATACAAAGATTCATTTTATTCAATGCTCACTATATTAAACCCAGAGATCCACATGACAATTAATGGAAAATTAATTTTTCTGGACTTTTAATTATTGACTAGAAATTTGACTAAAGTGCTTTATACAATTTAAACTGAAATTAGTAATTTGTGTGACTGATTCTTTTGAAGATTTGAATATCATATTAATTTTAACTATCAAATTAAATAGTGATTCAAGGACCAGAAGAGATCAAATGCCCAAAGGTAAGACTGTTTGCAAAAATGTTAATA
The DNA here is from genome assembly GCF_903995425.1 of Onychomys torridus. NCBI lineage: Eukaryota > Metazoa > Chordata > Mammalia > Rodentia > Cricetidae > Onychomys > Onychomys torridus. The sequence continues at coordinate 13,055,926 of NC_050456.1, forward strand.
ATATGAGAGAAATATTAAATTAATTCTTATTTTTATATCTCTGGGTTTGAAATTTTCTGATATTTTCCTAAACTTTGTGAAACTTTGCCAGAACCAATGTTTATAACCTCCTTATAATTTCTTTAAAAATCCCTTTCTCTAAATTTAGAAACTAAAAATATAATCCTAAAGTACCTAATTCTGGAACGAACTTGAAAATGTGATATACATACACAATGAGATTTTGTTAGAACAAAAGAAAAATATTATGACATTTTCAGGGGAAAAAAATGGATGCATTGTTATATTAATCAAAATAAGCCAGACTTAAATATCACATATATTCTCTCATATTCAGATTATAAATTTTAATCTTTATGGTGTGTGTGTGTGTGTGTGTGTGTGTGTGTGTGTGTGTGCGCGCATGTGCGCGCGCGTGCATGTGCGCGCATGATTGTAGATCATAATTGTTGAAAGGGGACAGTGGGAAGAAAAAGAAAGAAATGGAATACATGTGGCATGAAGGCAAGGGAGATACTCTTTGGGAGAAGGAAGGAGTCATCAAAGACAGGGACAGAGAATATGGAGAGGGTCATGAATGGGGGAAGCAGCTGAATAAGAACAATACATGATGACATAAGTGTATAAAAATGCATAGTGAAATGCATTTCTTTGTATGCTAATTATAAAAAGTAACTAAAATCCAAGTCACTAGCTGCTCCATTTACATTTAGAGATTAAAATTTGATATTAAGGTCCAATGTGAATTGAATTTTAGTTTCTATAATGGAGCTAATATTTTCATATTTCAGATTTTCTCATTATTATAATCCCTCCACAACACTGCCTTTAATGTAAGTTTATGTTTGGAAGACTTGCCTTTTCTGGGTTTTCACAGCCAAGAACATGCTATGGACTTGAAATGTGATTCATTGCCCTGGGTAGTAACATTAACCATAGAATTTTATTCACAAATTAGTATGAAATTTAAAAGGAATTCACCACTAGTGGATGTTCCATCTAGGAGGTGAAGGGCTGAATCTTTGTATTTGCTTCTCTGTGGAGTATTTGGTCCATTTGTAATTTTGGAGCATCTTGTTTTATAATTGCCCCTCTATACACCTCATCATTAATGGCAATGGTTCCTTTGTTCTTTGATGCATGTTCCTTTTCTGGTCTTTTCTGAAGGAAGAAGGTCCACACCACAATGAAGAAATTCTGTGTGCCTTGGTTCATCTACTATCTCAGCTCCTTCATCCTTACACAAATACAACTATGTATATGTGTTATATATGTCAAATAAAGAGAACGAAACACCACATTTCAGTGTTCTCTTACCTGTATAAGTGAGTAAATTCCAAAAAATTGCATGAGACCTAGTTTTTGTCATACTGCCAGTACACTCTGCACACCTTGTTTTCTCTTTTGGCAGCTACTGTGAACTCAAGACTTCACATCTTGTTTCAGGTCAACCATTAGCATCATTACTATTGTTATTATCGGATAGCTCTTTTGTCACTAAAGCTAGACCTCCATGTTTCAAGAAGCAGCTTTGATTTCTGATCAATGTCGAGTTGCTTTCAATTCCTCTCACTTTGTCTGTTTGAAACCTAAAGACAACTACCAATTAGGGATCAAACTCTGTGTGCTAGGGGTGCACAAGTGGGCTGCTAATAAATTAGAGTAGTGCCCCTGCTGTTAGGCCATTTATAATAATGACATAGCTAGAAAATAAGTCTTTTAAGTGTGTGAATTCACGCTGATTATTCGAATGCGACATATTACTGAACCCAGCTTTTTTTGAAGGCTTGCGTTTACACTTATAATAAGTACGTAATAAGATGAAGAAAACACATTACCTACACAGAGGGTGGCAGAATTCCTCCTCAGGAGGGCCCATCTCTCTTGGGGAAAACGTTTTAATTTTCAGAGAAGGATAGTCCTATTTCCTCCCATATTCCACCAAAGAGACCTAAGAATAGACTTATTCCAAAGTTTCAGTGAAGAATTAACTATTCAAAGTGTACTAGAAAAAGAAATACCAGAACAGCTGAGAAGAGAGAAATGTGAGATTTTATGACCTTACTGCCTCTTTTGATGATACACCAAACAAACAAATGAAATTCCAAATTTTAGTTCTATATTTCTATCTGTAGATATCTGTGTGTGTGCAGATATGCATACAACACACATGCAGACATGGCAGTGAGTGGGAAGCTGACCATGAAGATTGGAAAGCTGGGCATCATGTCACACTGTGGAATTGTAGGTCAAATGCAATACTCAAGGATACAGAGACAAAATTATGGAAAGACCTACAGATATAAAATCCTTGCAAATTCACCAGAAACGTGAAAGACCTAGAGTAGATCTGATGGGTTCTTTCCTTTTTCCTGACAGCACATAGGCTACACACACCTTTCCTGACCCCAAATATAATGCCTTCTAGAAAAGTTCTTTCTACTAGACTATTTGTACTCAATAATGTGAGGGGATTTTGCAGCTTAGCACAATAATATGATGATTAATAATTCAACAGGGAAGCAATATTTCAAGTGAGCTTATGGGATCTTCAGCAAGAAACCAGGGGGTATGCAAAGTCCTTTCCAGGGGAGACAGAAAATTAAATAAAAAAGAAAGGTTAATAAATCTTTGCAGAAATATGCATCCAGTTAAGTGCATATGCCAGGGTTATATAAAATTGCAACACCTAACTGAACTATAGCCAGCTGTCATAGGAACGTAAAATGACTTCAGATCTTCTGAGAGTGAATTAAGAATGAGCTGTGTATATAATTTTTGCCTTTCATATTTTTAGCTAATGAATAAGTGGGAAACACTTTTAGGGCCTCCATCTCCTGATGGGTATAGGAAGGACTTTGGACTGAACCTATGGTGTTCAAGTTATGCTCCAAGATGAGCTGGATCAGTAATTAAGAATCTATGCTTCCCTTCTAAGGATCTGAGCTGGGTTACAAGCTTCAGTGCAGCAGCTCACAGCCACCTGTAACTCCAACTGCAGCCCATCTGACTCCCTCTTCTCACTTCCGAAGACACCTGCACTTGGATACACAAACCTATATGGACACACACTCTCATAAAGGTAAATATACATAATTAAAAACAAAATAAATTGGAGCTAAGAGAAAACTCAAAAGTTACTTGTTTTTCTTGCAGACAACCTGAATTCAAATCCCAGTACCTACACAGTGGCTCACAACCATCCATAACTCCAGTTCCAGGGATTCTGACACCTTCTTGGGTACCTGGTATGTACATGGTACAGATATACAAGCAAGAAAAATATTCATGTTCATAAAATAAAACAAATCCAAACAGTTTTTTAAATAAAATAAACCTTTCTAAAAATTAAAATTGTGCTCCAAGCAGCATTGTGAAGTTTCTTTGATGATATGGAGACTGAGTGGAAAGATAAAATGTTGGGCTCATAAGCCACAGTGGGTCTAACATTTTTACACAGCACAGTTACAAAAATTGTCTGCCAACACTGATATTTTAAGGAATTTACTTCATTCTCATTCTAAGTTTTAACTACTGGTAGAAAATTCATTGATTACATCTTCTATTCACCTATAAAATTATTTTACTTATTCCATTCTTGGTGACAGGTCTTAGGATTTTTATATATATATATATAATGGCATTCATCAGTAAGAAGATGATTTAATCTCTTTAATCTAGTATGATATCATTGATTCCATATTAGTCTTAATAAATCTTAGACACAATTCTAGTTCATATTTAAATTAATTGATATTAACATTTTCATATTCACATGTAAACAGACTTTAGTTTTCAGTTTTGAAACAAATTAGTGAATTGAAATATTGTATATCTCAAAAATGAATTTATGAAGCTCAAATACTTGTGCTGTGCAATAATCCTAATTTCTTTTTTTTTTTTTTTTTTTTGGTTTTTTTGAGACAGAATTTCTCTGTATAGCTTTGGAGCCTGTCCTGGAACTCACTTTGTAGACCATGCTGGCCTCAAAATTACAGAGATTTACCTGGCTCTGCCTCCCAAGTTCTGGGATTAAAGGCATGTGCCACTACCACCTGGCAGTGGAATAATCCTGTACATTGTAAAAATGTGTTGCTCTCATTGTTAATAAAATGCTGATTGGCTGGTAGCCAGGCAGGAAATATAGGCAGGACAATAAACTAAGGAAGGGAAAAAGAAGGACATAGTCTGGAGTCACCAACAGATGCAGGGTGAAGAAAGATGAGCATGCTGAACTGAAAAAAAGGTACCAAGCCACATGGCAAAGCATAGATAATAAATATGGATGAATTTAAATGTCAGAGTTAGCTAGTAAAAAGCCTGAGCTCAAGCTTTTATAAATAATAATAAAACTTTTGTGGTTATTTGGCAAGTGGCTGCCAGGACAGGAAAACTCTGCCTACATACTTGCCATTGTATAAACTGAATATATAAAAGGAGAAATATCCATGTTTTGATTAAGTAAAGCTCATGAAAATATTTGGTTATGATGCTGTTTTAGTGTCATAAAGTATGCATAACATAAAATCAGCCAGCTATACAACCTGATTTTGGATGTTGGGCAAATGCTACCACTAAACATCTCCAGGAATCTTTTATTATCCCATACAGAAACTCAATTGTAGAAGTACTTCTAAATGGTCTTATTAAGTAAAAAACACAGAGTCAAATATAGGAGTGAAAGCCTTGGAAAAAGATCAAGGAAATAGGGAAAGCCAAAGCTAGACTTACCTCACCAATTTGGCAGCTTCCAAATGCTAGTTACTTCTGTCTACCCATGCCTCTATTGCCTTGCTGTTATGCCATCTCATTGGCTATCTTAGCCCAGCTAACTCACTTCCTCTTCCTACACAGCTCTGTCATTTTCTGTCTGTCTGCACAGATCTCCAGGCCTCTATGGTTGGTACTGGAATTAAAGGCATGTGTCACCATGCTTGGCTCTGTTCCCTAGTGTGGCCTTGAACACACAGAGATCCTGCCTGCTAAGGGATAGGATTAAGGGCATGTGCTACCATTGCATGACTTCTTTGTTTACTTAAAATGTCTTGCTATTTCCTCTGATCTCCAGGTAAACTTTATTTATTAAAGCAGAAGTAAAATATCACCACATTTCCCCTTTTTTGTCTAATAAACATTGTTTTAAAAATTAAGTTATAACTAATATAAGAAAAACTATATAAAATAAGTACAATAACTATATACAATATATGCATGCAATAAATACATCAACAATGTCTAGTCCATTTGCATTTGAAAAATTCAGAGAAAATATTCCATTATCTATCCTATTTTGATGAGTCCGTGTTGTACGTAATTCACTTTCTATCCTAACTTATATTACCAACAGTAAACTATCTTATGATCTTTCAAATTTATACACTTAACAACTCTTAGTGAGTTTCTTTTCTGAATTTCTTAATAAGGAAAACTATAACTATAACTATCTAATCTTCAACACCCTCAGAGACCCAAGAAGGAAATATTATTACCTAGGAAAACAGGAAGTGCAAACAAGTGACTTCCAAAAAATGAGTATGATAGAAACAGCCAGTTGCCTGGACAGTCACCAGAGGTTTCTCTGCAATGTTGGGGCATTATCTTCGGCCTACAGGCTTAGTGTACCTGACAGACACATTAGTGAAGTAAGATGTATGCCAGGCCTACAGCTCAACCACACATTTGGTGTGAGTATTCCATATGCCAGATAAACTTGAATTCTGCCAGTGTCCTGTCATGATCAGGATTTTAAATTCTGGAAATTGCTGGTGGTTTTGTAATTTGGTTGCCTATTCTTCTCAGCTTGTGGATAGCATCCCATTCTTCTCCATATCTCATTCTTCTCAGATGATGGATGGCTTCATCTCCTTTATTAAATGCCAGTCTGCCATTGAGAGGTTAGACTGCATCAGCCTAGTTACTCCTTCAAGAATAACTGTTTCAGTAACTGTTCCACTGCACACCAGAAACCATTGGTCCACTGCCTGTTCAGCTGCCTTCAAAGAAAGGGGCACTGTCCCTTTTCTGGATTGCAAAGCCACTTCAGTGATGGTACCATATTGTCCTGGCTTCAGAGGATGCCTGTTGCCAAAGCTGCAACTACACTGTCTTGGCAAGGATCAGTAGTTCTTTGTTTTGTGTCCTGTTTGTCCATTTTGGATAGCATACTGTCAGCAGTCAATGTGAGGGCATTTTGTTGCCTGGTAGCTAACTTTTGCCACAATGAAAGTTAACTCCATATGCATTTTCTTCAATGCCCATAACTTCTCTGAGGTAGATTGGTGCTGTCAGGAGCAGACATGTCTCATAGTCATTAAAAAAGAAAAACAATCTATGTTATTAAAACATTTTAAATGCCATATTCTATAGATCTCTGAAGGATTTGAATATTACCTATCTATCTAAAATATATCTCTGCTTGATCTTGAAAACATATCTAGTAAGACAACATTAAATATATATATAATTTGTATTCAATATATAAAAATCAATCTAATATAAAATCTTTAAAACTGGTACTTGTCATTTAAAAGTAAATTCAATAATCTACCTTTTCTCTGTATCATGTCTATAACTTCTCTTTTTTCTTTTCAGAGTAGATTCAATCACCTACCCTTTTTTCTATTGTTTCTATATTTTTTCAGAGTAGATTAAATAATATACCTCTTATCTATATACTCCTTCTTTCTTTTCTCTTCGTTTTTTTAAACAAGAACCTTAAATCTAATCTCCTTTGTTAAGCTTCTTTCCTGACCATTAACAACTTGTAACCAACCATCCTAAAAAAATGACAGTTATTCCAAACCTGAAAACCATTGAAAGACCATAAACCACCCACCCCACCTCTTGGGAATGTGGGCATCATGTTCTTAAAATTGCTTCCTACTATTTTGGGGTGAAGGTATCTTTGGGGGACCATGAAAGAAACATTTTTAGTTAATTCTCAAGTCCTAGAGTGGTAGCTGTATCATTTGTTGTCTAGTCTCTGCGTAATGTGAAAGTATAGGGCTTATCTCAAGTCCTTGATCAAGTAGTCTGTGAGGCTGGATCATCTCAGCTAGCCATCTAAAAATTGTCCAGAGCAGTTTGTAGTCCAAAGCTGATCTTTGGGCGATATTTGTCAGCTTAGTGGTATTATTTTTGTCCATCTGGAATCATCATTGTGGGGCCCCATCATCTTTCTGGAGACTTCAAATTCACTGTTAGGCCTGGTATTGATTCCCTGCACAAAACTGATAGAGACTCCAACACAAAAACATGTACAGGCAGCTAAATGAAGCCTTTTCTCTAGAATTTTAGTACTCTATATGACCATTAATATCATAACAAAAGTTTAAAATATATATATTAATTTTATAAATTTTGATATAAAATTAATACCTTAAGAAAGGTTTAAAGAATCAAAATAGAATCAAAGAATTGAGATTAGTGGCAATAGAATATTCCCTTAATTTTGGTTTTCTTCTGTCCCATATCAGATGGCTCTTTCTTCTAACATGATACAGAGATTTTGCATTTTCCTTTTAACTAACATCCTTGGGTTTAGAGAAGGAGAGAGCCATTCTCCAACTTCAAGGCCAGCTTTAAGTTTTTAATTAAACTGGGACTATATAAAGACCATTTCTGTTAAGTGTCTGTGGAGAAGAGTTGAAACAAACATTTAGAAAGACTTATAAAATTTTATATGAGATATACCAATAGACCAATTTGCTCCTTTGCTTGGGACATTTTTTTTCTAGATGATTTGTCCTTTTTCTTCAGCTGTCTTATTTGTCCAGTGTTCTTCAGATTGCTTAGCCTTCATTCTCTTGAACCACAAAAACAAAAACCCTTTGCCAAACCTAACATTGGGGAGGTTCTCTTTTGGAAAGTTATATCTCATTAAATGAAAAGCATTTTTTAGTGGTTTGGGTTTGTTTAAATTGGATGATCATGCTGGTTGGTGAACTATCACTTCTTCCAATTAAGAGGTCTCTCTTGTTCAAATTGAACCTTTATGAATTTTGATGATATCTATAGCTTTTCTTCTCCTGTAGAAAAAAAGGAGCAAAACCTCATCCCCAACATAACACATATCCTGGTTTCCATTTTGAGGTCAACATATCCTTAATGTATATAGGCTGATTTAATTCTGTAGTGTTTTCTATTATTCAGTGTCTCTCTGCAGCTGTTGTTCCTTTCTCACTAGCACTGAGAAAATTCAAAAATAATAGAACAGTATGGAATCTATTTTGGGGGGGGCTTTGTTACCCCTTTCTGTTTATTTAGCATATTCTTTCTTTTTTTTTTTTTTTTTTGGTTTTTCGAGACAGGGTTTCTTTGTGTAGCTTTGTGCCTTTCCTGGAACTCGCTTTGGAGACCAGGCTGGCCTTGAACTCACAAAGATCCACCTGCCTCTGCCTCATGAGTGCTGGGATTAAAGGTGTGCACCACCAACACCCAGCTCTTTACCATATTCTTTAGAGTTCAGTTTGATCTTTCTATAACTGCTTGGCCTGTAGGATTTTGTGGTATACCTATAGTATGCTTTATATTGCAATGAGAAAAAAAAAACTGTTTTATTTTATCAGAGAAATATGCCAGAGCATTGTCAGTTTTAATTTGTGCAGGTATACCCATGATGGCCATAACTTCTAGCAAGTGCATGATTACAGAATCAGCTTTTTCAGAAATCAAAGCAGTTGCCCATTGAAATCCTGTATATATTTCAGTTTTCCAAATTCTGCAAAGAAAAACACATCCATCTTTCAGATTTCATTCTTCTGAGTACCCTTTGGGTTATATCCTGCTGGTAGTGGAGTCTGATTGTAAAAAGGACAAGTAGGACATTTCCTTATCATTTTCTTGGCTTGTTGCTAGGTTATGGAAAAATCTTTATTTAAACCTTTACTATTGACATGATGTTTTTTTATGAAATTCTGAGGCCTCCAGCACATTTCCTATCAGTAGTTTATCGACCTCATCATTACCTTGTATTAGAGAGACTGTCAGATCCATATGAGATTGGATGTGAGATATATATAAAGGATGCTTACTATTCCTGATTATATCTTGTAACTGAATAAATAACAAAATTAATTCTGACTCATCAGGGATAAATTCTGTAGTCTCAATATGTAATACAACTCTTTCAGCATACAGAAAGTCAGTAACTATGTTTAGAGGTTCAGAAAAAAAAAACATTAATAGCAACAGAATAGCATACAATTCTGATTTTTGAACTGATTTATAAAGACTGTAAACCACTTGACTTAAATTTTCTGACTTGTAACCTGCCTTTCCTCATTTGTGTGCATCTGTATAAAATGTACAAACTCCAGATATGGGCATTTCCCACACAATTTGGCGCAGAATCCAATCAGCTCTCTATAAGTTGAATTCTATCACTTTTGGGATATTTGCTGTTAATATCTCCAAAAAAAATTACTGCAAGCTCTTTTCCACAGTTCACTTCCTGCTCATAATTTTTCAATTTCATACTTAGTTCAAGGTACTACAATTTCTACTAGGTCTATTCCTGCTAATTGACAAACTCTCAATTTTCCTTTTGAAATCAAGTCAGAGTTTTTTTTCACATGAGTTTTTAATTTTTTACTCTGTTTATTTGGTAGAAATATCCATTCTGATATAATATCTTCCCTCTACATTAAAATTTCTGTAAGAGAATGTTTAGAGGGTAAAATAACCAAAATGCAATCAAGCTTTGTATCCACATGATCCACATGTCCTTCCTGTACTTTCTTTTATACCAAGGCCATTTCTCTCTAAGCTTCAGCTAAATTCTCTTGGACTATTTAAATCCTTGTAACCTTCTAAGGTTTTGAGCAAATTACTCAGTTCATCATTTTTTTTCACCCCAAAAACAGTTTGTAGGCAGGAAAAGTCTCCAAATAATCTTTGAAAGTCATTAAGAGTCTATAATCAGTCTCTCCTAATTTGCATCTTTTGGGTTCTAATTTTTTGTAGACCTATTTTATATTCTAATTAACTAATAGAATTTCCTTTTTGTATCTTTTCAGGAGCAATTTGTAATCCCCAGCAAAGGCAAATTTTATTTATTTCTTCAAACATTCTTTCTAAAGTATCTGCATTTGAATCAGCTAGTATAATATTGTCTATGTAATGATAAATTATAGATTTAGGAAATTGTTTATATATTATTTCCAATGGCTGTTGTACAAAATATTGGCACAGGGTGGAGGTATTTAACATTCCCTATGGGAGAACCACCCATTGATATCTCTTCACTGGCTGAGAATTATTATAATTAGGCACTGTGAAGGCAAATCTTTCTCTGTCTTTTTCTTATATGGGTATTGAGAAGAAACAGTCTTTTAAATCAATAAATATAAGAGGCCATCCTTTATTTAGATAATAAAGTAGGCAAAGGAATTCCAGTTTGTACAGAGCTCATTGGCTGAATTACCTTGTTAATTGCTCTTAGGTCTGTTACCATTCTCAATTTACTAGATTTCTTTTTAATAACAAATACAAGAGAATTCCAAGGGCTGGTTGATTCTTCAATATGCTGAGCATTTAACTGATCTTGTACCCGCTCTTCCAAGGCCTGTAGTTTCATCTGTTGTTAAAGGCCATTGGTGAACCCATACAAGATTGTCTGTTGAACATTTTAAGTGTAGAGCTGTCAGCAGTTTTTGAGCTCTGTTCTTGTACAGTCTGGATGGCTGGTGGCTGCTCTTTATAATAATGCAGCCTAATATTTCTCTCAGAAATAAGTGTTAGTTTATGGTTTATTTCTGAGGTTGAATAAATGTTAATTTGAATATTCCATTGTTGTAATAGATCATCATCACATAATAGCTATATAAGCCACATATGGCTTTAATTTTCGTCTCTGTCCTTCTGGCCCTATACTTTTGAGCCATCTTGCAATCAGTTTCACTTAAGATAATGGTCCAATCCCTAACAGCTGAACATTAACCTCCTGAAGAGGCCAACTTGGATGCCAAAATCCTGGTACAATTTTTGTAACATCCACACCAGTGTCTACCAAACCTTCTAAGAGAATGTCATCTATTTGTATTTTTAATTTTGCTCTTTGTTCATTTATAGAAGTTTGCCAAAAACTTCACTTTATGGTTCCTCCTGAATTTTCTGTTCTCTCTGCTACAGCCTTTCTATCACCCTGAGCAGCCTGGTTTATTCCAATAGGCATTTGGCTATTTAATTTCTCTGATAAGGGGTTTCTTCTACATGGCAGGAAAAGTCTAAACTGAATTTGCCATGGGAGCCTGCATGAGTTTCCCTTTGGCAGAGGCAAAGGATTATCTTGTCTGTCCCTTGTTGATCTACATTCATTGGTCCAACATTTACCCTTACCACACCTTCTGCATAATCCAGAAGGGAGGGGCATTCTGTTGCCATTGTTCCTTGAATAAACATTTTTTTTCTAGGAATGCCCTGTTTATACTCTCTTTTCAAATGACCTTTTTTACAGTAACTAAAATATCTGACATTATTTTTCCCCAAAGCTTTAGATATCACCTCTCCTATCCACATATCATGGTCTTGAGACTGAAGATTAATTGTGTACCTGATTATTCTTTTGCATGCTGCATTTGCATTCTCAAAAAAAAAACAATGATTCAATTATTATCTGTGTAGATTCTGATTTGGTATCATTCTATTTACTGCTGAAGACAGTCTTTGTAATAAATCTGTGAAGTATTCTTTCAGGCCTTGTATAACTTTCATAAATGATTCAATTTTCTTCCCTGCTTCCTCAATTCTGTTCCATGCATTCATGGCTGCCATGCAGCATAGAATTCAAGTTTGGTTATTGTGTAAATATTTGTATATCAGCATATTTGCCCTCTCCAAGAAGGTGGTACTGGGAAATTTCCACACCTCTAGTCCTACATTGTTGTTCTATCACTTTAGCCTCCTCTTTAAACCATTTCTCCATTGTAATTGTGCTCTGACTTCTAGGACATCTGTAATTAATTCTTTCCAGTCCTGAGGGATAATTCTATTACCAGTTGACCATGAGTTTAACATATGCTTTACAAATGAAGAATGCATGACATATGATACTATAGCTTCTTTAAATCTCCTTAAATCTAACATTTCTGCTGGAGTCCAAGTAGCTTGTAATGCCCTAGAGTACATGGTTCCCATAAGGTTACTAGATAGATTAAGTCTGATTGTTTGAAAACAGACTGTCTCTCTGTAACTGTATAATTCAATCCTGATATAATTTCACCTTTAAATTCCTCTGTCTTGGTCTGAGTTTTCCTATAATTCATTTTAACAGGTTTGTCTAAAGTCAATCCTGAGTTAGGTTCACATTTAAATTCTCCTGTCTGAGTCTGAATTTTTCTGATTCATTTTAACAAGTTTTTTTAAAGCTTTTATCTTGGCTGTTAAATTGGCAAACCTTTTTTAATGCTAAAATAAAAATGATTAAACAAATAATATTCATAATTGAAATTATATGCATCCCATCAACATTAATTATCCCTTCATTTAATTGTTCCATTTTCATTACCTAATGTGTTATCAAACAGAGATAAAATTCTTTCCATGATAAAAATGTTTTCTTTTTTTAAATGTGGGAAAAATCTCTTTTAACTAATTTCAACTTATAAGATATCTTAATTTACTTAACAAGTCTGTAGACTACATAGAACAGTATAAGTCTGAGGGAACTTCAAAGCAGCTACCTAGTGTGGTAGCCATCCAAGATTGGGAATACCGCGAAACCCTACCACCTACCAGGAGAAAGAAAGCCAAAGAGAGTTCAGCCATGTGTTCCAGCCTGAGCCATGCAACAGGGCCTGAGCCAGGGGCCCTGTAAGCCCCCAAGAGGTTTCTGATAAATTCTTGCCACATTGAGCACCAATTGTAGAAGTATTTCTAAATGGTCTTATTAAATAAAAAACACAGAGTCAAATATAGTGGTGAAAACCTTAGAGAAAAATCAAGGAAATAGGGAAAGCCACAGCTAGACTTACCTCACCAATTTGGCAGCTTCCAAATGCTAGTTACTTCTGTCTACCCATGCCTCTATTGCCTTGCTGTTATGCCATCTCATTGGCTATCTTAGCCCAGCTAACTCACTTCCTCTTCCTACACAGCTCTGTCACTTTCTGTCTGTCTGTACAGATCTCCAGGCCTCTATGGTTGGTACTGGAATTAAAGGCATGTGTCACCATGCTTGGCTCTGTTCCCTAGTGTGGCCTTGAACACACAGAGATCCTGCCTGCTAAGGGATAGGATTAAGGGCATGTGCTACCATTGCATGACTTCTTTGTTTACTTAAAATGTCTTGCTATTTCCTCTGATCTCCAGGCAAAATTTATTTATTAAAGCAGAAGTAAAATATCATCACATTTCAGCACAAATAAAATGTCACCACACTCAATAGCCATTAAACAATATTTCTCCTTGTATTAGTTACTTTTCTGTTACTGTAATAAAACATCATGACCAAGGTAACTATAGAAGAGTTTGTTCAGCTTTTAGTTCCAGGGTGATGATACCATCATTGTAGAGAAGCATGGTAGCAAGCAGAAAGCATGGTGGAAGGAACAGAAAACAGATCTCACTTCTTGTACCATAAACATCAAGCAGAAAGAGTGAACTGGAAGTAGCAACAGAAGGGTTTTCATGCATAAAGCCCACCCCCAGACTTCCTTCTATGAGTCCATGCCACTTAAACCTCCCCAAAATGTACCACTAATTGTGGACCAATTATTCAAACATACAAGACTATAGGTGTTATTTCTCATCCCCAACCACCACATCATATTAGTGACAGCACACTTTCCTACATGTATCTGGTTAGTGTCACTTAATGTAAAGTTTTCCAGGTAAATAGAATATGCCAAAATTCCATTCCCTTTTAAACTGAATAGTATTTCATTCTATGTGCATACCACATTTGTTTTTATCTACTCACCGGCTGATGGACATTAGAGTTGTCTCCACTGTTTGGCTATTAGGACAATGGCTCTATGAACATGGGTGTGCAAATTTTTGTTGGAGCCCCTAGTTTCATTTTTGTGCATACATACCTTAACATAGAATTACTGTATTATATCACAATTCTCTCTAAAGTTTCTTGAAAAATCATCAAACTCCTTCTGGCAGCTACACCATTTTACAGTTCCACCCTTAATACTAGAGTATCAACAATGTCTTCTGCAAGGCATTTATTTAGTCACTTCTCTTACTTCATTAGCTCTAACTGCTTTATTCCCATTCCCTTATTTTTTAGAAAGTTTTAAATAGACTACTGGTCCCTTATTCTCTATCTAACCTCTGTAGTTATATGGATTGAAATTTAATAGATAGCTATGGATCAAGCAGGAGGATCAAATGGTAAGGGGGCTAAGAAAGAGAATAGGTGAGAATATGAGAGGAACAGACAAAACTAATGGCCATTTGTTGCATTGTATGGAAATCTAGTATAGCATAAGCTTCCTAAAATATATACATATATGGTGGTCATCAAAATGGAATTGCCAAATAACAGAGGAGATGGAGCTCCAATCAGACATCTCTTGTCACCAAAATAAGTGTCTAGTTCTGGAAATGGCATACATCTAATTGAAGTTGTTGACCAAAGGAGCCCCATGAGAATCGCCAAAAAATACACTCTCTTGGTTGCCCTCCACAAATTACCTTATTTTAAGGTCCTATTGCTAAAGACAACACCTATTCAACTCATTGAACATGGAGAAGCCAAGATGATGCCTATCTAGAGACTTCACCCCTTAGACTAGTGTTCATGCTACTGGAAGGTATTCTGCAGGCTGCCAAAGGAAAAATGTAAACACCAACCTAGCTACAAACTATTCTGTTGACAATGGTGACCTGTCTGCAAGATATGCTGGTGCAGTAGTGGTAAAAATCTGTGGGAGCAACCAATCAAATTTTGATTGGATTTAAGGCCCACTCTATGATATTAAACATGTTCCAAACCCTCCTTGGGTGGTTGAGAACCTGAGACCAAATAATCTAGGGATCTAGAGGAAAACCAAATACTACTTTTCTGTTAAAGGAACCAAGCAATGAAATGATTACAATGAAATTCTGCTGTAGTTATATATCAATGTCTTGCTCAGCTATCATCTTGGAGAAGCTTCCTCTTGCAGTAGATGGGAATAAATATGGAAATCCACACATAGCTACACAATATGTGGAGAATGAGAGACCTTGGAATACTAGACCCTAAATGGGATGTATACTGGCTGGTTTTATAAGTCAACTTGACACAAGCTAGAGGCATTAGAGGAAGGAGCCTCAGTTTAGGAAATACCTCCATGAGATCCAGCTGTAAATAATTTTCTCAATTAGTGATCAGTGGGGAAGGGCCAAGCCTATGGTTCCATCCCTGAGCTGGTAGTTCTCAGTTCCATAAGAAAGCAGGCTGAGCAAGCCACATGAAGCAAATCAGTAAGGAGCACCACTCCATGGCATCTGCATCAGCTCCTGCCTCCTATTTCCAGCCCTGTTTGATTGCCTGTTCTGACTTCCTTTGATGATAAACAGTGATATGGAAGTGTAAGGCAAATAAACCCTTTGTTTCCCAACTTGCTTTTTGGTCATGGTGTTTCTTTGCAGCAATAGAAACCCAGCTAAGACAGGATGTCTCTATCAACTCCCCCCACTCACAGAACATAGAACCCTGCAGAAAAGGAGGCAGAAAGATTCTAAGAGCTAGTGGGAATGGAGACCGCCAAGAAAACATGATCTCTATACACACCATGAATGATAAACATATGTTCTCACAGAGCCTGTAGCTGCATGCACAGGACCTACACAGATCTATTGTTAGGCATCATTACATTGACATTTTTTTCTCCAGTCCTGTTTGGTTCTATCCTAGATCTCTGATTTGTCCAGTCTCTGGGTCCTGGCACTCCAGCCAGTGTCAGTAGGCTCACTCTTATAGCAAGGGTCTCAGGCTAGACCAGTCATTGGTTGGCCACTCGAATAATCTCTGTGCCTCATTTACCCCAGCATGCACCATAAGTAGGACAGTAGGTTAAAGGTTATGTGGCTGGGTTGGTGTCCCAGTTCCTCCACTGGTAGTCTTGCTTAGTCACAGGAAATGGCCAATTCAGGCTATGTATCTCCTTTTTCTAGGGATCTTAGCTGGAGTCATCCTTGTGTATACCTGGGAGCTTCTCTTGCACTAAGTTTTTACCTGACCCCGAAATGCACCCCCTTCCAGTGGTCTCTTTCAGCACTCCCCCCACCACACTCTCCATTTTGATCACTCATGTTCTCAGCACCACCTGCCCCCATGAAATCACCTTTAATTCCCCTTCCCAGGGATATCCAAGTGTCCTCCTTGAGCCTTCTTGTTACCAAGCCTGTCTGAGTCTGTGGATTGTAGCATGATTATCCTTTACTTTACTGTTAATATCCACTTAAAAGTAAATATATAACATTTTTGTCATTCTGAGTATGAGTTACCACACATAGGATGATCTTTTCTTGTTCCATTCATTTGCCAGTAAATTCCATGATGCCATTGTTTTTAAAAACTGAGTAGTACTCCATTTTGTAAATACACCACATTTTCTTTATCCATTCATTGGTTGAGGGACATCTAGGTTATTTCCAGTTCCGGGCTATTATGAATAAGGCTGCTATGTATATAGTTGAGCAAGTGTCCTTGTGATATAGTGCAACATCCTTTGGGTGTATGCTCAGGAGTTAGGATAGCTGTATCTGGATTTAGGTTGATTCCCAAGTTTTTGAGAAACTGCCATATTGATTTCCAAAGTGGCTTTACAAGTTTGCATTCCCACTAGCAATGGAGGAGGGTTCCCCTTGCTCCACATCCTCTCTAGAATGAGCTGTCACTTGCGTTTTCAATCTCAGCCATTCTGACAGGTGTAAAATGGAATCTCAGTGTAGTTTTGATTTGCACTTTCCTGATGGCTAAGGATGTTGGACATTTCTTTAAGTGGTTCTCAGTCATTTGAGATTCCTCTATTGAGAATTCTCTCTTTAGATCTGTACCCCATTTTTAAATTGAATTATTTTGTTTTCTGATGTCTAGTTTTTTAGTTATTTTGTAAATCATCCTTCTGTCTGATGTGGAGTTGGTGAAGATCTTTTCCCATTCTGTAGGCTGTCATTTTGTCTTATTAACAGTGTCCTTTGCCTTACGGAAGCTTTTCAGTATCAGGAGGTCCCATTCACTAATTGTGATCATAGTGTCTGCCCTAATGGTGTTCTGTTCAAGAAGCTGACTTCTATGCCAATGTATTCAGTGCTATTCCTCACTTTCTCTTCTATCAGGTTCAGTGTATCTGGACTTATGTTGAGGGCTTTGATCTAATTGGACTTGAGTTTTGTGCCAGGTACAGATATGTATTCTACATGCTATACAGTTAGACTAGAACCAATTGTTCAGGCTGCTTTCTTTTTTCAATTGTATAATTTTGGCTTCCTAGTCAAAAATCAGGTGTGAATAGGTGTGTGGATTTACTCTGGGTCTTCAATTCTATTCCATTGATCTACCTGTCTATTTTTGTGCCAATACCATGAGGTTTTTATTATTAAAGCTCTGTAGTAGAGTTTGAATCAGGTATGGTGAGAACTCTGGAAGTTCTTTTATTGTACAGGATTGTTTTAGCTACCTGTGCTTTTTACTCTTTCATATGAAGTTGAGTATTGTTCTTTCAAGGTCTGTAAAGAATTGAGTTTGGATTTTAATGGGGATTGCATTGAATCAGTAGATTATTTATGGTAAGATGGCCATTTTTACTATGTTAATCTTACCTATCCATGAGCATGGGAGATCTTTTCATCTTCTGATATCGTCTCCAATTTATTTCTTCAAAGAATTGATGTTCTTGTCATACAGAGCTTTTGCTTCCTTGATTAGAGTTACACCAAGATAATGTATATTATTTGTGGCTATGGTGAAGGGTCTTGCTTCCCTGATTTCTTTCCAAGTCTATTTATCCTTTGTATATAGGATGGCTACTGAATTATTTGAATTAATCTTGTATCCAGCCAGTTCACTAAATGTGTTTATCATCTATAGAAGTTCCATGGTAGAATTCTTGGGGTCACTTATGTATACTACCATATCATCTGCAAATAGTGATACTTTGAATCCTTCCTTTCTAATAGTGGTACTTGACTCTTTCCTATGCCTTTGATCTCTTTTTTTTTGTTGTTGTTATGTCTATAACAGAACTTCAAGTATTATATTGAATAGATATGGAGAGAGTGGACAGACTTGTCTTGTTCTTGATTTTAGTGGGATTGCTTTGAGTTTCTCTCCATTTAATTTGATGTTTACTATCTGCTTGTTGTATATTATCTTCATTGTGTTTAGGTATGTAATTTTTATTCCTGATCTCTCCAAGATGTTTATCATAAAAGAGTGCTGAATTTTGTCAAAGGCTTTTTCAGTATTTAATGAGATGATCATGAGGGTTTTTTCTTTTATGTTTTTTTATATGGTAGATTATACTAAGAGATTTTTGTATGTGGAACCATCCTTGCATCTCTGAGATGAAACCTACTTGATCATGGTAAATGATCTTTTTGATGTATTCTTGGATCCAGTTTGCAAGCATTTTATTTAATATTTTTGCATTTATGTTCATGAGGGAAATTGATCTGTGGTTTTCTTTTTTTGTTGAGTCTTTGTGTGGTTTGGGTATCAGAGTGACTGTGGTCTCATAAAATGAATTTGACAATGTTCTTTCTGTTTCTATCTTGTGGAATAATTTGAGAAGTATTGGTATTAGCTCTTCTTTGATGGTCTGCATCATGTGTTAAAACCATCTGGCCTTTGCCTTTTTTGTTTGTTTGTTTTTGTTTTGGAGACATTTAATGACTGCTTCTACTTCCTTGGAGGTTAAAGATCTATCTCAATTGTTCAT
The DNA here is from genome assembly GCF_903995425.1 of Onychomys torridus. NCBI lineage: Eukaryota > Metazoa > Chordata > Mammalia > Rodentia > Cricetidae > Onychomys > Onychomys torridus. The sequence goes on from NC_050456.1 coordinate 13,074,804, forward strand.
CTGACTTTGATTTAACTTAGGTAGGTGGTATCTATGAAGAAAATTGTCCATTTCATTTACATTTTCCAATTTTGTGGATTACAGATTTTTGAAGTATGACCTAATGATTCTTTGATTTGTAAGGTGTCTATTATTATTTCCTCCTTTAATTTCTGATTTTGTTAATTTCAATATTCTCTCTCTGCCTTTTGGTTAGCTTGGATAAAGGTTTGTTTATCTTTTTGATTTTCTCAAAGAACCAACTCTTTGTTTCACCGATTCTTTGTATTATTCTCTTTGTTTCTATTTTATTGATTTCAGACCTGTTTGATTATTTCCTGTCATCTACTCCCCTTGGGAGTGTCTGCTTCTCTTTGTTCTAAAGCTTTCAGGTGTGCTGTTATGTCACTGGAATAAGAATTTTCTAATTTCTTTATGCAGGCACTTAGTGCTATGAGCTTTCCTTTTAGCACCACTTTCATTTTGTACTATTACTTTGGGTTTGTTTTCCATTCATTTTCATTGAATTCTTGTAAGTCTTTAATTTCTTTCTTTATTTCTTCCTTGACCCAGTGGTAATTCAGTAGAGAGTTGCTCAGTTTCCTTGAGTTTGTAGGCTTTCTGTTGTATCTATTGTTGTTGAAATTCAACTTTTAATTCATGGTGGTCTGATAGCACACAAAGGGTTATTTCAACTTTCTTGGGCTGATTGAGACTTGCTTTGTGAATGAATATGTGGCCAGTTTTGGAGAAGGACCCATGAGGTGCAAAGAAGAAAGTATATTTTTCTGTATTTGGGTCTAATGTTCTGTAGATATCTGTTATGTCCTTGTGAGTCATAACATCTGCTAGTTCCATTAGTTCTGTGTTTAGTTTTTTGTCTGGATGACTCATCTATTGGTAAGAGTGGGGTAATGTAGTTTCCCACTCTTATGTGTGGGCTTTAATATATGATTTAAGCTTTAGTAATATTTCTTTTACAAATATGGGTGCCCATGCATTTGGGGCATCAATGTTCAGAATTAAGACGTCATTCTGGTGGACTTTTCCTTTAGTGAGTATGAAATGTCCTTCTCTTATGATTAATTTTGGGTTGAAGTATTTCTTGTTAGATATTAGGATAGTTTCACCAGCATGCTTGGTAAGTCCATTTTATTGGAAAATCTTTTTCCAATACTTTGCTCTGAAGTAATGTCTATTTTTGATGTTGAGGTGTGTTTCTAGTATGAAGCAGAAGGATGGATCTTATTTTCATATCCATTCTGTTATTCTGTGTCTTTTTATTGGTGAATAGAGCCTATTGATATTGAAGGACATTAATGAGCATTGATTGTTTATTCCTGTTATTATGTTGATGGTGATGCTACTGGTTTTATATGTGTATGTTTCCCTTTTTTGGATTTTACTGGTGTGAAGTTATCTATTATCTGTGTTTATGTGTTTATGTAGTCAACTTCCTTGGATTGGAGTTGTCCTGTTAGTACCTTCTGTAGGGCTAGATTTGTGGATAGATACTGTTTAAATTTGATTTTGTCATGAAATATCTTGTTTTCTCCATCAATGGTGATTGAAAATTTTGCTAAGTTTAGTAGTCTGGGCTGTCATCCATGGTCTCTTAGAGTCTACAATACATCTGTTCAGGACCTTCTGGATTTTAGAGTCTCCATTGAGAAGTCAGGTATAATTCTTATAGGTCTGCATTAATATGTTATTTGGCTTTTTTCCCTTGCAGCTTTTAACATTCTTTCTTTGTTCTGTGTGTTTAGTTCTTTGATTATGTGACATGGAGACTTTCTTTTCTGTATTTAGTGTTCTGTAAGCTTTTTCTACCTTTATAGGCATGTCTTTTTTTTTTAGGGAAATTTTTTTCCTGTAATTTTGTTAAATATGTTTCTGGTGTTTAGAGCTCGGATTCTTCTCCTTCTGTTCCCATTATTCTTAGGTTTGGTTTTTTTCATGGTGTCCCAGATTTCCTGGATGCTTTGTGTTTGGGGTTCTTTAGATATAACATTTACTTTGACCAATGAATCTGTTTCTTCTATTGTATCTTCAACACCTGAGATTCTGTGTTCCATCTCTTGAATTCTGTTGATGATGCTTGGGTCTGTAGTTCCTTTTCACTTACTCAGATTTTCTATTTCCTGATTTCTGTCAGTTTGTGTTTTCTTTATTGCCTCTATTTTGATTTTCATGTCTTGAATAATTTCCTTCTGTTTGTTTGTTTGTTCTTGGCTTTCTTGGAATTCTTTAAAGATTTTGTTTATTTCTTCTAATTTTTTGTTTGTTTTTTCCTTGATTTCTTTAAAGGAGTTTTTCATTTCCTCTTTAGAAACCTCATCATCATAAAGTTGGTTTTAAGATCTTTTACTTGTGTTTTGGCTGTGTTAGAATATTCAGGGCTTGCTGTAGCGGGATAGCTGGGCTCATGGTGTTGACATATTGCTTTGGCTGGTGTTGTTTATGTTCTTAACACTTCCTTTAGGCATGTGGATTTGGAGTGATTATAGGTCTAGTTGCCAATTTTTGGATTTGTCTTTGTTGGATAGGTGTTTTCTTCCTTAGTTTCTGTTTCATCTCTGGTCTTCTGGATCTGATGGCCTGTGAGGAGGGGGCAGTTGGAGTCATGCTTGGTGAACATATGTGGGTGGGGTAGAAGTGGTAAATCTGGGGTTCAAGATGGGAGGATCTGGGAGGAGTGGGTGTATAGGAAACCATAATTAGAATATGTTGTTTGAAAAAATCCTACTTTAAATAAGAAATAAATAAATAATCTCACAAGGGAAAAAAAGAGAATGGTTTATTTTGAAAGGTAATGGATAATTGTCTTTGGACTTTTGAATTTGCTCAATATTCTTTCATATCTTCACTTATCAAAGGAATTTAAAGATATCAATTTTCTCTCTGAGTTTTTATTCCTTCATGCTCTAATAGTCATTCCTCTTTACTGTTTTCTCGATAATTTGTCATTTGGATTCTGCCTTGGTCTTTGAAACATAGATTAATTGTGATTACATTCTAAATTCACAAGGAGTTCCTGATAGAGAGGAGGAAAAGGAACAAGGAGTTCCTGCTAGAGAGGAGGAAGAGAAAAAAGGAGTTACTACTAGAGAGGAGGAAGAGGGAGACAATCACCATTTATTGATCTAATTTTATCTTAATACAATCAAAAGAGACAGCATGTAAGTTTTTTTACTTTTTAAATCTTATCAGGTTAGCAAGAGTACTCAGCAAGCAAAGGCACTTGCTGTCAGGCCTGGTGACTAGAGTTCAATCCCCCCAACTGAAATCATAGAAGGAAAGAAAGAGCTGGCTTCCTCAACTTGTCCTATGACATCCTCACATGGGCTAATGGGTTATAGCATTCTCTCTCTCTCTCTCTCTCAATTAAAAGTAAACCTTTGCTTTTTATTTATTTATTTTCTTGTTTTTATATCCTAATCAAAGCTTCCTTCTTCCCCTCTTCCCAGGTCTCCCCCTCCCATCTCCCTTCTCCTCCTCTCCCCAAGCCTTGTCTACTACTTCACTGTTTCTCTTTAGATACAGGCCAGCTTTCCATGGATATCAGCCAGTCATGGTATGCCAAGCTGCAGTGAGACCAGACATACACTCCTCTACCAAGGTTGAATGAGGCAATCTAGCAGATGGAATGGGTCCCAAAAGCAGGCAACAGAGTCAGAGATATCCCCCACTCTCACTGCTAGGAGTCTCATACAAAGACCAAGTTACATACTGTCACATATATGCAGAGGGTCCAGGTCAGTTCCATGCAGGCTCCCTGGTTGTCCAGTCCCTTTGAGCCCCTATGTGTCCTGGTTAGTTAATTCTGTGGGTTTTCTTGTAGTGTTCTTTATACAATTGGGTCCTAAAACCTTCTTTTCCCTCTTCTGTAGAATTCCCCAAGCTCCCCCTAATGTTTATCTGTGGCTCTCTGCATCTGTTTCCATCAGTTGCTACTGAAGTATCTCTGATGACAGTTGGGCTAGGCACCAATCTATGAGTATAGCAGAATATCATTAGAAATCATTTCATTGACTTATTTTGCCATGCCTTTTTGGTTCTATCCGAGGTCTCTTAGGTGTTACACCTGTGGTTCCTGGCCTTCAGGGATGAGCTCCCTCTCAGAATATGGGTCTCCAGCTGTACAAGCCATTGGTTGGCCACTCCCATAATTTCTGCATCATCTTTACCCCAGCATGTCTTATAGGAAGGAGAAAGAGTAGGTTGAAGGGTTTGTGGCTGGGTTAGTGTCCCAGTTCCTCCACTGGAAGTCTTGCCTGGCTACAGGGGATGGCTGGTTCAAGTTCCATATCCCCTATTGCTAGGAGTAAAAGTTAAAAAAAATTATCAAGAATTGCTTTGTGATTAATTTCATGATATACTTTTACAAAGTTTCCTTGGATATGGAGAATATTACATATTCGCAATTCAAGGGATGTGTATTTCTTAATCTTTCTGTTTATCTTGCTCTCTTAAAATAGGAACAAGCAACAATAATTTTAATTTCCCTATAATTTTATTTTATCTAAGTTCTTACTTTGTATTTTATAATTTATCCATGCACATATAGCCAATGCTTTTATATTTAGGTATTTTGTGCTCTTTGATTAATTTTCTTGCCTGGAGTTTCATCTCCTTCACACATTGCTCATTTGGGCACATTATGAGTATGAAATGTCCTTTCTAGTCCTTTCAACTTCCCATACCTCTTTCCTAGTTAGTAACATTGTAATGCTTGCTCTTCTCCAACTAGTTCAACAGTGTTTCCTGGCTCATCCTTTTTTTGGTTCTCTATCCTTGGTTCCCAGGCACTTCAGTCACCATTTTCTAGTGAGGCTAGACCTTAACACAGGGCTTACTTACTTCATCTCCCAGGGAAGACTTACCTTTATTTCTCTGTCTGTAATAGCTGAAAACACATAGATAGTAAGTGACTAAATACATACTGTGTCTCCTTTAAAATAGTGTTTCCAGAATCTTCTCACCTTCCTTTGCTCCATTTCTCAGCTGGCTCTTATGCTTCACCAAATCCTAAATTACCACACCTAAATGAGGAGTACTCTCTCCAGAGTCAGAAGTTCTGGACTTTTAAAATATCTGTTTAAAAGATCCTTTAAAATGATCTTAAAATATCTTTATATCACTAGTTCTGAGTTTTTAGTTATAAATATTGAAATTAACAAGATGGCTTCCAGGGTTCTCTCTTTTGTCCCACAATTTAGAGTCTGTTTTCTGGACAATGAAACTAAAAGAAAGAAAACAAAGACATTAAAATGCTGTGGGATATTCTGTATGTTAAATGTGTTGCTCTGATTGGTTAATAAATAAATACTGATTGGCCAGTAGCCAGGCAGGAAGTATAGGTGGGACAAACAGAGAAGAGAATTCTGGGAACAGGAAGGCTGAGTCAAAGAGACACTGCCAGCCACTGCCATGAGAAGATGTTAAGATACTGGTAAGCCATGAGCCATTTTGCAACTTATAGATTAATAGAAATGGGTTAATTCAAGATGTAAGAACTAGATAGCTAGAAGCCTGAGCCATTAGGCCAAACAGTTTAAATAATATAAGAGTCTGTGTGTTAACTTGGTTGGGTCTGAGCAGCTGTGGGACTGGTGGGTAAGAGAGATTTGTCCTGACTGTGGGCCAGGCAGGATCAGGTAACTCTAGCTAAAAATGGCACCCAACGGGTTGACAAGAGTTTCCACCTAAAACCTGAGAAAAAAAGATTCTAAAATGGAGCTAAAAACAGCTTCCTAGTTGTCTCTCTCAAGTGGCAAATTACATGCTGCATGGTGGATTTAGTCTTTTCCAATTCATAAAAAAAAAAGAGGTTTCTGGGCTACATGCTGCTTTGATAGAACTGTTTCTGATAGTTCATGGTACACATGGCTCCAGACCCAAAGCTGGTGGTAAACTGTACCACCTCCATGTTGGAAAGCTGAAGTGGGTAGAGCCAGCAGCCACAGCACCATTTCAGTCTTAGAAATGCTGCAGTTTAAAACAATAGACTCACAATAAGACAGATTCATATGGAACAAGACTTTAAATGCTTTACAATGTGTGTAAAAATGTACATAAGCTTGGAAAAGAGAGAAAAAGGAATATATACAGTTACATAAAGAAACAGATAGTTTTTAAAAATAAAGTCTTTAAAGAGACAGTAAAGGTAGTATAAAAAATAAGCCACCTAAAGATGGATATTACACAGAGAATCTGGATTATGTTGTCTTTGGGAATTTTAACTGCAGAAAAACATTTGATAGTAAAAGCTGTTGAGCTAAGCCATATGTATATTTTAAAGGTACCTTGACTTCAACATATGGATATAAGGATATGTTGCTTTGGAAAGGAGGCTCTGCTTTTGTTTCCACAGAAAGCAAGAGGCTATGGGTTTGTTCCATATGGATTAAGATACATCAGGTTTGACCAGCCAAGACCCCCTGAAAGGTCTCCAGTGATACCATGGTCCAGATGATCCAACATCCAGAATAGTTTCAAGGCAACTGGCTCAGACGATAGACCCTCACAGACTACTCCATAATCCTAAAACACACTTCAAAGACTTATAGAACATGGCATTTAAAATGTTTTTAAAATTTAGACTTTCTGGACAGTGAGACATGTCTGCTCCTGGCAGCACCAATTTACTTCAGAGAGGAGGATGGACATTGAAGACAAGCTATATGGAGTTTATCTTCTTGGCAAAAATAGCCATTTGGGCAAGAAACTGTTCTTGCCTGGACTGCTTGATTGACTGAACATGCAGGACATGTAGGAAGGTGACCACTGAACTTTGCTCAGCAAAATGCTTCTTCAGGTTCCTGCTTTGCAGAGGAAACTGCCAAACATTCTACAGGACACTGAGAAAAGTGACTGAGAGACTCTAGACCTATGGACTGAAGACAGATACCCCAACTTTACAAAGGGGCATTAGCTGACTGTCCAGGCTGCCAGCTGTCTCTATCTATTCTCACAAGACTCCTGAAAGTTGCTCGCATTTTTTTCCCATTTCTCAGGTAATATTATATCCTTCTGAGGTCTTTGATGTAGTTGAAGACTAGATAGTTATAATTTCCTTAGTTATGATAAAAGATAAGTTAGATATGAATCCTTGGCCTCACAAATATAGGATAGATAGGATATCTTCTTTAATTTTGCCAAATACAAATAGACTAGATATTATAAATAGACTAGATATTGTAACTATAATTCTTGCTTGATAATTGTTTTGTTATCTGTAATTTTACTATGTGAAAGTTAAAACCTTACTTTTTGAAAAAAAAAAGAAAAAGAAAAAGGGAAGTGCTGTGGGATGTTCTGTATGCTAAATGTATTGCTCTGATTGGTTAATAAATAAAACACTGATTGGCCGGTAGCCAGGCAGGAAGTATAGGCAGGACAAGAAGAGAAGAGAATTCTGGGAACAGGAAGGCTGAGTCAGAGAGACACTGCCAGACACTGCCATGAGAAGATGTTAAGATACTGGTAAGCCATGAGCCATGTGGCAACTTATAGATTAGTAGAAATGGGTTAATTTAAGATGTAAGAACTAGATAGCTAGAAGCCTGAGCCATTAGGCCAAACAGTTTAAAATATATAAGAGTCTGTGTGTTTACTTGGTTGGGTCTGAGCACCTGTGGGACTAGCAGGTAAGGGAAATTTGTCCTGACTGTGGGCCAGGCAGGACCAGGAAAACTCTAGCTTCATCAAAATGGTACAAATAAATTTTCAAAGCTAAGGGCAAAGGCAATTCTTTTTGCTTAATATAACAAGACATTACATGTAAGGATCTTTTTAACATCACTACATTGTAGAATTATGGGTAGAGAATAAGGCTGTAGGCTTAAAAGTTAATTCTATGGATCATTTAGATATCTATTAGTGAAAATTTAATACCTTAAAATTACATACTGGTCTCCACAATTTTCTAATTCAATTCTTAAGTGATGAACCTTCATGAATACAAAATGGAAGCTAAAATTATTTTTTTCTGTGTTCGTTTCAAATCACAACACATATATTATCAACCACTGAAACTAAATCAGGAATAAACCTCACTACATAATAATCTTCCTTCCTCCAAAGTTTAATGGGGAAAGCCAGTTAAATTGTGCAGTGTGAATCTCCAAATCCTTCTGTAAGTATGGCAATATTTTTATTTCTTTACTCTTAAAAAAGTAAGACTATAAATAATCCCATATTTTCTGGTACACATTATCACTTCCTTGACCCCAAACACTCTCTCTTGTCTAATAGTGAGAATTCACAAGATGTAAGACTCTGATGCTTTGCCTTAAGTACATTGCCATTTTTTGTTCATACTCAGTGTTTACAGAATCAAAAGCAGAGCTAAGATCTTGTTTGTCCTGAAGCACAGCAAACCTGGATCCATGCCTCCTTTCTAAAGACATCCTGATTTAAATGGCTTTAAATCAGTATATTTTGCTGGCTCTTATGAACAGTTGTTTTGTTTTTCAAAAGTGAGATAACAAAGCAGGAAAAACTATGAAAACATGAAAGACTTGGCATCTATCCTTGAGGAATTTACAGCTAGATTCAGGAAATATTAAAAAGGATGTCATGCATAGGACATGAAAAACAACTACAAGGTGGATGCAGGCAATCAAAATGTCATTGTAGGGGCCTGATTAATTGCCCCAATATATAAATGTTCTAATGCTTGCAGCCTATGTCTACATTACCTTACAAAGTAAAAGGGACTCTGCAGATGTGATTAACTTGAAATCTTAAAATGGCAGATTTTTCTGGATTTATTAGGCCTGGTGTCCTTATAATAATAATTGTAAGAAAGAAGCGAGGAGGTCACAGGCAAGAGATGTGATAATTAATAAGAAGCTAGAATCAACAGTGAAGGAAGAGGCTGAGCAGGCGGTTCCTGGAGTGATGAGGAAGGGCCCATGCAGGGAGTTTCTGAAGTGGGGGGAGAGAAGCCCACTCAGATGAACAAAGCAAGCAGAGGATTCTCACCTCAAAAGCTACTGAAGGGATCAGTGTTGTCAATACCTTGACCTTTGCCCACTAAAACTAATTTTGTACTTCTTGCCTCCAAGACTGTAGAATGAATTAGTGTGATTTTCTGTCGTTTGTTATGGTGGTACCCAGCTATGAGCACAGAATGAGTATGATTTGAAAAGTAAAGTTGAAAGGCAATCTCAACTAAGAGAATAAAGTGTAATGAAATGAGTCATTCTTCCTAAGGACATCTCCCCCCAGCCTTTGTTCCCAGGATAAAATGAATGACACTTGCCTTTGTCTTTGGACCTGAGATGTTTATACATTTGATAAGGAGTGAGGGTTTGTGTGAGTCAGTGTTTGTATGTCTCTCTTTTCTCTGTCTCCTCTGTCTGTGTCTTTCTGTCTCTGTGTCTCTTTGTCTCTGTTTCTGTGTGTGCATGCCTTTGTGTGCATGTCTGTGCATGTGTTTGTGTGTGTCTCTGTGTGTGTTCACACTCTTCTCAGCTCTGCCATATCTATCAAATCCTGTAGAATTTTCTTTTCACTATCTGAGACCGGAGATGGTACTGCCACAACAAGTTGAGTCTACCCAATTTGGTGATGTACTCAGCATGCTAATCTCTCTCTTCAAATGTCTCCAAGGTGACATTTTCCCTCTGTTCTTGCTTTCTCTAATTTGCAAATTGCTCAGAAACTAGGTAAAAAGGACTCAGTATGAAGAGACTTCAAAATTCCAATTTCAAAAATTTAGAGAATATGCCACATACTGAGCATTGCAAAAACATTTTTATGTAAGCCATCTCATTTTATCTTCACAAAAATCTTCTGAGGCAAGTATGGGTATCACCTGTGTTCTGCAGATAATAAAACCAAGGCACAAATAGGTTAAGTAACTTCCTCAAGGTCTCGCAGGTTTGGAATGACAAAGCCATGATTCATGCCCAGCTCTTTACCGCTTCGAAGGCTGGGCTTATGAACACTGCACATCGCCCTTCTTCCTGGAGGGCATGAGGTTGGGACTGAATGCTAATGATCATCCTAACAGAAAGCTCTGTCTTCTAGCATCAATCGTGGTTTGATGTCTTTCTAAGGAAGTTACAAGGCTTAGAGCTCCAGTAAAACATAGAAAGCACAGATCACTACAGTCTTGTTCTTATACGACTTTAAATGCTGTTAATTCTTGGAGTTTGTTGTAACTTGATTTTCATAGGAACATAGCCTAGACTTCATTTCAGAACAAAACCCCTTTCAAAGGTTTCCACCTCTTCAAATTCAGCCATCCCCAAAGTCTTTAATCTTCAGGGCAAAAAACTATCTTCACTAAATCAGAAGCTACCTAACTAGTTATGGCAAACACTGATGTTTGAGGCACAGAATTAAGATAGCAGACTTGTATCTCATTTGACCAGTTGATTTCACTTTTGATTCTACCACCTTCGCCTTCCCTCATCCTACAAGCAGTGGACCGTATATGTCTTGCTTTACTGGGGACTTAATAGGTGTTCAAAATTCTATGCCTGGACATCCCATGAAGCAATATTCTTTGTGATGAATATTAGCCATTTTTGACCCTCAGCTTTCCTTCAAGAGCCATATCAGCCACATTGATAAGACCTCATATTACCATCTCAGGAGTATAACAAGGTTAAGACGATTGCTGTCTCAGCAAGACGCTGAGCTTTTGATTCATGCCTTTATAACAACAAGGCTGAATTACTACCATTTGTTTCTGGCGTCCCTCCCAGAATACACACTGCTTTGACTTGACTTTGGAGAAAATTCAGCAGCTGGGGTGTTCAACAACTAACAAAATATCTGTGCATACCACCTAGTCTCACAAACATTAGTCTAAAATACAGGACTAGTTTGAAAATGTATATGTACAGAATTGTTCTGCTTTTAACCCTTGAAACTCAGTGAACCTTTTCCTCCTTGAAACAGAGGGCTCATATATAATGCTGCTGTAGAACTGACTACATGGTTAAAGTAATCTAAGCTACTTATGAAGAATGCCACACTTCACTTAGCTTGAGGCTTAAGACTTTCTCTTTTGGGAAGCCAGTAAGCTCACAGACAATTCCTACTTGTTAACACACACACTAGATCAAAAGATACATTCATTTATTTTTTTTAAATGCAGCATATATAACACAATAATACTTCAAAATCCACATTAACACCTTAAAAGAACTCAAATCACACAATGTCCCATTGTCTCAAGACTTGTGAGATGTATTTCCTATTGATAGATTTATCCCACATCTGGTAAATCTCCTTCTATGCAACGGTCCAGTACATATCTCTTATAGTTATATATTAATGGTTTTCAAAATGTAAATATGCAGGAAGTTTATACCTAATATGACATTTATTAAGAAGTGAGGTGTGGTGATACTTTATTTGTGCTGACATGTGGTGATATTTTATTTGTGCTTTAATAAAAAAAAAAAAGTTTGCCTGGAGATCAAAGGAAAAAGTCCAGCCATTTTAAGCAAACAAAGATGTCAGGCAATGGTAGCACACACCCTTAATCCTACCACTTAGAAGGCAGTATCTCTGGGTATTCAAGGCCACACTAGGGAGCTAGTGACTCATGCTTTTAATCCCAGTACCAACCATAAAATTCTGGAGGCCTTTACAGACAGAAAGTGATAGAGCTGGCCAGAAAGAGGAAGTGATGTAGCTAGACAGAGAGCAAATCAGATGGCAGAACAGCAAGGCATATAAGCCTGGGTAGACAGAAAGTCACTCTCTTTGGAAGCTGTGGAGTTGGTGAGGTAATGTTAGCTCATGATTTGTCCTATTCCTCTGATCTTTCTCTCTCAGGCTTTAACCCAAATTTCTGGTTCCATGTTTTTTATTTATTAAGACCATTTAGAAATTCATCTACAGTGAGGCCAATGGAGACTAGCTAATTCATGAGGTCTCACTGTCATGAATGGGATTAGCAACCCCATCAAGGTGGCTCCCTTGTTCTTTCCCCAGTGTGAAGGCACAGTAAGAAAGAACCCTCTATGAGAAACAAAGCTGTGACTAGACAGGGAACATTCTGGTTCCTTAATCTTTGACTTCCCAGTCTCCAGAATTGAATGGTGAATTTTCATTGCACATATGTTACCAAGTCTAAACTATTTTGTTGTGACCCACATAAAAGAATTAAGACAACATTGAAGTGAGCTCCCGGACCCATCTTCTTCAAGATCACCTGGAGTATACACTGAAAGAGACTTTTAAGAACATGATACCTATGGGAGGTAAACAGAATTTTTTTAACTAGCCTTCTAGGTGACCCTCATAGTAATTAAATTTTGAGAACCACTGTACTAAATACACTGCAAGTCACTGGAGGAGGGCATTTACAAATTCATATTCGGTCTTTGGCATGTTACCTGGCACAGGTGTTGGTTGGTTACAGTTGCTGAGGAAGCAGTATTTCTATGGGTTAATAAGTGAAGATAAAGGATCTGTATAGGAACGCAACAAGGTACAAAGCTCTGCTCCTGTGGTTTTCTCAGCATTCTCGACACTGGCAGAGATTTAGCAAAATCTGCAGTTGTAACCATGCTCCCATACATTTGAGTCTCACTCAGAAACATTTTATAGTATAAGTTGGTCTGCTACAGTATTTGATCATTTAAGCCCCAGGACACATATTCCTAAAATAACCCAGTGTCTTCTCTTGGGTAGTGTACCCTCCCAGTCACACAAGTAACAAAAAGATGTCTCGGCATACAAACGGTGTCAAAAGGGAGGACTCCATGCTTTTCTATGGCCTCCAGTAAACCTCTTACTGTATCTTGGCGAGCTATATTGGATGGGAACAGGGACTCTTGTTTCTCTAGCTTTCTATTATTTCATTTAACACATTAAAATGTTCCTTTATCAGGGTTGCTATGTTGATGAAGTAAAGGAACAGTGTCAACTTTAACAATGGTGTTGGTTTCCTTGCAATAGCTTTGATTTTTGACAATTCAATCAGTATCAACTCTCTCTTGTACACACACATATACACACACCTACACAAGTTTCCTTTTGTAAATACACCTACATGTGCACAGAGACACATACACTTTTTGGAATTCAACTTATGCTCCAGGTAAGAGATCCATTCACTACAGCATACAGGCCACTGGCACCAAACTTTCCTATCTCTGTGTTTTCTGTGTAAAGTTGGTAATTTGTTTGCTCTCTTCACACCTAGGATGCCTCCCTGAAAATGAAAATGATGCTTAGTTTATGAGGTTGCTGTGAGGATCAAATGCCTGAAACATAAGATTCAGTGAGGACAGCACCTGCCCATCCTGAGCATCAACATCAAAGCTATGGTTACTTGGCCACTAGGATCAGCATCATCTCTATCCCACTCAGGTAACTTCCTGACTCTCAATAACTTGATTTGGTCAATAATTATGCTTCTAAGGAATCTGTCTTTCTAACAACTGGAAGGTTCTTAAAGCCCAGTGTTATTCTCCTTGGGAGCTTGGGAAAACAGATGACATCACATCAAGCTGGATTCTAGAGCATGTGTGCTTATTCTTGTAATAACTTCAGCAAAGGAATAATGTTCTTACTTTAGTGACTAGTAGTTTTGGTTTAAAAAATAGTTCTTATAGATTGTCTATAGATAAAAATATATAACCAGGATACTTAAAATCACTCACCTAAATTTAGAAAATCAAAATGTATTTGCTTATACTTCAGAAAACTGTGACTAACTTCAACTCTCCCTATGAATTCAGAATTTTTGTAAAGAATGTTAGTAACTCTTCATTGTTTGCCTTGAACTTGCCCAATGCCTTTTACACAAAAATGTCTTTTCCATTACATAATAGAATGCTAGCATCATAATCATTCACATATTGAATATCTACTTAATGAACATTAATTCATGTTCTTCAGTGTAAGGTGCTATACATCGAGCTATGAACATGACCCTCAAAGAATTCTGCTCTTACCCTGTGGTGTAATTCAAAACAAGGGGAGACAACATGCAGTATCTGTTTGGTGATGGGTTCTATGAAGGTAATCTTTGTTCACTGGAAAGTTACAATGAAATACCCAAGACAGGGCAACATAATAAGAGAGAGGCAGAAATCTGGGATTGAGCCATTGGAAAGGTCTATCCCTACTTTGGAGATGACACCTCTTATACTGTGTCCTCCTGTGGCATGAGAGCAAAACAATTTATTTATTCTCTCAAGCCCTATAACAAGGGCCCTAATCCCCTTCCTGAAGGTTCTACTCTCATGATTCATCCACACTTGAAAGACTCATTGTGGTGCTGACACACTGACCACTAAGGTTTAACACCTCAGTTTTTGACAATGCAGATCAAAACAAGAAGCAAGCATGAGTCTAGGATATGTAAGGAATATTATATTTTAACTTTTCTAGAAAGGCTACATGGATATTTGCCCAGACTCAAGAGAATTGAAGGCAGGGGTCACACAGATAGCTAAAGACAAACAGCAATTATGCAAACACTTGAACTAGGACAATACTAAGATAAAGGGAATGAGTGGCTGGAGTGGAGTAACCCATGGGGTGTTAGACAGTGTCAAAAAGGAGCTGGATGACAATAGGCCTGTAAGTGATTGAATGTGCTCCTACTGTGTGAATTAAACACTCAAGGGATTAACTTCAAGTCACTAGCAATGTGTTGGTATAACATTAGGGGAAAGAAATAAGAGCACTTCAACTTGGAAGAGTGAATCGAGATTTGAATTCTGTTTCAGACTCCCTGTGTCTTCCATCCTCCATCTGTGGTTGCATGAATCTGACACTGTGCCTGCTGGAAAGCTGTCTTATGAATCTGTCCCTGTGTCTGTGTCTGTCTATGTTTGTCCTTAACAACTGGCTTTGCTCCATCTTTATTAAACAGCACAGAAAGCATCACATGGGGAAGTACTCAGGGACACTTTACAGAAATCTTTATGAGTTTTACAATGAATTAAATCACTGACTCCAACTGACCCAAATGACCCAAACAACAAACAATATTACAACCATCATTGTTTATGAACCAATAACCAAATGTGGTGTTCAGCGCTATCCACAACATTTATGGTGGATATTTATTTTACAAGATTTCTTTCGACCTCTACATTCGCTGCTTTCAGCAAATGATACACATGCATTGTCTAGGTCAAGGACAGAGAAGAGTACATAACTTAAAATTACAGCTGTGCATTAGCTTGAGTTGTGAAAGTTGGCTACATGGGAAATCCAAGGCAAGTAAAGCTGGTTATTACATTGTTTTCTTGAAGGCAGGTTTAAAAAAAAACAAAACAAAACAAAACATAGGATAGCAGTCTTGAGTCTTAAGTAACTTCATTATTAACTCTGATTGTGAATTCCAGCAAAAGTTCCATTTTCTTTACACATACAAAGTATGTTAATCATAACACTTAGCCACACTCTAGTTACTCAAGTGAACAGAAAACCATTGAAAGTCTTAAAGCAGAGGAATAGCAGAATCTGACTAATCTTTCAGAAGATCACACTGGCTTCTGTGTAAAGAAAGCCCGTGGCAGGATTGATGTAACACATGTAAGGCGATATTAGAGGCCACTGCAGTAATACAGGTAGAGATGTTATTGGCCTATTCTGATGAGAGTAAAGTGGGGAAGAAATTATTGGAATGTCAATATATGCTGAAAGCACAAAAGAAAATGAGTCACACTACCTCAGAATCTCAGTCCACACAGAGGAGCAACACAAAGTAAGTGGGATCATGTCTTAAATTTTTCTAAAATATGTAACTTTTGAATCTACAATGGTATCCAAATGTCTGGACCTACTAAGCTGCCTGAGAAGTCTGAGGCTGGACTGGAAAGACAAAAACAAAACAAAACAAAACAAAAAAAAAACCAAACAAACAAAAACAAAACAAAAAACAAAAAAAACAAAAAAAACAAAAAACAAAAAAACAAAAAACCCACGATGTATGGAAATAAGTCATTGTGGGTTTGCTGAGAAAGTAACTGAAAAAAAATTGTACAGGGACATTGTTGGATTTGTTGTTAAATACATTACCTATGTTTACACTTCCCATGTAAGAGTCTGAATTTCTTCCTTAAGTTTCTTATGAGAACAAATGACTAGTTTATGGGTGCCACTTCAGTTTTACTTACAAAGGCCAAATGGTGCCTTTCCTATACAAAGATCAAACTCTATCGAGTAGAGAGACCATGTTCTGAGTCAAAGCTGCTGGTGTGCCAGAGCGTGTGCTTACAGACCATACTACTAATCACCATGCTCCTCTAACCATGCTCACTGTGCCTTCTGTTCAAGGAGTATTACCTGGGTTAGATAGGTGGCTCAGCAGCCCAGACACCTGCTGCTCATCCAAAGATCCAAGTTATGTTTCTAGCAGCCATGTCAGGTGACTCACAACAACCTTGTAAGCCCATCTCCTGAAGATCCAATTTCTTCTGGCTTCCACAGGCACTCACAAATGCGCCATATACACACATACACACATTCATGCATACGCACTAAGGAAAAATGGGTAAAGGTGTTACAACTCAATATTATATAAAAAATAAGCTCAATTAATTATTAATTAACAAAATTTCAATCATAATTCAACTGGGACTCTTGAGATGACTCAGATGATAAAAATGTTGTCATTCAAGCCTGGAAACTTTAGTTCAATCCCTGAAACCCACATAAAAATAGAAAGAGAAAACTCATTCCAAAAAAATAGATCTCTGATCTCCATACATGCACTGTAGCATGTCTTCTCACACACATATATTATGTATACACACCATGTTGCATGGATGAAGGTCAAGACAGCTTTTGGGAATAAGGTTTGTCTTTCTACCTTGTGGGTCCCAGGAATTAAACTCAGGGTTGCCAGGATTGGCAGTGGGCACATTTACCTGCCGAGCCATCTTACAGGCCACTTAAGGAATTTTTGTTTCAATTCTGCAAAGAAAGTCTATAAATCATTTTAACAACAACAGTTGCATCCGGTACATCCCAAAGTGTGTCAGGCCTTTGACACATGCCATTAGCCTCACACCAGCCCTGCCAGACCATATCAATATCTTCATTCTTCAAATAAGGACTCTTAGTCACAAACATTAGTTAAAGAAAAAGACCCAGGCAGTAAGAATGCCATATAAATTTGAAATCAGGACTGTTGGGCTTTCCACTAAACTCTACCACCATCTCAACAGTATTTGCATAGTTTATTTGTTTAAGTCATTGTTGGTTAGTTGATGGCATTTAGAAATCTCGAGACCAGCATGGTAGATCAGCCAGCAGAGCTGCTTGCTGACCATGCCTGGTGACCTGAGTTTGTTCCCTGGAACTCACAGTGGAAGGAGACAACTGACTCCTGAAAGTTGTGGTCTGACCTTCACATGCGTTCCATAGTCCTTGAATACGAGCCTTCACACGTATACACACATACACACACACACACACACACACACACACACACACACACATGATTTTTTAAATGATAATATTATAAAATCCATATGCCTAAGATGTTATTCCAGCTTAGTTTGTGGAATCCATAAGTGCAGCAGCATTTTTAAGTGATAACTCTGGGACATTGGTTCCTGTGGCATTTCACAAGAAATGACATTTTTTAAAGCAGATAAAATTTTAACATGACGAGTGTGTCAATTGTGCACTGTGTTCTAAAGAGTAAATGACCAGGTTTCATCTTCCAGTCAGACTTGAAAGAACATGAGCTGTGAGGGGAAAGCCTGGCTGTGCTGGCTGCTGGGAGAGGATGGCTGCTGCAGGAAAGGCCACAGGAGAGGCTTCAGGATGGCAGTCTGGCTCAGAAGCCTGGCCTCCCAGCACTGCCCTGGCTGTGTTCCTGGAGCTAGTGTAAGGCATGGCAAGGTCAGGTTCTCACCCCAGCAATGTGTGCATACTGACCTCCCTCCTTCTGCTTAGAAGTCCCTCCTTAAAATGCACAAGTGAAAGTAGCAAACACAGCAAAGCCCAAATGATGGAGCACTTCCAAATTACCTAGGTTATGCCAAGTCACACAGACCAAGAGGCTGGGGAAAATTTGGGGCCCAAACCCCAGGATTATCTAGCAGATGGATATGGTGTTGATTCAGCAAGGCTGCTTATAAAGAGCAGTGGGAAAATTCCATGAGTTGGTTAAGCTGCTCAGGAGTCAAACATCTCTCCTAGGTGCATTCATTACTATGTGGCTAGGACCCTGGCTCACAGTCCATCAGCTGTTCTGAAGGATGAAAACTGCCTGTCAGGAGTACTGTCAGCTACACTGAATTACAGAAAAGGAAGACTGACATGTAAGTCTAAGTGGAGCGATGACCAGGAGGTGCAAAATGATAGACACACTTTTTTATCCATTCTCCCAGCCATCTTATATTCAAATTCTTAAATTGATTTTAACAACAACAAAAAAAACTATGAATACACAGACACTTCTGTTAAAAAGAACATTTTTTATTTTATTGTTTACTATTTTTTCCATTTCAAAGGTAATAAAATAGATGACAATGCTTATTATATTTCCTTTTCTGCAACAAGCAGACACATACACATCCATATGAATATTCACAGTCTCAATGTCAAAGCTTGTAAAAGCTACATCTGACCCAAATATTTTTATCACAGTCATCTCTTATATAGACAGAAAACCAGAAGTAACTCACTGCTGACAAAGCACCAGCTCTGATAACTGATATCTCTCCATGTAATTTCAGTTACCACTATGCTTCTCTCAGATGGCCCCAAGTAATTTCAGATATCACTTTCTCAAGGTCCAAACGATATCATCAATGTATGTTTTGTTTGCATGGAAAAGCAAATTGGATTTGATGTGAAACCAGGATTCAAAAAATTCCCAGTGTCTGTCAACTTAGTACAAGAAGAAAAAATACAGATACATAAAAGAATGATAGGGAAACCATGGTACATGTATAAAGTGGAATAAAATATAGCCACAAATAACAAAGTATGGCCATTTGTGACAGCACAGATGGAACTGAAGACCAAAATAAAACAGATACAAAAAAAAAAAAATCCAAGTTCCACATGATCTCACCCATAGGCTTTATTTATAAAAGTTGAAGTCACAGCAGTTGGCAGTAGAATAGTAATTACGAGGGGCCAGGGAAAGTTGAGAGAGGGGGCATTAGGAAATAAAGATTAGTAGGCACCAAGTCTGTTATGTAGGAGCAAGAAGTCTCCATTGCTCCTGCATGGTGACTGTAACAATGGAAATGAACTGCAAATCTCAGAAAGCTAGAAGGAAGTCTGAGTGTTATATAATAAAATGGTAACTTTTGGATGATGTGGTGATGTTTAAACCCATTTGAATATAACACAATGTAAGATATCAAATATTGCATACCAGCCATTAATACAGTCAATATTTATACTACTATATAAGTCAAAATTAGAAAGTAGGTCTGTGTAGACAACTCAGTTGGTAAACATGTAAACCTGAATTCTAGCCCCAGAACCCACATTACAAAAACATAAGGGTGTGGTCATACATTCCTGTCATCCTAAGTTGGAGATAGGAGGGTCCTTGCAGCCCACTATGTGGTCAGCACAGTCTACCTGGTGAGTTCCCTGACAATGAAAGACTTCTTCTCCAAAAGTAGAGGGGCAAGCACCTAAGGAACAGCACTCCCCACAGTTGTCCTCTGACTTACAGACACAAAAAGTGAAAAGAAGGATTCCATGTCCAAATCTCTTACTGAGAAATAAGTGGAGAAAGTATGAACTCTGTGAATCTCAACTGAACGGTCTGAAAGTAGAGATGATAATCCTCTAAAATATAATCAAGTGAAAGTTTACAGAAGATGTTTACTAACTAGAACCCTGAGGCATAAGCATTTTCCAAATCTCCCAACACTGCATCACAGAAATTCCAGTGGTGTGTCTTCATCTTTTTTCCATTTTCTATGATAAAACACCCAGACAAAAGCAGTGTAAGGAAGGGAGGGGTTATTTTGGCTCACAGTTCGAGGTACTTACTATTCCTAATGGTGGACAAGGCATAGCACAGGAGCAGGAGGCTGGCTGGCTACCCTGAGTCATCAATGCTTAAACTCAACATGCTCCTCCTTTATATAGAGCCAGAATTCATCCCTGAATATGGTGCCACCCACAGTGGACAAGTCTCTACAGCTCAACAAACCTAATCAAGATAATCCTCCAGAGGCTAAATAATCTCTCAAGTTTGCCTGATATCTTGTCTCCTAAGTGGTTCCAGATCCACTTTACCACACCATCACAGGAACCAAGTATGCTGAGGAAGGAAGGAAGGAAGGAAGGAAGGAAGGAAGGAAGGAAGGAAGGAAGGAAGGAAGGAAGGAGAGAGGGAGGAAGGAAGGAAGGAAGGAAGAAGGGAGGAAGGAAGAAGGGAGGGAGGGATGAAGGGAGAGAGGGAGAAAAGAAAGTAAAGAATGTTTACAAGGGCTGAGAGGTGGAGGGTTGGTTGGCACTAGATTACTGCTGATCCTGGGGCAGACCAGGAAGAGGGAACAGATTTGAAGCAGGACATAGAGAGGAAAAGAGCAGGAGAGTAGGAGAAAGAAAGAGCTCAGGACTGACTGTGCTATGCCCTTCCTCGGATACATTGCTGTGTGCCACAATTAAACTGTGCCATGACATTTGTTAGCACAAATGTCTCAATAAGCAGATGGCAAGTCAGCCTCCAAAACTCAAAGGTCTTTATCTACAGTCTACACCTCATACCTTCATATGCTGCATTTTCTATAAGTTAACAAAGGAGATCACTTGAAACTAAAATCACCTAGATAGCATATTCTGTATGAAATAGAAAATTCCATCTTAGAACTAACATTGAGCTGACAAGAAGAAAATAAGATGCGTGCAGATTTGGACTCCTTCATCCTTTAAGTAAATGTACATTGAAAACCAGCTCCTGTGTGGTTCAGTATGAACACAGAGAGATAAACAAAACACAACTCCAATTTTCTCAAAGCTCAGCCTCTAGAGGGAATTGACATATTTAGATAATAAAAATATAACCTAAAAGGAATCTGATAGGGGAAGGCTATGGAGGCATAGAGAAGCCATGGCTCAGTAGTGTGGAAAGGTACTTACTTACAGAGTAAATATTTGTGACCAAGAAGAAAGAGCGGGAATGAAAAAAATGAGAGAGAAGTCATCCAACATTCAAAAACAAGAAAAGATGTCTTCAAAGTTCCAAAAAACTTTAAAATTGTTTGTCTAGTATGCAGCTCAGCATCACTATGCACAAAAATACTCAACCATGGCAAGATAGGGCTTCTTACAGGGCCTCGAATGTGTGTGGCTTCAGTTGAAAAGAAGAGATGCTTCAAACACTTAGGTAAGATGGAACAGACTTCTGTAGTGCAATGATAATTCTAGATGATGCTGAATACCTCAACAGAGATGCTGAGGGAAAATAAAAGTAAGCTATTTAGATATCTTTAGGTAACAGCTTCTCCAGGCTCTACTGATCAGACTTAGCATGTTCAAGGAAGGAGTTACTCACAGTAAATGATGCTGTGTCACTAGTTAATAAGGTCAGGGTTTGGAGGAGAAGAGTATCACCTAGACAATATTTAAAGCATCTCTGAACTATTCCCAGTAGCATCTGGAATAGAATAAATTCCAAGTCCAGCCAAACATCACACATCTGGCCACCCAGGGGGGTAGGGGGAGATTTCAGAATTATTGTTAGGAGCTAAAAACAGACTAATAATATAATCCTCCCAGGAGAATATGCAAAGGAAGGAAATCAGCACATCGGGATCAGTGTGTGAACTGTTAGAGAGAGAAGGACCGACTGGATAGAAAAGGAACACTTCCCCCTTTGGGGTGCCCCCAAAAGGTCTCTACATTGCCAGACTCGGCACAGTCAGCAATGCATGATGGAATCTTCTACACTGTGTCCTCTGGAGATAGGGAACTATCCATCATAAATTACCACATCTTTCAAGGACAGCTTCTAAATCTCAGTTAATATTCAGCAGAAAGAGAAAGATGATGATGACAGAGAAAAAAGATGGAGAGGAAGAGACTTTTGTTGTGGGTTTGGGGAAGTATAATGTTAAGGGAAAAAAACTGAGCAGGAGAAAAGAGATTTTGTTTTGAATGAAAAAATGAAGCAAAAAAGTTATAAATTCATATATAAATTTATGAATCTACACCAAGATGAATAAATGATTGAATAAGCAAATAAGTGCAGATGGCAATAAATCTTCCTTACAGAAATATTCAAAGACTATATTCAAATGATCCTCTGCCTGGTGTGAAGCTTCTAAACAGGAGTACTATTTAGAACAGCAGTAACTCTTCACCAGAGGAAGTTGGTGTGTGAGCAATCTCCATATCTATGGTGGAACCATGCTGGTCTCCCATAGCCACAAATTGACCCTCAAGAAGGGAGCCTCTCCCTGATGGTCTCAGTTATAGGAGACATATCAGACACCCCTGAACTGAGGGACTTCCACAGAACAATTAGCCAGGACCCCTCAAAACTACAAAGCCACGAGAAAGCAAAGACCAGGAAGCTGTCATGTTTCAGGAAAAACTAAGGCAATATGATAACTAAATACAACATAATCCTGGGGCAGACAAAGGACATTGCTACAAAAGCTAGGAACTCCCAAAAGGCTAAAGTTTTGCTCACAACAGTGGACTCCATTGGTTTCTGAGTTTTGATGCATCTGCCATGTGGCATACACTGTAACCACTGGAGAGATTGGAACAGTAACTGGGAAGTGGGTCTACTGCCTTTGTGGGCTGCTTAACTGTCCTCTCACAGATCTAAAGCCAGACCTCTGAAATGAAGGTGTCAGCACACAGCTCTAGCTCCTGCTGACTTCTAGCCATGTTTGGTAGCTTGGGTTTGCAGCTAGCTGTCCTTCAGTCTCACTTGGTCACCCTATCATTGGGTCATTTGATACTTGACTTTGGATTTAGGATCCACTCTGGATCTAGTCAGCTTACATTGAAATACTTAAGTGCATCTTCAAAACTCAACCCCACTTTTAGAATTCAGAAAGGGCTAGAACTGCAGTGGTTGCCTGCCATGCACCATCAAAGTCTAATTAGCACTATATCAACTCTCAAGTATTAGGCTAGGCCTCAGAAACCTACTGCAGAGGCCATGTGGAAAACATGCATAATCTTGTTTATCTTTGTTTGCTTTTGAGACAAGGCCTTTCTCTATAGCTCAGGTTGCCCTTGAACTTAATATGAAGTGGCTGACATTCACCTGGAACCTACAATGATTTTCCTGCCTCAGTCTCCAGACTGCTGAATCCAGACTCCAATCTGAGAGCCACAATACCTGGTTTCTACATAATCCAAATCTAGTCTGTAACTAAAACTATGTTCCATAATAATAAAAACTCCATACATAAATAAGAGCAGTTAAGTGATACAGCACCACAGAGGTGTTCATGTAGCTGAAGTTTTCTCCAGTCCATGGTCAGGACAAACCTCTCTCACCAGCCAGTCCCGCAGCTGCTCAGACCCAACCAAGTAAACACACAGAGACTTATATTGCTTAAAAACTGTATGGCTGTGGCAGGCTTCTTGTTATCTAGTTCTTCTATCTTAAATTTACCCATATCTATTAGTCTATAAGTTGCCAAATGACCCGTGGCTTACCAGTACCTTACATCTCGCTTTTCACGGCGGGTGGCTGGCACCGTATCTCTGACTCAGCCTTCCACTTTCCAGAATTCTCCTCTCTCTTTGTCCTGCCTATACTTCCTGCCTGGCTACTGGCCAATCAGTGTTTTATTTATTAACCAATCAGAGCAACACGTTTAACATACAGAACATCCCACAACACTTCCCCTTTTCTTTTTTTCAAAAAGGAAGGTTTTAAAACATTAGGGAAGAGTGAGAGTGAGTAATGCTGGCTGGAGCTAGGAGGGGCGTGGAATTAAGACCTGTGGGAAGAGGAAGGTCTACAATTTTAGAAACCAGGAAAATGAACCTGAGAAACAGCACCAAGCCACAGCAGCCTTGTGCCAAGCCAGGGCCACCAACCACAAGTGAATACTAGTTCTGGTACTGCAGGTATTCCCTGGAAACCTTGTTACACAGAAGCACAAAGGCAAGCAGAGAAGTTTGACTGAGTGAAGGAGGGACTTGCCCAGTACACAGAAGTAGAAGGATGGTGATGAAATACTTGAGCTGAGATCTGAGATCCACTCTGGGTGAAAAGAAGAGAAGAGAGTGATGTCAGCATGGCCCTACCCATGCTTGTCTGTAGAGGTGCACATTCTGGGGACTTGTGACACTATAGATTAGAAGAGAGGCAGAGAGTCCCACATTTCTAAGAAGCTCTACAGCAAAGATCCTATTGCTGCTCTACAGAACCTATTCTGAGTGGCAAGGAAATATAAAACATGGAGATCTTGGCGATATCAAGACAAACTCTAAGAAAGACTGAGAATGGCAGAAAGAAAAGAAGCTGTGGTAATTGAATGACTTACATTTCTGAAATGGATCGGGGGACAAAAACTGAGGGTACAGCAGACATTTAAGTGCAGACTCTGAGGAGGGATGTTGGAGAGTCCAAAGAGTGCCCCCTGCAGATATTGATCCTACAGTAAAATATGAGTACAGAGGAAAGCTATACAACAAATATCAGGGTTGTTTTTTTGTTTTGTTACCTGTTTTTAATCTGAAGAAAAGAAAAAGATTGGGGATTACTGATAGATGATACAGTCTGGACAGTCTGAAGGCAGTTATAGTTTTGCTCAAATTTTGGAAGAAGAAAAAACTGTCTGACAAAATCAGTGACTCTTTAGGACTTAACAGTGGCTAAGGGAAATAGAAGATGAACCATCTGAAGGATAGCTTCCAACAAGCTTCTTCAGAAATGAGAATTTATCAGAAAATTCCAGCTAAATAACAAGGCAATGACAAAAAGCAACCAATGAATGCAAGGTTGTGAAGAAAGATGAGGGTTAGGGGTGAAACTGTGGAAAGATCTCAACAAATAAAGGTGGGGTAGAATGGTGAGGGCAAAAGAGAAACTGTCAGCTTGGCATGTTGGAACTCATCTGTAACCCCAGAACATGGGAGGCAGAAATGAGAAGATCAAGATTTTAAAGCCATCCTCAGCTACATCTTGAGTTAGAGGCCAGGTTGGGTAGGCTACTTGAGACTGTCTCAGATAATAGAACGAAGCAAGGAAGAGAAGAAGAGAAGGAGGGAGCAGAAGAGGGAAGAAGGAGGAAAAGAACAAAGGAAGAAAGAGATGGAGAGAAGGAAGGAGGTGAGGGAGAGGGAGGAAGGCACTTGCCCTGCATAGAATGAGAAGGAAAGCCAAGGAAATGGGAAGATTGACTTTATTTACAACTGGAGAGGTTGTAAATAAAGTCAACATCATCAAGATTTGGAGAAATCACTAAGGAAAAGATTCCCTCTTTCAACTCCACAGCGTCTAGTCCCACACTTGTCTGTAAACAGGCTTCAGCAAGAGTCCCTCTTTGACTGACAGTATTGAGTTCCAAAGAAGATGCTAACTGCTCAGCGGCAGTGTATTGAGGACTTTGCAATAGTATGGTTATCAGATTTATTTTACATCCTGGTGCATAAAAAGCTGGCTTTTTACCTCCTGCTGTGGAATCTCTCATGGTGAGTCTGCTTATCACAGGCTAGGGGAACTTAGCTCAGGGCTCCACAGTAGCTGGCAGGGGTTCTCACACTGGATGTAATCCAGAAGGGCGGATTAGAAGTGAGGACTTTGAAGCGCCCCTGCATCCTAATTAGCTGACAGTCATGAAAGATGTAAGCTCCAGACACTGACATTGTCACTCCAGGCAAGGACAAAAGTCATCTAATTTATATTAATATGAGAAAAGTTGAAACCTGCTCATCTAATACAGGAGTTTAGGCAAACTTTCATTAGCTTCTCTGGCTGATAAATGAAATGATGCAGGGCTGTAAGAGACACATCATTTGTTCTATAAATTAATAGAGACTGAAAATCATTTTATGGTAAATCACCCATTCTATCAGCAAAATATCTCTGAACTGGGAGAAAAATGAGAATATTTCATTATCATCTTAAAAAATCTTATTCATGTCATTTTAAAAACCATTCATATATTGTCCAACCCATGAATTAATCTTAGAAGAAAATATTTCTACAAAATTATAAAATTTAGAAATATAAAGATAGTGGTATTTATGCATAGTTTTTAATGTTTTGTTTTTCCTAATTAACAGTCTTCATTTTATCACACACTTGTAAGACTACAAATATATAGCATTAAATATTCTTAAAATATGTCATAGAACTACCTGTCTGTTCAACATGAAATATTATAGTAAATGTATGTTTACAGTTTTATGTTCTTCATTTTTTAGCCCCTTTAACTTATATAATAGTATTCCTGCCTAGTGATTTCAAGACAAAAGATCAATATTTACCTTTAATCAAGGTGAATTTGACAGCCTTCTTCTACTTAAAGCTTGGTATTCTGCCTCATGTGTTATAATACAGAGCTGTAAGGAATCTGTTAGAGATTGTAGAATATATTTACATCCTCTAGAATTTTATTGATTGAAATAGGTAAAGGGCAAATCAATAATTGCTACTCCTTCCAAAGAGAGTAAGCCACAATTTGTTTCTTAACCAACAATGTACCTTAGACTGGAGTTTTTTCAGTGAATAGCTAAACAAACTTCACTATGTCCCAGAAATTGTGCTAAGTATTAGAATCATACTTAAATGCACAGGCCAGAGTTCCTATTCTTACATGTTTACAGCATAATTAAAGGACAGAACACAAAAGATTCGTCACAGAAAGAAACACTAAGGTAGTATGTGGTTAGATGGGACAGCAATCTCATTTTCATCACTAAACATTTAAAGATTATCATTAAGCAACTTACCTGTGAAAATACTAATAAGGATTTTACCTTTAGAAAATGTCAAATTCTAGGGTTTATTGTTTGTTTCATTTCTCAGTGTTTGGCACACAGTAGGTATAAGGATCATCAGCCTGTGATGGTGGCCCAGCCTAAAACTGGGTGGGTCCTCTATGTGCCCCTTTCCCTTTTCTGCCCTCTCTCCTTCCATACACCCCCTCTGCGAAGTTCTCTCTCTCTCTCTCTCTCTCTCTCTCTCTCTCTCTCTCTCTCTCTCTCTCTCTCTCTCTCTCTCTCTCAATAAAGCTCTAAAAGGTAACTATGTTGCACTGACTCTTCTGTCCAGCACTCTCCTCCTTCAGCATGGCCACCATGGCAGCCCCGCCACCTTAACCAACAGTAGGGACTCAACAAATCACTGACTAGTCAAGGGTTTAAAAAAAAAAAAATCAAGGAAAAGTAAAAGGTATATTATGTAGACCTTTTTTGGCCTCTAAGAACACAAAATGGATTAGTTTAAATAATTAAACTCTTCCCATCAGTGTCTCTTAAAACAGACAAACTTATCTAATGAACGGTTCCTGGAAATTTTCTTTCAAAATTCTCTCCACTTATTGTTATTTTTTTTAAATCCACACACATAACAGAGATGTGGCACACCTTTTTCATCAGAACTGTATCAGATGCTAGACTCCTTCGGTTTTTATGTATGAACTATGTATGAACAGCTATTTTCAGTAGCTGTTGTCAAGAACAGAAAGACACTTGCAAATCCAGTAGCAGCTAAGAATCCATTTCCCTCCTCCAGGCCAAACTTGCTCTTCTCAGGGATGTTATTCTCTTCTTCCTTCACAGTCTCCTCAGATGATCATGCCCTGTTTGGGGAGAAAAAAAAAAACCTACCACAAAACCCATTTTGTTTATAGTTACTCTTACTAATTGAAGATTATCTATGGGATTATTTTTTAACATTTTAACATAACTTTTAATGATCCTGATGCCAAAGGGGAACAGGACTAAAATATAAAAATGAAAATATGAAAAATACCTGCCACAAATGCCATGGTATTTTTGCTAGCTGCTTTTCTTACCAGCTTGTTCTCAGTGTAAAGTTTAGATGACTACTCCATTGTCTATGTCTGCCAGAAAGCAGCCACAAAGGTGACTTTCAAGGAACTATTGAAATACAGTAACAAAAGGATAATACATATTAATAAACCTGAAAATATTCAGCCAACTGCATATGATTATTGTTTGTATCAAAAGAAAACATAGGATCCGAGCATCAGAAGTGAAAATAAAGAGGAAAAAAATGATAACTAGAATCCAGGAAACTTAGATGCAATGCAAGGAACTGAAAGTGGGACAAGAAAGGAATGAAAGTCTTAAGAAGGAAGTGAAAGGACTGTGTGTGGCACACTTGCCAACATGCTGTTCGACTCGGCAACTGGAAGCTACACCCACATGGAATTAGCATTATCCCATAATAAGTTCTTTATTTCACAAAAAGAGTAATTCCTTTAGGCTTCACCTCTTCAATTAAATTCACAAAGTGCTTCTAATGCAAATTAACTTAATAACCAGTTATTCATGCAGTCATTCATCAGAAATAAAGCATCCTAATTGGTAAAAGAAAGCAATTGACTTCTAGAAAATTTCATTCTTTGATGACCCCAATGGGTGATAGTCTCTGTAAGGAAAAAGTAATGACCAAATCAAGTATTAAACAGGATTTGATGTTCCAGTTTCCTTCCCATAATAAGTTCCAACTGTTTCAAATTATTTAGCAGTATTTTATATTCCAGGTATGATCTATAAAGAATAAGTCTCACACAAACAGTGTTACCAAAAAGGAGCTGTGAGATACTGTGTGAGTCATTACTGGTGTGTTGTCTGTTGTTCCCTAAAGGCTTCCTAGAGGGGTAGCTGTGTAGGGCAACTGTGCCTTGATTTCTTCTGTATTTGCACTACCAGTTATCAAAGACTGTGTCTGTCTGGCACATGAAGAAAAATGCAAATTAGAATCAGCATGCCTTACAAAGCCATTTGTAAAATTAGTTCACTAATTACATGTGTTCAGGTACATCTGTATTTTTCATAATTCATCCTTGAGTATTTAAGGAATAGTATATTCATGAAGTAAATAATAAATTACAAGGAATTTGTTCATATAAGATATAAACTTGAGAAAACAATTTCTCTATAGATTGAGAATTAGTAATAAAGCTGATTTAATAAAAGACAGGTCACACACACACACACACACACACACACACACACACACACACATTGTGTAGCCATCTATTCTAAATTGGTACACTTCCTCCTGGAGGGCAGAAAGAAACAGGTGCAACTCACAAGGCTTAGGAAGCTACGCAAGTTGTAAGAATCACAAGGCCCCTCCCCTTGTTATAGAGGCAGTAATGATTGGTGGAGATTGTGGTGGTTTGAATGGGACTGGGCCCTCTAGAATTATGTATTTGAATGCTTGCTGCCTAGTTGATGAACTGTTTGAGGAAGGATTAGAAGGGGTGACCTCATTTGAGGAGATATGTCACTGGGGGTGAGCTTTGAGGTTTCAAAAGCACATATGAGACCCCATCTTTCTCTCTTTCCCTCCCTCCCTCTTTTTCTCCTTCCTTCCATCCCTCCCTTCAATTTTTAGCTAAGAAGCAAGACCTCAGCTACATCTCTAGTGCCAAACCTGCCTGCCTGTAGCTGTGCTCCACACTGTGATGGTCAAGGACTAAAATCCTCTGAAACTGTAAGCAAGCCCTAATTAGATGCTTTACTTTATAAGTTGCTTGTTCATGATGTTTGTTAACAGAAATAGAAGTAACTAAGAAAGGGATAGACTCTTCTGGCCAACAAGCTGCCTGTACATTGTGCAGGTAGTTCCAGGGATGTAGTTCCAGGGATGTAGTGCTCAGGAGTTCTCACCCTTGCTGGGACAGGCTTTTCAGAAATACAGTTGCCTTTGATAAACCCTGGTCCTATAAATAGCCCCAATAATCTCACTGGCTCATTGATTTAGACTTGAGTGAAATCAGTTCTTTTCATCTCCCATTGGTGCCTAGCCTTGGGTGAATAGACTTCTACTCCCATCACCCCAGGACAGGTAATAAAACAGCACATACAGAGAATTTATCAATTCAGTCAAGGACTAGCCAGATTACCCGATCCAACATTACAGCTCACTGAATGACTACACTAAAGTTCCTGGCTCATTCAGGTAGTGATTCCTTAGTCAGAATAATGCCAGAATCCAAAAGCGTGTAGTCCAAGTACATTTTCAATAGTTATGATGCTTTTAGACATTGGAGGCAGGGATGGGAAATGCTGATGACTCAAGAAAAAGACTGACCCTTTGGTTGGGAAGAATCAAGATTGAAATTTTTAAAGGGCTGGGAAGATAAGACAACAATCCACTTTCATTTTGCTCCAAGTGTTGGGCATTGTTCTTTGAGTTTCTCAAGAACTTTTGAAAGGCCCTGCTTTTCCTCCTCAGGGAAAAGTATATATATTTGCTTAAGGTGTGATACACTAAACCTTTTCATCAACTCACAGAATGAGAACCCTTCCCAGAGAACAAACGGCATTCTCCTATTGTCTTTAATTTCCAAGTGCCAGAGGGGAATTGCTTTTAATAAATACTTTTACACCGCACTTCAGTTGAATTGCCATTGTGTGAAAACAGGCCTGAGGAGAATAACACATTGCCAAATTCCCTCCAGTGAGTGCAAAATTATACTGCAGGTTCTGGCAGAGAAGCAAAGTGGAAATCTGATTACTTCGTTTCATTCTGTGTAGAGATAATGTGTGAGCACATTTAAATACACAATCTAATGTGTTTCAGCTCAGGCCTCAGATGATGAGTTAAAGTCAGACCTACTAACCTTGCAACAAGAGACTTGCATTTAGAACTAACAATGAAAGAGAAAGTTGATGGAATTACATGTTATTCTATTTTCTGCAGAGCTAAACAGACCTGTTTATTCAATTCCCAATGCCAGCAACCACTACAAATTTGAGGACACTAACCCTACCCAGAGAAGGCCATCCATATTAATAAAACTGAAAGAACTGCCTGCCTACCATATCAGAGTATATCCAACCAAGGTGTAAAAAAAATAAAGTGTAGGGAACATTTTTATGGATCAAATTATAGTAGGTGATGTAAGGTCCAAATAGATACATAGTAATTTGCTATTTAGTTATGTCAAACTCACAATTGTATAGTTTATATATAAGCAGATACTTTTAAAGAAATGTAAAATGATTTTAGGAAAATTCAGCAAGAGGATACTTAGCATAAATGACTATAAAATATACAAGACCGCTAGCAAGATATTAGACAGAAAATATTAACATTCTCAAGTAGTATAAAAGGAGCCAAACGTCTTACACTAACAGAAACTGTTTTAAGACTAATCATATAAGATGATAATTTTTAAACTGGCTTTCTTCCATTTTATTGGTTTTATCTATAGACTTTGAGACAATGGGAAATCCTGACAATTTGAATCCCAGCACTGATGTTCAGGCCACATGGGCTGTGTTATTAACAGTCCTCCCAAGTCTTGGAAGCAGAGAGGTAAAATGTTGCATCAAGGGGCAATATTCACATGTGACAGGCAGGCTCTTTTCACAGGTTAGGTTTTGTGATTTACAGCCAAGAAGGTAATAGTATCTTCCTCTAAAGTAAGGAGACACAGAAAGACTGAAATTTTAGAGAACCCAAATATCCCAACAATCTATGCTGAATGGTACCAACATGGAAATTCAAACAGATGGCAACTTTTAAATAATGTGGCAGATCAGAGAGTCAAACCCAAGTTCACCAGGTAATTAGTATATAAAGAATAACAGGATTTATTCACATTCATGGCCATGTTCCTACTATTTGCTTCTACTCACAGGTACAGGAGAGGCTGCAAGCAAGTTATCTGTGACATTATAAACTTTTGAGTTTAGATCTTTTCTTTTAACTGATCAGATACCTCCTTTGGTTGGCTGTGTAGAATTTAGCAGTACTTACCTATTTACATTCAACTGATAAATTAGAGCCACCTTTGTTTTGAAATAAATATGTGAAGCACCATCTCTAAAAACAGCACCATCTCTAAAAACAATTGATTGCCTGTAAGTTTACAGTTGCACTCACTTAAATCAATTTACAACCTACAAAGTCCCTTCTGTTGTCACTGTTCCTACCATTCTCCTACCATGATTTTTTTTATGTTGATTCCACTACCTCAGCTTTATAGTCAAGGAAGCTGCATTATACTACTCTCTGAACATAACTGTACTGTTGCATATAGAACTCACAATAGCTGTAGTTATCTGCTCAAGACCCAACCAATCAAGTACCCAGCATAGATTGAGAACAGGTTGTTCCTGAGGTCCCAGGTTTTACTAAGGAACTATTGGCAGCTGGTGGCTGCTGGGGGAGTAATAGTCACTATTTCTGGATAGTGGCTAATGGTAGGCTGCCAATGCCACAGTGGACAACCTCATCCTTATGTGCATATGGAGCAGCACTAATGAGACTAAGTGGGTCATTCATTTTTTTTAAAGGACATGAAGTTGGAAGGAAGATAGGTTGGGAGTCCCTGGAAGGACCAGAGGAAGATAGCAGAAATGCATATGTCCAGCTACATTGTGTACATGTAGGAAATTTTCAAAGAAATAAAAAATGTTTGCCAATTCCACCTATTTTCCTGTAAATTTCACAATTACACAAAAATCCATTTACTTACATGCCATATTTCACCACCCATTCATCTGCTAATGTACACCTAGCAGATGTACATAATGTACTTCTTGTTATTGTGACAAGAACAGCCACAAAGATGGAGGTGCAACCCAGGCAGGGGGATCAGATCTGCCCCTGGTCTGTGGGCATGCTTCTGGGACCCAGTGCTTATGGTGTGACACCTTGCACAGCCTTGGTGCAGTGGGAAGGGGTTTGGACCTGCCTAGGTGCAGTGTGCTGGGCTCTGCTGACTCCTCATGGGAGACCTCAAGTTGGGGGAGGGTGGGGATGCAGTGTGGCTTGGGAAAGAGGGCTGGGGGCGTGGGAGGAGGAAGGAGGGGGTATCTGTGAATAGTATGTGGAGTGAGTAGAAAATCTCTTAATAAAGAAAAATGAAAAAAAAAAGATTGGTGTGCAAATGCCTCTGTATTAAGTGGTATAATGAGTACTTTGGGAATATGCCTAGAAGTGGTAGAGCTAGGTCATGTGGTATTTTGTTTTTTAGATTTTTGGGAGGATTCCACACTGATTTCCAACTACCAACAATGGATAAAAGTTTCTCTTCCCTCACATCTTTTCTATCATTTGCTGCCCTGCTTTTGCTTTTTCTGGTTTTGTTTAGTCTTTTCTTTTTTTCTTTCTTTCTTTTTTTTTTCTTTGATGGTGGCCATTCTGACTAAGGATTATATTTACTCTGTGGATTGTTTTCAGTTGTATAGCAAGTATTACAAGATTAACTTTGCCAATCAGGGAACATGGGAAATCATGTATCTTCTCAATTTCTTTTTTCAGTGTCCAGTTTTGCTTACACAGGTCTTTTATCTCCTTGGTTATTTGGCTTATTTCTAGAGAGTTTTGATGCTACTAGACATGGATATTTTCCTGATTTCTTTCTTGAAAGTTTATTTTTGTGCATATAAAGGCTACTAATTTTGTATATTAATTTTATATCATGCTAATTTATTAAAAGTATTTATCAGTTCCAGAAGTTTTTGGTGGAGTCATGGAGTCTTTTAAGTATAGAACCATATCATCTCTAAGTAGTTTAACTACTTCCTTCCAAGTCTTAATCTTTTACCTTTTTCTCTTGTCTTGTTGCTCTAGCTCATACTCTAAGATTCATACTAAATAAGAGTAAAGAGAGTGGCCACCCTCATTCCATCCCACATTTAAGAGGAAAACAGCTGTGGTGGTTGGAATAGTTATGACCTCCATAGACTCATGTGTTTGAATGCGCCGCCCATAATAAGTGGCACTATTTGGGGGTGCAGCCTTGTTGGAGCAGGTGTGATCTTGTTGGAGGAAGTGTGTGGGATGGGCTTTGAGGTCTCTTATGGTCAAGCTATACCCAGTGTGGCATACAACCTCTTCCTGCCGCCTGCAGATCAAGATGTAGAACTCTCAGCTCCTCCTGCAGCATGTCTGACTGTATACTGCCATGCTTCTCGCCATGACAATAATGAACTAAACCTCTGAAACTGTAAGCCACCCCCAATTAAATGTTTTCCTTTATAACTTTTGCTGGGGTGCTGGTGTCTCTTCACAGCAGTAGAACCCCAACTGGACAACAGCACTCTATTTGATATAGATTTGTCATACATAGGCTTTATCATGTTAAGGTATGTTTTGCTTACTCCTACTTTCTTGGGGACTTTTATCATGAAGGAATGTTGAACTTCATAAAATGTGTTTTCTGCACCTATCAAAATGAACATATGATTTCTGTCTCTAAGCTTATTAATATGAAATATTAAATTTACTGGCTTTCATTTGTTGATCACACCTGTGTTTTGGAATGAAACTACCTTTGTTATAATGTATGCTCCTAATGTAATCTTGAATTTGGTTTGAGAATATCTTGCTGAGGAGATTTGTATCATGTTCATCACATATATCTGTCTATGGTTTTCTTTTTTTCTTGGCTATTGTTGTTTCTTTATCCTTTCTAGATATATTTTCTTGTTTCCTTTCTGTTGCTGTGATAAAGTACTATGACAAAAAGCATATTAGGGGAGAAAAGGGTTTATTTGGCTTATACTTACAGATCATAATCCATCCTTGAGAGATAGCAGAACAGAACTGGAGCAAAACCTATGGAAGAACACCCCTTGCTGGCTTACTCACTGGCCATGATCAGCTAGCTCCCTTACAGGCCTCGGCCTACTGCATAGGGAAGGTGCTATCTACAGTGGAATGGGCTCCTTCACATAAATCATCACTCAAGACATTCCCTCACAGATATGACTATAGGGCAATCAAATCTGTGTGATCCCACAATTGAGACCCCCCCTCAGATTATTATAGGCTGTTTCAAGTGGACAGCTGAAGGTAACTCTACCCCTTCTCAACTTGACATACAAGCATATCACTTTAAGCCATCAACTTTCATTTTTTTTTGTCCCTAAGATCTTATTGTAGATATCATAATATAAATTACACTCTACAGTTTCTTAAAAATCTCAACATTTTAAAAGGTCAAAGTCTCCTAACTGTGGGCTTCTATGACTCCCTTTGTCTTGCATCTCTTATGCCTTCAATACCAGTGCCAGGTAGACAACTTTTACATGCTGACAATTTTAGCTCTCACTTTGAGATGTAGCCTTGACACTCCTGTACCACAGTTTCTATATGCTAACTCTGATAAAATATTTTCCAGAACATTTCACCTTAATAGTATTGATCTCTTGTTTATCACAACCAGTTCTTCAGCCCAGCTGACTAACATTCATTGTCTAGGCAAAATATAGGTTTTGTCTCAGTAGTGCTGATTCTTGTTAATCATAGCTGATTCCTTAGTTCCATCATTACCAGAAATCTTAAATTCTTAATCAAAAGAGAACAAATGTCAATATAGTCTTTGCTTCTCTCTGAAACCTCACACATCAAGTCTGCATTGTCTTCATCTCTCTTAGCATCTTATCTTCCAAGATCCCACTAATAGAATATATTAGCCCCCAAGCACTCTTTGACTTTTCCAGCTCAAATTTCCAAAATTCTCTACAAAAGAAATATTCCAAGGACTTTAGAAGCAGACACAGTGGAGTTCATCACAACACCAACCCCACTTCTGGAACCAGAATCTGTTCCAGTTTGCCTTTCTGAAGCTGTGATAAAAGACTCTGACCAGAGACAACAACAGGCAAGGGAGTGATGGGAGTATCATTTGGCTCATATTTCCAGATCATAATCCATCATTGAGGGAAATTAGAACAAGAACGGAAGCAGAAACCTTGAAAGTATTCTGCTTACTGGCCTACTTACAGACTTACACTGATAGGTCTCTAATACAGCCTATGTTGTTTGATGCCATCATGATGTGTGCCAGCTACTACATACTGAATAAATAGCAAGCATTAGATAACTACAAAAAGACACATACATTTTTTTTCTGTAATTTGAGAACTACTGTTACAAGTTCAGTAAGTTTTATATAATTTATTGTTTGCATTGTGATAACCTCTCTTCCTGTGTATTTATCTTCAGGCAAACAAATTAAAATTCATCATGATTAATGATAGGTTTATGCGTTAGTTTCATTCCTTGTTGCTATTACCAACTTTATGACAACATGGGACCTAAAAGGAATGATGTATTTATGTCACCTTGGAATGGGGAAATATAGTTCATCACCATAAAGAATGAATGGTAGGATGGATATAAAATGCCTGGTCACACTGCATCCTTAGCCTCAAAGTGAGAGTTAGACAAGTAGTGAAGCCAGGAGATAAAACTTCAAGGCTCACCCCGACTGACTTACTTCCTTTAAGGACGCCTCACCCCTAACATTCCTAAACATTGCCACCAGCTAGAGACCAAGTGTTCAAACACTTCACCTATCAGGAACATTTGACATTCAAACCAAAGCAGTTTATTAGTGACAATACTAGACCTTCTATAAAAAAGGACACAGCCTTGTTGATTTAACTACAAGTTTGAAGTTCCCCAAAGTACTTTTGAGAGAAAAAGAAATCAAGAAAGACCTCAGCCAGCAACTGAGAATTTGTAGAGTGCCTTTAAGAGTACTCTGCAAAGACTAGACAACAGTTGCATAAATAATTTAAAAATGGAAGAAACTTTGTCCAAAGGCATTATATCATCCTGGGAGATTAAATGAAAATGGGAAAGTCACTGCTTATGTATGGTTCAAGGAACATATTTCCATGTGGATGATGCTTCAAACTGTCCTTGTGCTGATCCATGCAGAAACTCTCCTTCCAGGAATGCTGACCTAACCCTGAACAGTGTAACAGTGTGTGTGTGTGTGTGTGTGTGTGTGTGTGTGTGTGTGTGTGTGTGTGTTTTCTCATGTGCAGTACTATACACACTAAAAATGCCTGAAAACATATGTATGGAATGTTTAATAATAGTTAATAATGTCTTCTTTAATCCCAGCACTCGGAGGCAGAGGTAGGTGGATCTCTATGTTCAAGGACAGCCTGGTCTTCAGAGGAGTTCCAAGATAGCCAGGGCTGCAAAAAGAAACCTTGTCTCAAAAAAACAACAAAAAAATTAATAATAATGGCTTCTTCTGGGAAGCTGAGGAGTAGCACTTTGAAAGCAGATGGTCTGTGGGAAGAGTGAATGAACTTTACTTTTTAATTTTTTACAAGAAGAATGTATCACTTATATAATTTAAATTTAAAAATCAATTTTCAATAAATACATCCAAGTAAGAGCATGGGTTATAATTTCCCTTCTTGGCTTGTAGCAGATAACACTGCAGAGTGTTTTGTCATGGCAAGCTTTACTCTGTTCTCTTTCTGAAAATGACAGTATGGGATGGTGGGTTGTAAGTATTCATTTTCAATATGGAATGGTTATAAAATGTCAAACCCTTTCACTTTCCCCTTACATTATTTAGCTCTAAAAATGTCCAGGTTCTAAAAATAAGATAAATTTCTCTCCTGAGTTTATGTACCTTTGACATATTAAATGTACAGCAGTCATTTGAGACTGTATATCTAATGGTGGACATCAAAACGGTGTTTGTGATAATCATTTTTCTTCTCATGCTAGCGTAGAGCAATCCCAAGAAATGTTCTTTCACGATCAAAGCAAATCACTGCCTGGGAAAAGAAATGCACCATTTTCAGATAACTCTGCTACCAGCGAGCACCAAATGCATTTGAAGACAGACTGTTTCACACTAGGAATGTGAAGCACAGCACTGAAAAGCAGCCATGAGATCACCAAGACAATCTACAGAGAGAGAAAAAAAAAAAGAGTGGGCAGAATGTACATGTTTATTCAGGGCAAAACTCCCATCCGTGTTCAGAGCTTAGCTTTATGTACTACACAACATGCCCCAGAGAAGAGCTGAGACTCAAAAAAGGCAGAAGGGAACTGTGCATAACTCCCAACTGTCAACACGAGCAGTTGGGCAACTCTATGAATCATTATCAGAAAGCCTTGCAGCACATTCTATTTCAATGGTCTTACAATGTGGGAAGGCATAGTTTGCACTTGAACTAACTGTATGTTGGAGGCTTTATCAGCACACAGTTCAGCACTACTGTCTCAGTGGTAAGAATCCCCGGCTAAGGAGGCCACAGAGCACACAGGTGCAAACTCACAGTCCAGTTTATGTTTAGGGAGAAATGGAAATGTTCTTTCTTCTTCCCTACCTAAAACTCATGTTACTTTAATTATTACTAGCAAGAACATACTTGATTATTGGGAGATCAGAAAAGGAAAGGAGAACCATTGTGTCTGTTATGTAATTGTTTTACAGTTGCTACTAATTGAGACTCTAAAAAGTGACCTCTCCTTTGTACTCCCTGTTAAGCAGAGCTTGAAAAGAAAATATTGAACTTCCGTTATCTCATTCTAGAATTTAAAAAGCCAATTAAACTTTATTAATAACTGTAGGAAGAATTTTGATTCCTAATCCATATGTTCAAATCACATGTCAGATAGTCAATGCACAAAATGCTAAGAAATGTGTGGTGTTAGGTAAAGTTAGGTATCAGCAGACTTGAGAGTCACTGAGAACTGACCCTTCTCTCATCATCAGCAGCTTGTGAAAACAGCAACTAAAGCGAGCAGCCTCTGAATACTGATCAGAACAATTGGATCTGAGTTAGACCTGGGGCCCTGCATGGAAACATGACATCCTGACTGCCTGGAAGATCTTAAGGTTGCTATCTAGCTGCAGTCTTTCTGGTAAAAAGCATAGACAGGCATAGACTGCCCTGGAAGAGTTAACCCAAAATGGTCAGAAAAATGCACCTGTGTAAATCTCTCTACTCTGGAGACTTTAAAAATAGTACAAGCCTATCTACAATAGGAGGCTGATACAACAGTCTCTCTGGTCATTGTCTGTTTTCACCCTTAAGGGTGCCCACATTGGGCTGGAGAGATGGCTCAGAAGTTAAGAACACTGGCTGCTCTTTCAGAAGACCTGAGTTCAATTCCCAGCAGCTCACAACTATCCCTAATGAAATCTGGTGCCCTATTCTGGCCTGCGGGCAGACATACAGGCAGAACACTGTATACGTAACAAATAAATAAGTCTTTAAAAAAAAAAAAAAAGAGTGCCCAACTTTACCTTGTAATAAATTTTTGGGGTACACTGTTGGTAGAGTGACTGCCACTGTGAGGCAAGAAGGAAATCAGGTTCAATATGATTCAGTAGCTAGTTCTTGTTCAAACTTTGAGAGTCTAATCTCACACACAGTATATTTTAGGCATATAAATAAGTACATACAATTTGGAAAATAAGTACAATACGATTTGGAAAAATGTTCCTTGGTGTAACACAATCCTGTGTGCACATGAAGGCATAATTGCATTGAAACTCTTCTCAAAGACCACGTCACTTCCTCAATGAAGATGGAATCTAAATACAGGCTACATGTGTTGTTATCTTAAGGGCCTAGGGCAAGATACAGGTGGTCTCAGTCATACAGGTATCACAGAGATCACCTATACTATTAATCACCTCCAATTCAGCTTGAGAGAGCTTGAGAGAGCCAGATATGGCCTGGCCCTAGAGAGAGTGTAGAGATCATTAGGCTCTTAGCCACCTCCATTTCCAGCCTCCTGGGTAGAAGCACATCTCTTCCTTTGAAGAGATAACCCCACGTGTTTAACATTTCTGGTTTCTCTAACGCTTATCTGTGAGTGCAAGGACCTTTGTGCTCCCAACAATAAACCCCACCTATCTCTACACTCCTGCCCATGTCTCCTCTGAATGGTTCGGGGAAATCACAAGGACTGATGAACCAAAGAGGGGTTTGGAGCAAGGTGTTCTAACAGGTGGGATTTCGTCAACTCACCCTATTCACCAGCTCCATAGCTTTCAGTACACTGGACTTTAGATATGCCTAACTAAATAGACTAACAGATGATTATTTTTGAGTATGAGGGATGAAACCAGAGCCCCACCTAACAGTTCATTTTTACATTAAAATTTCTAAAGATTGTCAAAGGGTTATATCTCAGCAAAAAAATACAGACTAAAAATGAAATTAATGATGTAAGTTCAAGGAGTAAAATGCAGACTTAACATTTCTAATATGAGTTCTTTACTATGAAAGAAAAAATTATATAAATGATATAAAAATAACATGTGGCTCTACATCAGTCCTTCAATGTTGTAATTCTCCAAAGGTTTCCATCCTTTCAATGAAACAACTTCCCCATAATTTGATATTGTCCCTTACAATATTAATTAGAGAAGGCTTATGCATGTGGTGATGTATGCATTTATATATACAAGTTACAAATAAATATCTGGGGAGTGTTATTCATTTCTTTTACCAACAGAGCACTACATTTTCCTTTAAAATGTGTCAAGGAACGAGAACACGGTAAGGAAAAGAATGCATCAGTTTTATTTTCTGGTTGATTTTGCTCTGAAATGCTGACCAAACTTATTTTCTAAGGCAACACTAATTTAAGCACATACACATTAAAATCATTTTTTGAACTACCTTATTTAGCTTTGACCCACCCACCACCTCCACAGCCATTTTCCTAAAGTGATTAACTGAAGAAATGTGTGATGGCACAGTACACTCTAAGAGAAAATGCTGATTCACTTAAATAAGTAAGTAATTTCCAACTTATTTAACTAGTTTACATGGAAATGATACATTTTTGTTTTGTATCTAAGTCTTCTCTTAGAAACATACATAATATTTCAGAGTGAAAATGTAAAAGCTATTTGAAAATGCTAACACATCCTTACAGGAACAACTACAAAGACGGCCTCTGCTGCTTCCTCAAAGGCACAATTGAGAACACAACAGAAACTGGCCATTCTGCTCCCACATTCCAGGAGGAAGGGCATCAGCCCACCACCCAGTGGCATAGTACTAAGGCTATGCTTCCTGACAAATAGAGCTTTTGGCCACCAAAAGAGACTTCTGCAAAAGTACCATGATCACCTTAGCAAGGAGCCAACTCAGCTAATGCCAATTCAGTTCTTTTTCCAAAAATTACTATCTTCCACAGAAATTTGAAACAAGAAAGAAGAGAAAAAAACTTCAAGGAAAAAGAGAAAAACACTGTGAGATGTAAGACAACATTTACATGGGATTTTAAGCCATTGTACAAATGGCTGTTGGACAGCTAAGCACTCTGCACTTGTTATGCATTGTGTAAAATCTCAGCCATAATCTAGGAAATGTTAAAAGATATACAATCATGCCTGGTGGTGGTTGACACATGACTTTAATCCCACAGTTGGGAGCAGAGGCAAGAAGATCTCTGAGATCAAGGCCAGGCTGGTCTACAAAGCAAGTTCCAGGATAGCCAGGGCTACAGAGAAACCCTGTCTTTAAAAAAAAGCAAATAAAAACAAGATATACAATCACATTTTTGATATTTATGATGGTTTTACCCAATGTGAACAGTATAGTGCACTCCACCTTCATTTAATACACTACAAAAAAAATATGTAGTTTCTCCTTAACTATGGTGACCTGGTGATGGTTTTGTTTGTTCCTTCTCTACTAAGGAATTTTGTCTTCAGATTTGGCATCAATGAACAACAGAACTAAATTCAAACAGTGTGCTTTTCCAGGTGAGACTGGGAAATCTACTAAAGAAGACTACATAGACAGCATCTCACCAACTCAAGGTAATATTACTGAGTCACTTGGGATTCCCTTTCTGGGTTCTAAGTCTCATTGAAGAAAATAAGAGATAGCAACTGGCCCAGGCAGTTGTTGAAAAGGAAAAAGAAAGATAAAAGAAACCAGACCGGAAACAAAAGCTTCCAAACACACTTCTTACTTCTGGCCAAGACAGAACCAAG
This sequence comes from Onychomys torridus, assembly GCF_903995425.1. Taxonomy (NCBI): domain Eukaryota; kingdom Metazoa; phylum Chordata; class Mammalia; order Rodentia; family Cricetidae; genus Onychomys; species Onychomys torridus. The sequence goes on from NC_050456.1 coordinate 13,116,626, forward strand.
GACATGACCACAATCTGGCCAAGGACAAGAATTAGAACTGCTCACTTTTGGGGCTCCTGACATGACACTGCTGGATCAGTTTCTATCTCCCCCTCTCATCTCTAATACTTCAACAAATAGAAATATGATTCACTGACTCTGGGTGTCAACACGTTCAAGGTTTTCTCACGTTTCATTCTGTGTGTATGTGTCCTGCGACAATGGTGATGTTTAACTGAGAGCGGTTTGAAGCTGTGAGGGAGGAGTTTGGAGGAAAGGCTTTGGGGGTGCATTTGGAGGCAGAGGGAAGCAATTCTGTGATTAGTTAGAGTTTGAGCACTCGCCTTGTTTGGATTATCCAAGTGGCTAATCCCTGCTTATAGGACTAATGCTCAGTCAGCCCTTCATGGTGGCAGAGCTTAAGCTTCATTCTGTGCGCATGAGAACCTGGGGCTTGGAGCTACTGAGCCTCTGGCTTCCTATAAAGTTATTTTATCACTGCTTTTGAAATCCTTCCCATGCCCTCCTTTTAAGGCACTAACTTTAGGGTAGGGTAAAACTGATGCTTCTGCACTACTTCCATGCTGTACCTGTGTGGTGTTAGTGAATCATCACTCACTTGAATGAAATCATCACAAATTATCTGTTACAAAGACAGTTTAGAAATGTCACTTAAGAAGTTACTATAACAAGTGCTTAGAGAATGCTTTTGCTGAGAAGCGTTGATTACCCTCATCCCCCATTTGGACCCACATAGTAACTAAGAGCTGGGCACTAAGCCTTCCACTGTACTTATCTCCTTTACATAAAGTCAGTCACTGGCTTAGTAGTGCATATAGGAATATTAATCACTAAAAGAATGTCCATCTATAAAATGGTCTTATTTTCAAGGCTTAAGGCACAAGGAGCTTCTTGCTGTCAGCTTTTACAATGTCTTTTTCCAGCCCCCTAAAAGGCCCCTGGAGGTTTCCCATCATCCTAAACTTACGGTTACCTTGGATTCCAGGAATAATAGAACATCACTGACATATCAGTCTATCATAAGCTTACCCTTAAGCATGGTGGACAATTTGTAGTGACAGGGGACAACTTTTGAGAGTCACTTACCTACTTCCACCATTTGGGACTCAGGGCTTGGTAGCAAGTCCTTTCATCCACTGAGCTATCATGGAGAACACTATTTTGTTTTATTTATTATTTTACTGATACAAGTCTCACTTGTGTAAGTCATGTTGATCTCAATTTTGCTATATACTCCAGGCTGACCCAAATGCATTGCAATCCTCTGACTTACCACCCAAATACTATAACAAACCCTATCGGCATGAGCCAGCACACATGACTGAGGTTGCTTTAACAGATGCTGTTAGCCAAGGTAGCTATCTAGAAGAAAATAAAGTGAGACAACCCCCCCCCCCCCACGCCCTGCATCTCGCACACCAGCTCTAGCCCACAGATTTTCAACTGGGGCTTTTTGTCCACTCCATTGACAGGTGCTTGACCCATGTCTGAAGAACTTCCTAATTGTCACAACTTCAAAGATTGAGAAGGGGCATTGCTATTAACATATGCAGAGTAGATGCCAGGAATGCTTACATATGCCCTCTGGTGCATGACATTAAAGACAATGATGGTCTGGGGTTGGGGATTTAGCTCAGTGGTAGGCCCTGGGTTCTATCCTCAGCTCTGGAAAAAAGAAAAAAAAAAAAGACAATGATGGTCTAGTACCAACGCCAAGACCCTAGGCTAGCTGTTCTCAACCTATGGGTCTTGACCCCTTTTAGGTTAGTATGTCAGATATCTTGTACACAAGATATTTATACTATAATTCATAACAGTAGAAAAATTGCCATTATAAAGTAGTAATGAAATAATTTTATGGTTGGCGGTCACCACTACCTAAGGAATTGTATTAAAGGGTCCCAGCATTAGGAAGGTTGAAAACCACTGCAAGCCATGGTTAAGGAGGCCCACATAGATTGACAAAGGCCAGGAGAAGAGTAGTGAGCATTGAAGGTCACCTGATCCCAGTGATGCACACATTGTCCTTCTGGCACTGGTGCTTTTTAAATAAATGTCTTTATTAGCATATTCAATTATGGTGTATAATGGATATCATTATGATATTTTCATACATGTACATAATGTACTTCAATTTAAATCACATTCACCCACCCCTGTTTCCCTGCCTTGTCCTTCCATTCTTTCCTTCTGAATCCCTTCTCTCTTTCATCTTTCTAACTAGCCCTATCTTCTACTTTCATGTCTGTTTTGTATTATCCAGTGAGTTCCATTAAGGTTGAGTATAGGAGGAGGAGCACCTTACCAGTGGCTATACCACTAGAGAAAATGTCTCTTCTGTTCTCCATTAATCATGAATTTCATGACCTCAGGAAAGGTGATAAGGGACCCATGATCCCTTCCTCATTCAAAAACAGAAGGTTGGTGAGTCTAATATTGTCTGATTACAAGGAAATCCATACTCATAAGTCAAGGTTCCACACCATACTCACTACCTCTCCTAGGTCTTACATTCTCCCTGCCCCTTCTTCCAATATATTCTCTGAGTCTGGAGGGAGGGGGTGAAATAGATGTTCCATTTATGCCTGAGCATCCAACAGTCACTTATTCTCATTACTTTGATGAGTTCCAAGTCTCTGCAGTTACCATATTACTGCAAAATAGATGCTTCTTTGGGCCTGAGAAGATGGTTCAATGGGTAGAGTGTTTGCTGGACCAATGAGGAGCTGAGAGTTCAGATTGCCTGAACCCATGCAAAAGCAATCTGTGACTCCAGAGCTAGTGGAAGTGTAGATGATTGGTACCTGAGAGATCATCAGCAAGTCTACCCAAAACAGCCAACTCCAGACCAATCAATGAGAGACCCTGACTCCAAAAATAAAGTGGAGAGCAACCAAACAAAATAATCCACACCAGCCTCTGACACACACACACACACACACACACACACACACACACACACACACAATTTTTCAATGTTAAAAAAAAGTTTCTCAAAATCAGAGTGTAGTCGCACTCACTTTTAATTTTAATGCTTGGAGGCAGAGGCAGGTGTATCTCTGTGAGTTTGACGCCAGCCAGGTCAATGCAATGAGACTCCGTCTCAAAAAGCAAATAGAAAAGGCAAATAAAACAATAAAAACAAACAGCAAACAGCTTCTCTGATTAAAGCGGACAGTATCCCTATTCTGTGGTTATAAAAGTATGCATTTAGAAGGTAATTTGATGGTCACATCATCTCCATTTAAGAAAACAACAATAGTAGTTTCACCACTAGAGCACATGACCTCCCCAGGCATGCAAGGGCTTTTGGTGACATATTCAGGAACAGATGTAAATCCTGCATACAATAAGAAAGTGGTTGGTTATTCCCATGAAAGTCTTCCTGCTATTATACCAAAGGGTACACTTTTTCTTGTAGTAAATAGTGCCGAATTCAGAGTCCACAGCTAGGAAAGATAGTTAATTTTCACCTCTAGCAACTGATGTAGTATCTTCCTTCACTGTGAAGGCTAGTGAACAGGGAAGCTTCCAACCCTGTTCCAGCTGCATTTCTCTATATACTGTGACCAGGGAGTATGGGATCCTCAGCAATAGGTTGTTCACATTGTTTTAGGTAAGATTTCTATTGTTGTGATAAAACATCAAGAAACTTGGTATGATAGTTTAAAAGAAAATGGCCCCTTAAGGGAATGGCACTATTGGGAGGTGGGGCCTTGTTAGAGTAGGAATGATCTTGTTGAAGGAAGTATGTCACTGTGGAGGTGGGCTTTGAGGTCTTGTTTTCAAGTTTCACTCAGTGTGATAGTCAGTTGGCTTCCTGCTGCCTTCTGGTCAAATGTAGCCAGTACCACATCTGCCTGTATTCCACCATGCTCCCCATCATGATCATAATGGATTGAACCGCTGAAATGCTGAACCTCTGAAACCTCTGAGGTAAGCTGCTGCCTCCATTAAATGTTTTAATATAAGAGTTGCCATGGTCATAGTGTCTCTTCACAGCAAAATAAAAAAAGGAAAGGAAAGAAAGAAAGAAAGAAAGAAAGAAAGAAAGGAAAGAAAGAAAGAAAGAAAGAAAGGAAGGAAGGAAGGAAGGAAGGAAGGAAGGAAAGAAAAGGAAAGGAAAGGAAAGGAAAGGAAAGGAAAGGAAAGGAAAGGAAAGGAAAGGAAAGGAAAGGAAAGGAAAGGAAAGGAAAGGAAAGGAAAGGAAAGGAAAGCCATATAAAACACTTACTTCAGCTTACACCCCAAACACAGTCCATCCGGATGGGAGGTGAGGGCAGGAACTCAAGGCAGGAACCTTGCTGTGGGATGAACTGTATGTCAAATGCCCTGCTCTGATTGGTTAGTAAATAAAACACTGATTGGCCGGTAGCCAGGAAGGAAGTATGGGCGGGACAAAGAGAGAAGAGAATTCAGGGAAGTAGAAGGCTGGAGAGAGACCCGCCAACTGCCACCATGACAAGGGAGAAGTAAGGTACCAGTACGAGCCACGTGGCAAAGTATAGATTATTAAAAATGGGCTGAATATACGAGTAAGAGCTAGACAATGGTAGGCCTGAGCTAATGGCCAAACCGTTTAAATAATATAATCGTGTGTGTGTGTGTGTGTGTGTGTGTGTGTGTGTGTGTGTGTGTTTATTTTATACGTGGGTTGTCGGACTGACGGGGCTTGGTGGGGGATGGAGAGAAGGTCTCCAGCTACAGAACCTGGAGGCAGGAACTGAAGCAGAAGCCTTAGAGGAGTGTTGTTTACTGGCTTGCTTGCTATGGTTTGTTCATCTTGCTTTCTTATACAAAGCAGGACCCAGGAGTGACAGTGTAGGATGGACCCTTCTACATCAATCACTAATCAAGACAATGGCGCCCAGACTTGCCTACAGGGCAATCTTATAGAGGTATTATCCCAGTCATGGTTTCCTCTTCTCTTCCTCATCTCTTCCCCTTCCCCTATTTCCCCCTCCCAATATTCCCACTTCTGCTACCATGCCATATGTGCCCTACTGCCCTCCCCACTTCATCTTTCTGCCCCCCCTCATTTCTCTCTCAGTATCCTGTCCTCTGCCCACACTCCCTTTCATGGGAATGCTCACACATAAAGATTAGACAAGAAAATCTGCATCTGAGAGAGACTCTGTGACACTTGTCTTTCTATGTCTGGGTTATCTCATCAAATACAGTATTCTCTGATTCGATCCCCTCCCCTCAAATTTCCTTTTACATTATGATTGAGTAGAATTTCATTGTGTAAATACCAAATTTTCACTATCTGTTCATCAGCTGGTGGACATCTAAGTTGATCCTGTTTCCTTCCTACAGTGAACAGAGTAGCAGTAAATGTGGAGGTGGAAGTGCTCTGTTGTGCAGCAGTCATTTTTGTATATGCCAAGGAGTGATAGCAGTGGATTACCAAATATGATTATGAACCAGTTTTTTGTTGTTTCAAATAATCCTCACTCATGGAAAAACAAGAAATTTTTATGAGCAAGTGATAAACGAAGCATTTTCTCCTTTTAGGCAAATCCATCATAGAACTTGACTTGAGGCAGAAAACAGCAACTCCCAATCAAGAGTGGAACATATTTTCCCACTTCCCATTACAACCAAAATCCCAAACAAGAACTTTCTTCTCCCCCATGAATGACCATTAATATGTAAAAACTGACTTAGTAGAAAACAGTTAAAGGACTAGGAGCTAAACAAAGCTGAATAAGTATGTAGCAAAGTAAAAACCTGGACTGGATTATATGTGAGGGTCTAGAACTGAGAATTCTAGTCAGGGGAAACATGGGGAACTGAAGCCAGTGGGCTGCAAAAAAGAGAATGAGAGAAGAGAGCAGCTGAAGAAAACCAAAGTGAAGTCATCATCATTCTGGTGCCGTGTTGACCTTGGCTCTGGACCCCATCACCTTGAACATTCATAAGTGTCTGTTTCCTTAGAGCAGGCAGGAAAAACTGATTGGCTAAGAGAAAATGCCTAAAATTTTGCTCAGCAAACAGACTCAAATAAAAGTTCAACGTCTGATGGTAGCTGTGCAACCTTATTCATGACTTCTGGAAATCTCAGGTATACAGCTGTAAAATGGGAATAATAATTACCACCGAGAGATCTGTGAGAATCAAAGAGGTAGGCAGATAAAGGTTCTACAGTTCACATCTTCCTCCTCCTCCTCCTCCTCCTCCTCCTCCTCCTCCTCCTCCTCCAGTTGTTACTCACACTGTAGTGAATGAAAGAGACAAGAGGAGCCACCTGGGAATCAGTTACTGAATTTCTTCTAATATTTGTGTCTTTAAAAAAAATTCTGAAGTAATTTCTAAGTGAAATATACACCATTCAATAAAAATTTCATTTGCTATATCTTCAATACTCTTAAAGAAAATGTGAATGTGGATTTATAAAATTAGACTTTCTTATGAAATAAAAGAAAGCAATATTAATTTCTTGAGGCTCTATTGCTTTGGAACTGGGGAAAAACAAAAAGCTATAAGACACAGATTCTGCACTAAAGGAGTTAAAAATTGATCAGAGGTTCAAAACAAGTGAAAAATTTTAGATGCATTAAAAATTAAGCAACAGCTCAAGAAATAATAGAAAAGATGTCATGAGGCAGTTCATGATTAATTTCTAACTGAATTGTGCAGACAATAATTGTTATATGAATTTAGAAGAGAAAGAAACTGCCTCTGCATATATAGTGAGAGAATTTTGAAGACAACTGGACTTCAGTGGCCTTTGGGCAGAAATCATCCTGCAGGCCTAGTGAGCTCGAACTCTTTGTAGATTTTATCATTTCCTTTGGATTTTGGTTTTGTTTTTTTTTTTTTTAAAGAAAAACCTGAAATGATATAATTAGGATTGGGAAAATGATGCCTCCTCCCTTCCAGGGAAAGTCTTCCCAGAATAAATTGGTTGTCTTGGGAATCTGTGGGAAGAAGAACAGAGGAGGTATCCAATTTCAGCCATTCTCCCTGTTAATGCCCTCATCTGTGCACAAGATGCCCTTCTGTGTGGGGATCCCAAACCCAGAAATACATTCCTCACCTTGTCCACTGTCTCAAATTCTTGTAACAACAACCTTAAACTGACTTCCTATTTCTTGAGACACCAATAACAATGAAAATCTGCAGGGTGAGAACCAGTGGGTTCTTCTAAGTAATAATTAGGTTACATCCGGCTTCATGAGCTGACCACTTCATAATAAAGGAAACAAAAGTCAATCTTCAAACCTTCAGAACTCACAGAGTCTCAATGCCAACAAGAAAGTTGGAGACTTTCGGGCATTGGAGCAAATGAACAAACAGATATCTGATTTGGATTCCAACATATACCCTGACAGCAAACAAGTAAAATAAACACAAACAGAACTGCTGGCAGCCTCTGTCTTCTTATTTAACACCTTTTTTTTTTTTTTTGTAGAACACTGAGATGTTTTTGTCTGAATGGTTGGAAGCCCAGATAATTTGCTCTCCCAAATCCTTTTCTTCTTCCTTTAAACACATGTCTGTCCTTGTGGGAACTAACTGATAGTTACTGCCTCAAGTTGCTTCAAAACATATTTCATTCACTGAAAATCAAACACTCTGTGAAACAATCTACATATCCAAAAGGTTGCTTTTTCACACATTATTTCAAAGGTGGTTCAATCACATTCTAACTTCTATGGGGTATTTCAGCACATTTTAATATCTTAATAGCACATAGCCTCTGGATTAAGCTTCTGAATTTTAATCAGCAGTCAAGAGAATCATTTGACTGTATGACGTTAGATGTGATCATTTAGAGTTGGAAGACAGAAGAGAAATATTGTCTATCAGAGAAAAATCACCACACCTAGTATTGTCGTGATACAACCTAAAACATAAAAGTATGTATAAATTAAATTGTCAAAAAATACCAAGTTGGTTTTTTGTCTGCTCTTGTTTTTGTTTTTTAATTTTTATTTATTCTTCTCTCACACATTACATCCTGACCACAGCTTCCCCTCCTCCTCTCCCCCCAGTGCCCCCACCTCCCCTCTTCCCCCAATCCACTCTTTACCCCCAGAAAAGTAATATTATAAACATTTGGTTTTACACAGTGGACCTCTTTTGAATATACATGGCCTCAATGTCTTATATATCAAAATTTCTTGACTTTTTTATTTAATATAATTTAAATAATCAAGTGAGAGATCCATGAATATTTAAGTTTCATTTTCAGCATAATTTCTTAGGAATGATTCTTATCTGGATATGCCTAAGTCTCTTCCAGAGTGTTTAAGACCATCTTTGTCCACTAATCTCTTCAAGATAACAATTCACTCTGTCCATGATGAAGTAGTTCACAATCTACTCATTTTCAAAGTTACCCTGAACATATACAGGGATCTGCTATAAATTCTCCAGACTTACAGTTTCAGGGATGAACGGCATTAACCCATAATCCTGGTATCATAGACATCTGGGGTTATAATTAAATTTACTGCAAACTCCTGTAAGATGTTCATTTGTAGACACAGAGGGAAAATATGAAGAGATTATGAAGAGTGACCTTGATTGTTACATAACACTAATACTTTGATCAGCCTTAAACAGGACTGTGAGGGAATAGATAATGACGAAACTGCTCTGACTCCAAAGCAGATGAGACATTCTAGAAGCAGCAGTAGAAAGGTCCAAATGTGTCTCCCATCATACGCAGCCCTAAAACTAGGACAATGCTGAGATAAGGCTCCCTCAGACCCCTCTGATGGACAAACTCGGCTCTTCCAAAGATACAATGTCTCTTTTCGGATGCTCTCCTGAGTATTAAACAAAGAGAGCCACAGATTTCACCAAGATAAGGCAATCATGGCAGGAAGGGCTGTAGGTATGTTCCCTCACCCAGGCAGATGCCTGATCGGAGCCTCTGAGGCACCGGAAGCACTCGTTTGTTCCAGGCTGCCTGGAAATGCTCACTGCAGCATCAAGTCAAGAATGGGAAAGATGAGATGGTGGGAACAGGGTGAGTGTGAAGTTTATCTCAGTTTCAGAAATGGTATCCTAGTTAGTATCCACTGTCAACTTGACACAGCCTAGAATCACCTGAAAAAGGGTCTCACTTGAGTAATTCTCTTTATCGGATCGGTGTATGGGCAAGTGTCTTCATTATTAATTAATATAAGAGTGTCCAGCCTGTTGTGAGCAGTAGCATTCCCTGGGCAAATGGTCCTGGACTATACAAAGAAACTAGCTAAGCATGAGCCTGAGAAAGTTAGCAAGTTGCAGACCTCCATGGTTCCCTGCTTCAAGTTCCTGATGAATCTCTTCACAGAGCACATGGTTACAGAGGAGGGTAAGGGCACAAAATCATGGTTCTGTCAACAATAAAAAATAATATAGTAAAGACTTCACAGCATGGCAGTTATCTATTCTGCATTACTGCATGCCATGAACGTCAGACTCATGAACAACTATGTCCACTCTATGTCAAACTCAGCAAATTCTGTTTACTATTCCTTCATGAAATCCTCTTATGTACCCTGTTGCATCTTATTGCATTCCATATAAACAATCAAAATTCCCATGGGGGTGGTGATGTGGAGATGACCTGGTGGGTAAAATGCTTCCATGCAAGAATAAAGACCTGTCTGCAATATCTGTATAAAAGCTGAGCATAGTTGCATACATCTGTAATCCAACTGCTAGGGAACTGGAGAGGGTTGGATCCTAGGATATCACCAGCCAGCCACTCTATCCAAACTACACAAGATCAATGAGACACACTACCTCAAAAGCAGATACATCTTTAAACATACATACATCACACATATGCACACACACACACACACACACACACACACACACACACACACCATTGCCAGAAGCCTGAGAGAGTTTTTCATCATCTTATTTTCTGTATAAACAATCTCATATTCTGAACAGTTGATGCTTCATTCTACTGCCACTTGTTCCTAGTGCATTTTCCTCACTTGTGGCCTTTTCTCACCCAGCACAAGCTCGGGAACTGTCACGAACAAGAGAAGTTCATCCAAAACACAAGGTTTCATTGCCTGGAAGAGGGTCTTATAATGAGGACTCTCATCATGAAGTCACATGCAAACCTTTTGAATATGTAAATACGTGACCCTCTAGCAAATTATCTTAGAGAACTCTTTGGCCCAGTGATTGATTCTATTTAAAAATCACAAGTAAGAAATAAAAAACTAGAATATTTAGCAGGGAACATCAAACCTCTCATAGTCTGTTTTCTACCTGCCTCTCAGACTCATTCCATATATTTGATGTACAAAAAATAAAGTGTTTGCAGTTACACAGGTATACCCTTGTTTTATATTAAGTGCAAACCAGAACTTTTTCTAAACAATTATTGTTGGCCTAATATACTCAGTACTTATCGATGCTCCCTTAAAAATCCAGCTTGTCTGCCGGGCACTGGTGGCTCATGCCTTTAATCCCAGCACTTGGGAGGCAGAGCCAGGTGTATCTCTGTGAGTTGGAGGCCAGCCTGGGCTACCAAGTGAGTTCCAGGAAAGACACAAAGCTACACAGGGAAGCCCTGTCTTGAAAAACAAACAAACAAACAAACAAATCCAGCTTGTATGTCTCTTGCCCTGTAAGACTCTATCCAGGGCCTCATAACACATCCTTTCCTCTTATAAACTTTGAATCAAAATAGTTTTTCTCCCTATGACACATTTGCATGGCATGCTTTCCTATTGCCTCTGTAAACTCCGAGCTGCCTAAGGGAAAGATAGTGCCTTACTATTTAGAAATAGCTCCATCTTCTAGAAGAGCTCAAAGTACAGAACAGTTATTCTTGATGTATTGTTGGAAAAACATCATTTGAAAACAACTAGGCTGATAGTTAATTTATAACAATATACTGGATATTAACCAGAAATTGTGTATTATCCTTAAAACTGTTCTTACCTAATTTTGATACCAATTATTCTGAAATTTTATGGTGCACTAGGCATACCAGTAAAGTTTCTTAAAATTAGGGAAGGGAAGCCTCCAGCCTACTGAACCCAAATCTCTGGGGCCGAAGCCTTAGAGTCCACATTTTTAATAAGCTGCCCAGGTAGCCTAATGCACTCTACCATCAAGATTCATTTTCTGTCCCAGAACAAGGACCTAATATAAACGCTCATTTGTTTCCTCTTTGTGAGCCTAGACATGGAAGTCCATCACTACTAAGGGCAGCAAAGGACAATCAACTTCGGTCACAACTGGCACATTTCCCTTGAAGACAGAGAAGAAATGAGCGAGCACTCACAGGTAGAAATCAAAAGAGGCCCCGGAAGTCATTTAGACAGTTCCAGTTGAAAAACTAAAGCAAGAAAATTAGCAGCCTGGTGCCAAGAAACTTTATTTTCACTTTTCCTCAGGGTATAAATAATTTATAAGTCAAACAGAATTGTTCTGGCCTTAGCAATTTTGCATAATGGCTCTTAGCATGGTGTTTGTAGCTCTGTTCAGTAGTATTTTCCTTATATTTCCATAAAGCCTTCACCATACTATTCCCAAATCATCCCAATAGAACTCCCAACCCAACTCTGGCCCAGGCCAATAGCCTGTAAAATAACAAAATTGAGAAGGCTAGGCATTAAGTCAGAAATAACCCAGGTCAGCCTACTTAAAATTTGAGTGCTTGCTGCCAGCCTGCAGATTTTCTCTTAGGTCAAGAATAGAGTGAGCATAACTCCTAGACTCCATCCCTCTTTGCAGACTGTTACTTATTCATGAGGTTAATTGCTTTTTCTTTACTACCTTTATCTTCCATGTTTTATTTATGTATTACTTACCTTGGCAAATATCCTAGCCATGGAAGTATCTCACTTACACAGAGATGCAGTGGGAAGTACTATCAGACCCATGGCTGATTGACAACTCTAGTTACTGCCTCTTTGGATCCTGATGGTCATTGGTCTGCTCCCAGACAATGAATCAGCACTCATTTCCACCTCTAAGGGTCCAGTTCTGCACAGAGCTGAGACTTGTCAGAATATTATGGAAATTTCAGTGATTTTCTGTCCAATTCTTCTCCTACTCTTTCTGTTTATGCACATTGCACTTGCAAGGTGTGTGTGGGGGGGGGGGTCCCTGGATCATCCCGTTCCTTTGGTTTGTAGCCTTCATAAACATTTCCTCTCAATAACTTGAATATCCAATTGCGTCTTGACCTCCTGAAGGGCTCCCTTTTACCATGTTAAAGCAAATTCAGCTGCTATGGGTGCACACTCCCATAATCCTGGCACCAGGGAGGCTAAGCCAAGAGAGTTGTCCTAGACTTCAAGGCCATGTTGGGCTATGTAGTGAGTCTCAAGCCAGCCTAAATTATGTCCCAACGAATAAAATATTACTACATACTCTTTATAATTTGACTCAATAAAAGATAAAATACCAGGAGTAACTTTTTCAGTCATCCACATCAGGAGTCTCGAAATGCAAGTGGAAACAAGAACCTCTAAACCCTTAGATCTGACAGCTGAAAACCACTAATCCATCTCCAACCACAATGCAGACACCAAAAATAATCATTCACCAAGCTTTACCTGGTTCCTAATCCATATAATTTCCAGGTGGAATATAAAAGTAGTTGTTTTCACCATTGATTGTGGAGTTGTTTAAACAACAACTATCTGGAATATATGCCACTTATTTTATTTCCTTGATTTTTCTCTCCTGTGTAATAGAATTTTAAAAAATTCTAGTGAAATGGCTCAGTGGGTGAAGGTGCTTGTCACCAAGTCTGATGACCTAAGATGAGAGAGAAACAACTCCGGCAAGTAATCCTTTGACCTATCACACAGCATGCACTCACACACACACACACACACACACACACACACACACACACACACACAAAGCATATACATACACAGCATACACACATATAGCACACACACACATACACACACACAGCACACACACACACAGCATACACACATGGCATACACACACAGCATACACACACAGCTTACACACAGCATACACACACAACACACACAGCATATACACATACAGCACACACACATACACACCCACAGCATATACACACACAGCAGACACACCCACAGCATACACACACAGCACACACACACAGCATACACACACAGCACACACACACACACACACAGCATACACACACAGCATACACACACAGCTTACACACACACATACACACACACAGCATACACATACACACAGCTTACACACACAGCATACACACACAGCACACACAGTATACACACACAGCATACACACACAGCATATACACACATAGCACACACACACAGCATACACACACAGCACACACAGTATACACACACAGCATACACACACAGCATATACACACATAGCACACACACACAGCATACACACACAGCATACACACACACAGCCTACACGCACACAGCTTACATGCACACAGAGAAAATAAATGTTAAAAGTTATTTTTAATAATCAGTGCATTATCTATGATATTTCATTTTGAAAGGAAAATGTTTTAAAAGCCTATCTATGAGTTTTCCATAGTCTCCCATGCTTTGAGAGACTAATGTAAGATGGCTTGTTTTTCAAATGTGACCTGTTGGGTGAAATGGAAACTATTTTGCAATTCCAGGTGCTTAAGAGTTGCCTTTAACAGTTCCCCTGCCAGGGGATCTTTATTAGTTCACTTGCCATCTCAACCTTATAGAAACCAGCTCAATAATCTCCCAGTTAGTATGCAATTCTGCAAGATTTTTAATGCTTAAAGAGAGTGGGGTGTGGAAGGCCCACTCCCACTTTTTCCCCAGGGTACTCTTGAGGAGGGAGGAGGAAGAAATATTTATATAGAAAGATAAAGGGAAGAGAAACAGAGAGAAACACAGGATAGCCTCGGGAGGACCTGGATCAATATCCACTGGTGGCCTTTTCTGTCTCTTCTAAAGGGCTTTTTATAGGCATGCCAAAGGGTGTACCAAAAGACTGCCCCTAGCACAGCCAAGTGCAGACCCTTCCAAACATCTTGTAACAACACATGTGGTCAAGCAATCCTCTAATACAGCCCTGCTGGGTAAAACAAGCTCAGATCTCACTAGGAAACCTTTGTGGGCCTCCACAGCAGTGCAGTGGGAAGACTTTCAAAAATTGGGGCTATCGGGGGCGGGGGGAAGCATGTTGCTACAGAGAGATTTGAAATGGAACACTGATTTTATTTTGATCAATAAATCCAGATAACATAAGACATTACCATTCACAAACACTGCAGTTTTTGTTTCATTTTAACTGAATGTGTCTGGTGGAATCTTGCTGTATTCCATAAAACAGAATGACAATTATTTTCCCCAGCCAGACAAGCTACACCTATCTGAAATCAATCTTTTAGCATGGCAAATACATTGTAAATTGTAAGGCAATGTGTATAGTAAAGCAAGTGCCATAGTCAATTCTAATAATTATTTAAAAGCTTGTCAGGGTTTTGATAATAGTAGAGAGATGAGAATGTCTTACACAGCATGCCAGATCAGCACAGTTTCCAATTTGATATTACAGGCCTTTGAGTAACATGTCATCAAGTTCACACAGTATTCATGGCCGATATGCTCAAGAAATTAAAAGCACTCAATCTTATGTAAGGCATAGGTGTGACTGACTGACTGAGAAGAGCTGGAAATACTTCAGTTGTAGTAAATATACACCTTTTATAGATCCTTTTATTGTTTTCCAAGTAATCCAATACCTGCTCTTGAGTTGGAGGATTCTGGAACTCTCCTATACTCATACCCCTTAGAGTTAGCTACAATCCAGGCCATTCCAATAATTTTCTTCCTAAATTAATTGATCCCATAAAACTCTGTGTAATTCTTCCCACTCATTGTATCTTCATTTTTATTTTTCTTTAGCCATTTATTTATTTTGAGCGTGTATGCATGCATTCATGTGTGCTTATGTGCCTGAGTATGTCCATGCGATGATGCATGTGGGGAGGTCAGAGGATAACAGGAGAAAGATAGTTCTTGCCTATCAACATGTGGGTCCTGGGGATTGAATTGAGGTCATCAGGCTTGGTGGCAAGTGCCCTTACCCACTGAGACACCTCAAAGGCCCTATTGTCTTCTTAAAACCGTTTTTTTCCACTGCTTTACCTCAAAATGCTGCTCTTTTAAGTATAACCCATACATTCAAATATATACACATCCATGCATTCCATATGTTTCAAAAAACCTTGAAAAAGTAGAAGACAATGACTTAACAAATGTAAGTTGTTTTATTTTGATATGTGATCAATATGGGGTGAGCTCATATTGAGTCTTTAATGATGTAATTTTCCTTTTTGGGCTAAGAGTGGTGGCACATGCCTATATTCTCAGACCTTGGGAGGTAGAGAAAGGAGGATCAGGAGTTCGAGACCAGCCTCAACTACATATCAAGTTTGAAAGCAGACTGTTCTGTATGTCTCAAAAATGTATAATAATAATGTATAAGAATAGCTGTATGGCATATTTTTAAATTTTATTTACTCTTTCCAAATTTCAGACATTTCTGAGCCCTGCATGATTGACCTATCTGTAGCAATGGTAAATGACCTTGGACAATGGTAAATGAAGAAATGATAGCCACACGTACAAAAAATCTGGAGTTGGTTGGGTCATGTACTCTGATAGAGATACACCACAGCATCTCATTTATTTTATTCATTTGAGCTAAGGAGTAGATTTATTGTATACAGCTAAACAAAGAGGCAGGTTTAGCTAATCTAAGTAGAGAGTCTCTTCAGGGTAGTAATCTCAGTCTATAAACATCCTAGAAAAGAAAGTTTCAGATAACATTTTCTACACACAATGACAAAATCTACATGTAGAACAAAAGAAGTCTTTGTCATTCCCATGGATCTGAGACATTGGGGTCCTTGATATGATCTTCCCCAAGTCAACAACACACATTTACTCAGAGCTTTGACCACATGATAATGTGAATCATTAAATATTACATTTTACTGTATTTTGAAAAAATAAAAATTTATCCATTGAAAAAATTTTTAAGTAGGTAGCACCTTATTATTGAGTATAAATACAAAGTTATATGACAAAACTCTAGAGCTTATTCATATCTCATGTGCCTGCATCTTTATTCCCATGACTAGCAACTCTCTGGTCTTTATTTTCCTTTGTTAGCAGTTTGTCTGGTTTTCAAGTTTGGAGATTGATAATGCTGATTTGAAATGCCCAGACTTGGGTATCAACTCTCTTATCCCTTTTATGCTCTACCTCATGTTGCTTTTTTTTCTAATTTGGACATTCTCTGTCTCTCAATTCACATATCCTGGCAGATAATACCCTCTAGCTTACAACTCCAACTCAGACATCTCTCCTGAGCCAGTAATCAACTCCCTTAAGGCCATGGCCATCAACACATAGTTCTCATTACCACCCAACACCCCACCAAATAAAATACTCAATCTAGAAATCTTTACTTTTCAAAACTAAAATCTGAGTCCTGAGCAGTTTAGTGGGTTCTCTTTCTATCACTGTCTACTAGAACCAAAGCAGTAATTAAAACAGTTTCTTTAGAAAGAATAATTCCATTGAAGGTGTGTTGTTTGAAATTACTAAAAAACTTGAAAAATCCCTGATTTGACAAGAAAACAACATCAAAAAAGGTATCTTAAAATTTATCACAATTGGAAAGATGATTATTTTTAGTTCTCAATTTCCCATTAACTCTTTACTTTGGATTTCAAATTTCAAGGAACTATCCATCTTCTCTTTTACTTTTCCTAAATATAATCCAGCATTATTATAACTCACAGCAGCTGAATCAATAGTGTATGCTTCTTTTGTCTCATTATCCCCATGATCATCTCCACTAACTGATCAAGACACTGTACATAAACATCATGGTCAGTTCTCTCTTTCCACAGTGAGTTCTGGGGTTGAATTCAGATATTCAGTTTTTGTGACAAGTGCTCTTACCTGCTGGGCCATCTTGTCGGCCTCAGTATATAAACATCATAGAGAAACTCAGAAGTGATGTCTGCATCAAAGATCTACTGAAGCAGGTGAAGTAGTAACAGGTCTGTTCTCCCTCTGAATTTAAGACTGATTGGGTCAAAGTTTCTGATCTTTGTCAGGCCTTCTCTGTTTCTAGCTTGTCATTATTCCTTTCATGCAGCCCTCTAGGCTCTCAAGACGTATCACCTAGCAGATCCATAAGACAGTTTTTCTTCCGCCAAACCACTAGACTTCTGCTGCCTTTTGCTTGGCTTTGCTCCCTTCTACTCATTTTGCCTTAAGGACAAAAATGGCTTAGAAATTAAATCTCACTTCTCTACAATTTCTTGCACTCTGCAATGATAATTTCTCAATCCTGGCTACCTCCATGGCTAATGGCTTCAAGTAGATATTTTTTTCTATTGTGGTTAGATTTTTCTGGATGATCTCAGTAGGGCTGGCTAGTTCCAATCCAGTTCATCATATCTGAAAGTCTGAGTAGGCATAGATTTTGAAGATATGGTGGATGGGATACATTCATTCACAAGTTAAATGTGATATATGAGCAAAAGAAACATGTAAGGAGTGGCTCTAAGCTTTTGTCCCACCAAACTGTAAGAACAGGCACATAGGTAACTAAGATGGAAAAAACTGGTACCAAGAGGGGACAGAGTGGGGCATAGAAATGAAGCACTGGAGGAAAACCAACTATTGCAGCTATGGATATGTACAAAATGAGATTTGTGGGCTCAAGGGAAGACTCAGTAAGTAAATGTCTTACTGTATATCAATTTAAATTCCTAGAAGCCATGTAAACCTGTATAAAGTAGTGCCCATCTATAAATTCCAGTGTTTCTACTCTGAGATTGGAAGTGGACACAGGAGAATTCCCACTTACTGTCATTTTGAAACAGTCTAGAATTACCAAAGAAGAGAGTCTCAGTTGATGAATTATCTAGACCAGCGAGACCTGGAGGGATGTCTATGAGGGGTTATCATAATTGTTGGTTGGTGTTGGCAGTGGGGAAGACCCAGCATACTGTGGGCAGCACTATTTTATGGGCTTGATGGTGAGCTATATAAGAGTCAAGAAAGCTAGCTGAGTATAAGCAACAAGCAAGCAAGCAAACAAGAACTCATTATTCTTTCTTTGGCTTGATATAACTAGCTACTTGAGTTCCTGTTTTGATTCCCCTAAAATGATAGACTATAACTTGAAATTATAAGCATAGTAAAACCCTCCCTACCATATATTATTTTTTGTGAGCATATTTTCACACAACAAAAGAAATTAAGCTGGGACACTCTGAAGGCTCATGGGACAGATAGCCTGTTATACATGATAGAAAACAAGAAACCATGCATCAAACAAGGAGGACAATGAAGACTGACAACCAAGATTGTGGTCAGTGGTCTGACCTCTACATGTCCATCATAGCACTCATATATCTGTATGTGTGTGTACACACACACACACACACACACACACACACACACACACACAAAATTTTTTAAAGAGAGATTCTTATTTATTATACAAGTGGTGCTATTGGAGGATACAATTAAATATACATGTCTGGAGTTCAAATGAATATAATACAGAGGCATGAATTTGTGAATGGTCAGCCTAGACATTAGAAAATAAAAGGTAGAGAGGCTAAGGCACACATTATCATGGAATAGAAAACAATACATGACAAACTTTAAAAAAACAAAGAGTTCCTTCATTATCTTCCATATTTTACTGTAGGTCTTTTAGATCAGAACATTTGATACAGAACCAGATGTAGACAGAGGCAGGATTCTGCGCTTTTCCTGCCACTCTGATTACTTTCAAAGCAAACAGATGATTTCTTTCATTTTTCTGTTCATTTATGTAGGTGTAGGAAGCATGACACCATTACCTCCCTTTCCCACCCTTCTGCACAGAGGACTGACTCTTTATATATCCTAAAATAAGGAAGATGTGCATACAGCTATATGAAAATATATGCCATTTTTATTAACCTTATACTTTTGCATCAAATCAGGCAATAACAAAGAATTTAAAGGAGATAATGAAAAAAGGAGAGGAAAGGAGTAAATAAAAAATTAAAATGCACTCATAGGGTACATTTATAATATTAACTCATTTCTAAATGGACAAGTCTATCAGGAAACCTAAGCATGTAGTCCTAACCTTCACTGCATCCAATACTAAACTCGTCAACACCTGTGATCTTTATATGTTTAAGTTACTCAAAACCCTACAAGAAAAAGGAATAAAACTTCTTTATAAATTTTGGGATTCCTGAGTTCACTTTAAAAAGCCATTCCTTTCCTCTCCACCCCCAGAATACTCTTAGTTTATAAAATTACTATTTTATGAACACTATCACACAGGATTAACTCAGGACAAAATCCGAGTCATGAAGGGTGAGGTTTGGGTAACTACACCTTTTAAATTTTCCAAAGATTTATATGGCGTTTGTTAGAAACAATACTAAGCAAAACTATTTTTACCTTCTCTCATTATTCCCCTTATCTAGTCTCTAATCAAGGGTGAATCAAATACAACACTGTCCCCACCATCCCCGTAGGAAGCACTTACACTTCCAGCCTGGATTATCTCAGAAGCCTGTTATCACTTTTCTTGATTTTTAAGTAGCTTGTTGCCAATATCTGTATAACAAGCACACTAATTTTCTAGAACACATACTAATCACATCACTCCCTGATGAAGACTCTACCTTGATCTGCCACTATATAAATTTCTTTTATTTCTAATGCTCTGTCCTTGTGTCTAATTCTAATTTCCCTAATGTGTTATAAAACAAAACTTCAATCTCGCTTATATTTTATTCTGTTTCATAAAGCCTTCATATGACTTACAATACACCTTAATATTGTATATGACGTATGGTGTGATTCATACCAGTCTCCTAAAGTACTGACTTCCAAATATTGTCATTGAGGCCACCCAAGAGAGTCTTCAGAAAACAAGCACTTACTTCATAACTCCAGCATGAGTTCTCTTGCTTCCCGGTGGCATGACCATAGGAAGATCATTTTATTTCCTTGTACCTCCACTTTGTCATTTGCAAAAATACAGGGTTGGATCCAATAGTCTTTCAGGGTCTTACAATTCTTATGCCTTATGATGTTCTTACCTCTTACAGAGAAGAATGAATGAATAAAATTGAATAGCACTAGCTTATAAGATAAGGCTAACAGGAAATATACATCTGAAAAAACCTAATAAACTAGATGGCATGACACTTAACAGTTATATAAACTAGCAGGGTATTCCTATAGGAGCTTTTATTTCTCCTTTTTGTCATTTTTGCAAAGTGTTTTGGGTTTTGTTTACAATCTAACACAGTCCACCTCTGATTGGTGTGTTTGCTTTACATACACTCCAATTTTTCCAGACAATTCCACTTGCTTTGAATCTTTTCACTTCTGGTCACAATAAAGATAAAGCTGTGGTAACAATCCTAAAATAAGTTAAAATTATCAGTTCAAATCCATGATTTTTTTCAAAGCCAGACCACAAACTTACTTCACTAGCCCAATTTTTGTATCACTTCCTTATTCTTCATGGACAGAAGTCAGACTTCATTTCACCTTTCTCTGCCTATTTTCTGAACTCTCTCTTCACATTCAACATCTACATAAAAGTACAATCACAATCATCATTCCCAGTTATTCAGCAAGTCACTCAAATGTGACTGCTCTAACACTTTGTCAGTCATACCTATACTCTATGACTGTACCCTAGCCTGTGAATCTAGATAGCAAACATAATAATTGACCATGAAGAATGTATAGGCAAGAGTAAAAATCAGCTTATTTAAGTCCCAAATGAATTCAATTTATGGACGACACATTGCATAGGATGGAACATCTCCAACAATAAAATGGAGATACCTCATGGAGCTTTTGTAAAGAATGAATTGTTCAGTTAAGTTGAGTCTGTTTAATAAGCAGCCATTCCCACTTCCTGTTTTCTGTTGTTAAGAGAGTCCTCATGATGAGCAAACAATACTTCAAAATAAGTATGTGACTAATGTGAAAATCTATGCTTAGTGAATTTTTATAAATTTCAAATACAACAACTGAGAATTAGCCAATCAGCACTGACTCAAACACATTATTAATGGAGATAAGAGGAAATGTGGAAGATTTTCACACACAATTCCAGAGAAAAAACTACAACAGATCTCCAAGAGAACATTCCCTTGGCATCCATCTTCTTGGTCCTCATACATACAGTGAGTTACAATGGACTTCATCACATATTGACATAAAGTGTGTTTAATACAATTAATATCTAAAAGTCATAAATACAGGATCAGCTGCTCAGTCTTATTGTTTGCAAAATCTAGACCAATGGGTTGTTTTATGGCAGTTTCTTCCACACTGAAACATTCCTTCAAGGGGGAAGTGAAGAGGTTCGTGAGATGCGGGGGATAAACAGAGTTGGCATATCTGAGAAAGCTGGAACTTGTACAATTCACAGGGCCCCTCCCCGAGGTCAAAGAAGCAGTAAGTAATCAGTGGCGATGGAGACTCTGACCAGCCCAGATACTGCAAGGCGATGTCTCAGACTTGTAGAACTGTCTCTGAGTCATGTAGAAAGCCCCAGGGATGCAGCTTTTGAGAGAGGTCACCCATGTAAGGCAGGTTTTTTGTTTTTTTGTTTTGTTTTGTTTTATTTTTGTTTTTGTAATGCAATAGCATTTGAGTCATCCCTGTTCTTATAGCAACCCCTCACTCCTCACTCCTATACCTATACATGTTTCCAATTAAAAACTCACTGGTTAACTAAGTTGAACTTTGGCACATACATTACTTTGGTCTGTTGTGGGTTCCCTTTCTGGAGTGAACAGGTGTGTGCACATGTGCGTGTGTGTGTGTGTGTGTGTGTGTGTGTGTGTGTGTGTGTGTGTGTGTATGTGTGTGCACATGTGTGTGTGTGTGTGTGTGAGAGAGGGAGGGGGGGGCATTTCCCCTGGAAAAGTCTCTCACACAACCTGAGGCACATAAGTGGATCTTTGCACATCTTACTAGCAGTATCTTTAGAAGCTAAGGTTGGATCAGAGACTGAAAGACAAGTCATGCAGACCTCTAACAGAACAGTGCCTTAATGAGATTCATTGACAGTTATGCTTCTTGTGTGAATACACCACGCTCTGAACGTCCTACAAATAACTCCAGAGGCATCAGAAGACATCATTTTCAGTGTGAAGTCCTATTGGTTCCTATCGTCCACCTCTTTTCAGACGTCTGCTGCACTTCATGTCCCTTTCTTCTCTGTGGCTGTGCCAAGTCCTTCTCTTGTTCACTACTCAGAATTGACAGCACAACTACAGAGTCACTGTCATCTTTGACAGCTGCCTTCCTCCTGTCTCGAAGGCAGATGACAGTTTATATGGCTCCTACTTTCTGCTCTCCTCACACACAGCACAGAAACACGATGTCCTCACTTTCTTCTAAAATGCATATTGTGATGGTTAATTCCCATCGCCATCTTAGTTGGATTCTAAGTCACCATGGAAACATAGCTCTCTGGGTATTACCAAAAAGGTTTAACAGTGGAGGGAAGACTCAGCTTGAATGTGGAAGGAACCATCCTATGGGCTAGGGCTGCATACTAGCATCCATTTCTTTCTGTTTCTGACTGAAGGTAACTCATACTCATCACATTGGGCTGCATTTTCTCAAGCTATAATCCCTAACAACCCTTTCCTCTTCTAGATTTCTCCCTGTTGGGTATTTTATCACAATGAGCAAAGTAACTAATACACACATTTTGTTTTTACCTCCATGTCTTATTTTACCCTCTTGTTCACACTGTGTATCCTGGATCATTAGTGTCAGCCATTAACATTAACAGGGAAATGTGTGTTCCTGATACTCATTTGATGATGACATATGAATCAAAAAGTCAGCCAAACCTCCACAATTTAATAATAGTGCTGATGATATACATGTACTGGTTAAAAGGAACACTGTAATTTTTGTGGTAAAGAGGATAAATATTGTTCTTATTTTTGCTTATTTATAGCAAGCGTCCTGAATTCTGACAGCAGAGTTTATCCTCACCATCCTCATCCCCATATCTGAGTTAGAAAAGAAAATGAGGATTTTGCCCATAGTGCCCCCTTGCAACTTGGTCCTTGGGATATGCCTTCATTTTCCAGGTAAGAATTCACAGAAGCAGTATCAATCTACCCGAGGACTCCTGAAGAGGTAGTCTCTAATCTATAAAGAAGAGATTATATTTCCAATGTAAAACTTGCATACAATACTTTGATGAATTTTGGCAAACATACTTAATACTGTACTTCATACTACAATTTAAATATAGAACGTTGCTTCCCCTAGAGGTTCTGTAACTTCTAAGTCAGTCTTGACCAACCATGGTCAAGCTAAACTCTGTCCTAATGAATATCAGCACAAATTCCTTTTGCCCAAATTTCACATTAGTAGAATTAAGCAATACAAATCTATGTCTGGGCACTAACAACGTTTTCAGATTGGCATATATTTGTTACTAATATTCCACCATACGGATATATTACTCTCTGTTCTGTGCATCCACGCAACAAGTTGTCTCGTACGGCTAGTGCATGAGATTTTTACAGGGCATATATTTTGTAATGAACCTGAAATAATGGACCAGTCCAGAATTATAGCATGTGGTTTCCTGAGGAGCTTAGTCATCCTTATATTACAAGCAATAAAAAGCAACTGAAGAGTTCCAGAGGAGGAAGCATACCGCCCAGCACTGGTACCCAGGGTATCTGGCACTAGTACCCAGGTTATCTCTATCTAATAATCACTGAAGTTCATCTTCAGTTCTGCATCTTTAAAAGTGTCATCCAGACATGGTCCAGAATGTCCCACAAGGGTCTTTCCATGTGTCCCTGAGGCTCCCCTACAGTACAGCTTGACAGTTTCCTTGTGTTTCTAATTCTCTGGCTGCCATCTGTTCATGACGAAGCTTGTCCTAAATGTTCTCTTTGGAGAAAAATACAAATGTTATGACTAGAATCACAGCTAAAAGCAAATCTCCCCGCAAGCCAGATGCATGTTTGCAGCAGCAAAAGACATCAGTGTTTAAACCTTTTCTGCACACTGTGGCAGGTGCTGGTCGAACAACCAGTTGTCACGATTCATTCTGAGGATGGCCTGAGAGATGATCGGAGTCTTCTCATGGAACTCAATCCTATGATGCAATTGCACATTATACTCTGAACTCTGTTTTGTCACAGTAGATCCTACATAAGAAGCAATAAGAACAAGAACTCTTGATTTGTAAAGATTTTGATGAGGTCCCAAATCACTCACTTGCTTTATTCTCCCCTATTCAAACCTGATTTCCCCCTCAGATACAATTAATTGAGAAAAATCCAAGTTTTGTGAATATAATTATTTTTGTTTAGAAGAAAATTACTCACTTAGAAGGCACTCTATGCTTCATAAATTGCTTTGTGAGTGAGCTTTATGTCAGGGAATTTTGGAATGCAGGTTGATAAGAGATGCCAGACATCTTGGGGAAGAGAGAAAAACAGTTGTGTCATAGAAATCAAGAGAAAAACCACCATTCCCTGGTCCAAAATGAAAGGTGGTATTTTTCCAGTTCTGGGAATCTTGGAGCTCAAGGGAAAAAGAACACGTGAGGGTGAGATGATCTCAGGGTTCCCAGAGGAAAACCTGAGCAGATTTCCTGGCAACAGAGAGAAGCTGAAGCCATGAATGCTCGATGCCTGCATGCAAGCCACTTGGCCACAGCTTCTGGGGGATGGACCATGCCAAAGAGACTCACCAGCCATGCTGCCAGTGATCACGAGGCAGATGGACATTTATAAGATGAACAGTGTGGCTAAATTCTCAATTAGCTGTTTCTCAGCCTATGGGTAAGGTATGTGTAGGTGATGTGTGTGGAGCAGAATCCTGTAAGGATGTCATCTATGACTCACCATACAATTCCTTTCTCTTCTTTACTATTGAAACAGAGAATAGGATCACAGAAGAACTTTGTTGCTATCCTGGTCTTTTTCATACGCTCTGCACTTTGAACAAAATAAATTTGAAAATGAAAAGATAGCCTCAAAGTGTTAGGAACCCTAAGACTAGAAAGAATACTGAATCTGTGCTCACACAAATTTTCTGGAAATGAATCTGTGCTAGCCTGGGTCTCAAGAGTGACTATCCTTGAAGTCCTGCTCCCTAGGACAGCCTAAGAAAGACTTAGAACTTGATCCAAAGAGAAAGGCAAATGTGGGAATGGCCTTAATGGTTTCACTTTCTTTGCATCTAAAAATCTATTCCAAATCTGTAGGCCAATAATGAAGAACACAAACAGCATTCTCAAGGCACCTGCTACCGTCCCCAGACATGGCAGCAGCTGAGGAGCTACAACTGGGTTTTGAGGGCAAGATGAGTTTTGGATGGAGGTGGATGGGAAGCATAGGTGAGACCATGAGAGTTTCAGTTTGTTTGGTTGATGATCTATTGGTGAAATTATTAAGGCCACTCCACGTAGTTAAAAGGGAGGTTTATTTTGTGGGGTAACTTACAAATGAAGGGATAGGTTGCAGGGTCTGGCAAAGGTATAGCGCAGTCCGGCGGTGTTCTCTGGAGAACTCTGCTCGGTGTACCTCCAGTGTCCAGCGTCCCGGAACCAAGAGAGCCACCTCCTCTTGATCCTCGGTCTTCTGCTCCCTCCTCTGCCCCACCTTGTGGGCATGATCATTACTGAAGCCTCAATGAGGGTTGGAACTTCCAGGCCAATGCTGGGATAGCTATCCACTACAATGATCACTGAGACGCCTTCATGCTTTTGGCTCATCAGCTACCAAAACTCTAAAATCAGCTTAGTCCTTCTGTAGTTATTATATCAATCATTTCACAAATTATATCGATCATTTCACCTTTTTTCTGCAACATAAATCACTATTTTCATGTACTTCTCCCCCAAAATGGTGTAACCATGTAAACATCTAGTTTCCTATTTGTTTGTTTGTTTGAACAGTCCCTTCCCTACTCCTCATTCAGTCTTCAACAGGTTCTTTTAATGTGGAGAAGCTATGGGTCTTTAAATCCCATAGGACATTAGTTTTCACAATGGAAACCATAAAGCCCTTTTATAGGCTTTCTTACCCAAAGGAATAGCAGATCCACTATCTTCTTAAATGGAAGCAAAAAGGAATTTTTCTCATCACAGAACTTTTATAAGATAAAGGCCCATTGTCAGGGCATCTGGGAATAGAAAGTGTGTGGTTTACTGCTCTGAAATGTGAAGGCTTCCAGACTGAGCCAGCATATTCTAGGCTCTTCTTTCTTCCACTGTAAAGACAGAGTGCTTTAAAGAGGTTTTTCTGTGTCTCACATGTCTGTTGTAGTAACACACCCTGACCTCATGCCTAGGTTGTCTGACCACAGAAATGAACATTATTTTTTTAAGTCTAGTGCCTTAGGCTGTCTAACCATCTAAGGGCCACTGATGGCGCATTGTGTGGGAAACAATGGCTCTGAGCAAAGTGTCAAAATGGTAGTATGTTTTAGTACAAAAGTGTTGTTTCTGCTCTTTTGGGGGGCCCACCACGCAGTTCCCAAATAAATTCACACATAGAGGCTTATTCTTAATTATGAATGCCCAGCCGTATCTTGGCTTAGTTTCTAGCCAGCTAGTCTTAACTTAAATTATCCCATAGATCTTTTAGCTCTGGGCTTTTCCTGTTCTCTTATTTCTGTGCATCATTCTTTTGTTCTTACTCTGTGGCTTGCTGTGTAGCTGGGTGGCTGGCCCCTGATTCCCTCCTCCTTCTCTGGCTACTCTTCTCTCTCGTCCTAGCTCTCCTCCCACATTTCTCCTTCTATATATTCTTTCTGCCTGACAGCCCTGCCTATCCTTTCTCCTGCCTTACTATTGGCCATTCAGATCAGGTGTTTTAGACAGGCACAGTTACACAGCTTCACAGAGTTGAACAAATGCAACATAAACAAAAGTAGTACAACTTAAAATAATATTCTACTATACTAGAGTATCTAAATAGTGTAAATTAACCCTCCTCAACACAATTAGTGACTTGAGTCAGAAATATTCACATGCTAATCAGTCTAAAAGCACATGAAGGGTTTATAACTTTACTTTAGCTCTAGAGATAGTCTCACTAACTATTGCTTTTGCTATCCCCAGATTGGAGTCCCTCCTTCAAATAGGAGATTAGGAAACTTTGGTCACTGAACACATAAAAGTAACTTAGTAATATTTAATCTGTTGGACTAGGTCACCCCCAAGGTTCTGTGGGAAATAGGTGGACACTCACAATGCATCTAGAAGTGACTAGAAGCTTTCTAAAGAATAAATCAGAGTGCCTCTAATATACTTGGTGCATAAATTACTTGATAACTGTGGCAAGGGTATCACAAGGAAATTGATATATTCTAGGAAGTAAGGTGAATCAGACAAGAGACTGGGAAAATATTATTTTTTAATGAATTTAACTTCTGGTAATTAGGATTGGCAGTAGAAATTGGCATAAACACACCATCCAAATGATAATGTAACTAGACCATTGTTATAAATTCTTAATGCCTCTGTTAAGAATAGAAAATGACAACTCATCAAAGAACAATTTATCAGAGTTCACTGAGCACTGACCCAACTCTTCATTGTTTTGATCCACAGGACCTATTCTAATTTTACCAGGCAAAATTCTTAGAGTGGTAAAAAGAGAAATTTCACACAATAATAGTCAAGATTGGTAGGTTTCAAATTTTCTTAGCTGAAGAAAATCATTGGATTTTTTTCAAAAAGAATTAATAGGGAGAAATCTACTGTATTAACAATACTAAGAGCAATAACAACACTATGTGTTATTGCCCACTTGACACTTTTCTAAATGTACATATCCATTTGTTTAAATGTCTTAATGTAACCTAATATAACAGGAAATAATAGTACCCATAGTTTATATCACATGAAGAAAGTGATAGGGAGATCATGTCAGTTGCAGAGATATAACTGTGTGATGGAAGGGCACAGATTCCAGCAGGTAGATCCCA
The DNA here is from genome assembly GCF_903995425.1 of Onychomys torridus. NCBI lineage: Eukaryota > Metazoa > Chordata > Mammalia > Rodentia > Cricetidae > Onychomys > Onychomys torridus. The sequence continues at coordinate 13,144,642 of NC_050456.1, forward strand.
AGAGCTCAGTCATACTCTTCACCAACAGAAACAGGAAAAATGGACACAATAGAGTTGTTTTGAGTGGAAAGGAATGAGTTGCTTGGCCATTTCCAAATATTGTCTTCTGTACTAAGTGAAATCTTTCTTTAGACTATCTCATAAATGAACATCTAGAAAAACACCTATAAGGTTTTTCTTGGATAGACTGGGTGAAGTTCTTTCATCAATTAATGTTTTTAAATACACATGGCCTTCTTATATTTAATTTCCTTGATTTGTATCTAAAACACATCATAAGTGTCCAAATGAGACAACAGTCAATTTCTTGACATTTCTATTCTAAAGCAGAGGTACAATATCAAACAGAAATGGCCCTATGGCAACAGCAGATGTTCAGAATAATCGCTTATAGCTGCAATAGATGTGCCATCATAGTAGGAAAACAGTGATCATATTACACTCCTCCATATAACCAAGGAGGGCTGACAATCACAGTGGATAGAAACAGACACTCAATAGGCAACAGCCATGGTTTTGGCTCCATGTGATAGGCACCCTATTTTAAGTTTCTTTCTAGGACACTTTTGTGTTTTAAGCCATAGTAAACTCCCTTACACAATATAGCCTTTTGCTCCTTCTGAAGACTTTTCTTTTTATATTACTATGAAATAAATTATGGTGTGTTCCTTAAGCCAGCCTTCAGTGTTTAATCAATGCAGGCAACCAATATGGAATAGCAAGGAAACATGGTCAAACCATTACCAAATACAACTGCCCTGGAAGACACTGAAACCTATGACCCTAGCTGTAACACACACACACACACACACACACACACACACACACACACACAAAGATACTTTTTACTAAAAAATATAGCATAATTTTCCATACACAGAAATACAGACCTCATAATAGTGGCAAAGAAACATCTATATGCTTTTTAAATCCCTTTAATGATTTGACTGTCTGTCAAGCTCCTCTGTCCCCAATACATATGAGAATAAGGTAGCAAACTACCCCACGAGACTGAAGTGGCAAGTGCGTCATACTATCTTCTCAATAGAGTATAATAACATTCATTTTTAAACTTCTGTCACTTACCTGCGCCCTGACAGGAGTGAAAATTATCATGCTTACATACTTGTCATACCACAGGGAGCAGCTTCCATGAGTCCTCTAAACTCATGGAAGTCCCAATCATTTTAGCTTCACAGAAGCAGCCTTAGGGGCACAAGAGTCTTGAATAGACCTAGATCATTATTTAATCCAATAGAAATCTAACCAACTTCACTAGAGGCTGGGGAGAGTTATAGAATGCTGAGTATAACAATAACCATTTATGTATGTAGATATTTTAATAGAAGAAAGAATTGGCTATCCCAGAAAACAATCCGCTATTGAAGGAAAGATGTATACATAAGATAAATTAAGTAACATGAAGGCATTGAAGGAATATCATGTTTAAATCTGAAAATGTCTATGTCCTGTCAGGAAAATGGACAGAAAGATAAAATATTTGAACCTAGTAGAAAATGAGGTTTCCAATGTTAAACATAAGTCAGTCCTTTGTAAGGAATTCAACTTACTAATAATTTTTAAAAAAGCATAAATGAGGAACATGCATCGGTTCATTACAGCACTGTTTGATTTGAGATTTTTAAAGCTTATTATTTAAATATGCAACTAGATAACTATTATCCCTGCTGTGATCAGAGATTATAAACTATGCAAGGATGAGATTGCCATCTTCACTGATTACCTTTTCTTACATTTAATCTTACTTTTGATGTGGAAAACAGATGCATGTTCAGCCCCTTGATCAAACATAATGTCAGGAGTTCGTTGAAGAAAGTTTGTAATTGATGACAATAATTTAGTAGCACTTTTCCTGAAAGTTGATAAAATTGCTGCACAACTAGATGGCACAGAAGTTGTAAGATTTTGCAATCATTTACAAAGGATCATAAAAAGAAAGTACCCATTTTTCCCAAGAGAAATGGAAATGTAATTTCCTAAGTAAAATCTATTCATGGTGGATTTTTATTAGCTTTCTGTAATGAAAAAGCTATTAAATATATATTGTTTTGTTCTTCTGAATAGTTTCCACATCTTTGTAAGTGAAGACAGGATCGGCATTGCATTATGAAAAGCACCATTCATGCATTGTAGCCAGTTCCCAATGCAATGGTTGGATAAGGCAAAATAATTTCCAAAACCTAAGGGTGGGAAATATGTTCAGATGAGTGATAGCTCCATTACTTATTCCATAGATGCCACAGAAGAGAACACAGGAAACTTGGGCTTCTTCTTAGCTTTTACTTCAATGTTCTTTAAAGCCATTAGATTGAAAATTCGGTGACATCTTGTGGCTGATACAGCTCATCACCAATGTGTTCTCTCACTCAGGGAGAGACTTCCATTTTAACATGCTCCAAGAATAGGGAAGTCTGGTATTTTTGGTGGGCCTGAAAAATGGAAATTTCTTTATGGCAGCTAAGGAAACACACTTCCATGACTGAATCAGGGCTGACAAAGGAGAGCAGAATGGCTGCCTGAGGATAGGAGAGCACGGTCTTCTGAGCTTTACTGCTCTGTGTTGCTTTTTCCCATGCACCTGGATAGAAAGTCTTCAGAGCCTCCCCATCATTTCAGTCAGGAGAAGAAAATAAGTCAAATTCTGTAAGTTGTCTGTGCTCTACAAAGTGACACAGAAATTCAGTCTTGATCCAATCCCATCCTGAGTGAAATAAAAAGCTATAGCTACAGTGTTTTCTAGTCTCTCCCCTTCTCTAAGAAGCTAATTGTGTCGCAGTCTGAAAACATTTAGTGAGGTTTGATTTACATTAATGCTTAGGAAACTTTCTAGGTACCTACTACAAAACATAATAAATATATAAATAATTTATATTAGCTGTGTAGGCCAAATTAAACATTCAAAGAGTCATCCACAGAGTATGACACTATAAATACTGTGTTGTCTAGGGAGAGTGATTTAAGAAAGTGTGAGATTTCATTTAAAGTAACAATTCCATGGATTCATACTTGGGTTTCGGGGGTTGTTTAGTTTTGTTATGATTATGATTATGTGTATGTTTGTACCTACATATGGATTGTTCAAAAGAGGACATCGTGGCCCTGGGGCTGGTGATTGTAAGTCACTTTGTAGGTATCAGCATACTAAACTCAGATCTTCTGAAAGAGCAACAAGGATTCCTAACAACAGATTATCTAGCCAGCCCCTTCCCTTATTCTTGGTTCTTAATTTTAACCAACAAAGGTATTTCATGGTACTAAATCCCAGGCACAATATTAAGCACAAGAGAAAAAAGCCCCAAATAAGTTAGAATTTATAGTCTTGTTTAATCTGACGAATAATGAGATCAGGAATTGGAGTAGTTCTTGGGCAAAAGCACCAGATGTGCTAGCTTTATGAAAGCAAGGGAAGGGGCTAGATAGAAAGGGAGGAAGAGGTTATCAGTGAAGAAAGCCTTCCCTAAGTAGATGGTACTGACCTTGACTTTGAGCCAATGGTGAAGAACTGTAGGATGCTGGGAGTGGGAGAGCCTCAGAAGAAGGCAAGAAAGTACATAAGACAAGCGTGGAAAAGACACACTATGTCATGTGAAAAGCAAATCCTTCATATAAATTTCATACTACAGACATAGTTGACACTTCTGAAGGATGTGAAGGGGGAAAGTGTACTGTCAAATTGGAATTTTGGAAATATTACTTCCTATAAAGAGAAAGCCAGAAACTCCTTGAGACCTACCAAAGTCACAGAAAAGTATCTAGAAGACAGAATTCCCTGGATTCTGTGAAGATGAAATTAAACCCACCTAGTTTTATTCCATGTTAATAAAGTAGATTTGGGTCCTTCTTAGAGTCTCTCACAAGGAAATCGGTCATTTTTGGCATCATGGTATTATTTCTAGTTATCCTGCTAATCTTAGAAAGATTTGTGCTTACTTACTCAAATGACATATAAACATTTCAAGAGAATGGAAGGGGAAATACAAAGCTGACAGTGGTAAGAATTCTGTGTGTTTCCCAGTCATTCGACTGTCCCTGGCAAACTGCTCTGCTGAAGTAGTGTCTACCCTAGAACTGCAATCCCCAGAACTTCAAGCAGAGAAGCAAAGTTCCCAGAAAGATATCCATGCACAGCATGTGGAGAACTTTCAAGTTCTACAGCAGTTCAGTACCTCTAGGAATGTGTTAATGTGGCTTTTATTCCTCTTAGTACATAGAGAAGAAGAAAACTCCCTTAGACTCCCCCTATGTTCCACTCAGAATCGTACTGACGGACCTTGCTAAAAGATTCTGAGTCTGAAGATGTGACTACTCCTCTAAACAGAGCAAACTCAGAAGAGTGAACACAAGACTGATTGAACCATTGGTGAGAAAGGGAACCTTGCTTTTATCTATTACCTCTCTGTACACATAGCAGGAACGCAGAAAGGGAGTGGCCATTATATAAAAGCATGTAAAGAAAGAGATTATGTTAACCAAATCAGTTGTAGTTTGTGAGATAAGGAGGAATAATGTGGACCTAAAGAATGGAATAGGAAACTTTAACTCTATTTTATAAATATATAAGGCAACATGATGAATAAGGCTTGATCACCAGTGGGTAACAGAGTGTAGAGACATGGGAAAATAAGGCATGTACCCCACATTTCTAGCAAAGAATGAAGGTAAGTAATAATATCAACATCAACCCCTAGATGTGCCAGAAAAGCTAAGCAAAAAATGGAGGGTAAAAGAAAATGGATCAGTTTAGTTCAAAATAGGCTGAATTTTCTGCAGGGTACCAAACACCTGCCTAGTGAGTTAGACCTTCTAGATACAAGAGCAAGAGCTGGGCTGGGACTGGGAATAGCTTTGAAATGTCAAAAAAATCACAGAGGAGATTGGAAAAAATGGAGCCAATGCCCAGTGATCCTAAAATTCTAGATTTCACTTCTTCCTGTAAGATATAGGGAATTGGGGAAGTAGATAAGAAACAAACCATCACAACACTGTTTTTTTTTTTTTTTCTAAATTTCTTTCCCTTTTTTGGTCTTAAAAATACCATGTAATGGACATTTGTCTTCTCAGCATGGAGTTTACCATTCTGCTATATGTAATCAGTCATATATGCACACAATTCTTCTGAGAAACTATTTGGAGGATTGGTGGGGAAACCCTACTCTGTTACACTCTTCACCAAGAAGGTAGCTTTGGGAGGGACACATATTAGTAGTGACAAAGGAAAAAGATGCCTATCTAGCAAGCCAGATCAGCCAAATCTATTTTGATAATCAATGGGGTGATAGATGGTGTAGCCTGATTTCCATGATACCCTACAATATCTCTTTTGAATGACCCTTGGAAAAGCTGTTCTCTGTGTTCTGCTGCATAATACAATCTTAAGAAGCAGAAACAGTGATAGTCACATCTATACATCTACTCCCACATCCCTTCTCTCAGAGAAAAAAAGTATCAAGCCCTTTCAGCATACTTGTATCACTGGGAAGTACTTGAATGGCAGATAATTGCACTACATCCAGAAGTTCCTTATTCTAACTCAGCCTTGCATCTTCTTCATGAATTCAAAAGTCAAGGGGATGCTGGAACATTCTGAATTTCCTTTAGATATTTGTTATGTGTTTATCAAATTAAAATTTTGACAGGAAATGTTAATGTGGACCATGTGACCTTTCTGATGTCATTAAAATCAAATTAAGTGATCAGAAAAAAATTTGCATAACCTGTTGAGATGAGACAGTGCCCTACTTTCATTCATTCCATATTATATAAACAGTGGGTTTTCAGGCTGTGCCATGCTCCAGGAGGCTCATTTTTACAGGCAGCTTGTGACTCCATTTTGAGGGAGAATGATTATTGTAGTAGCTTGGTAGACCCCAAAACAGTACCATCTGTCAGGTACCAACCTGCCAAAAGACTGAAAAATGATGTTCTTGGGAATAGAAAGGGAGCTACCACATAAAGTTTTTGGAGTAATAATAATATAGGGTCACATGGGAATATTAAAAATCACATCAAGAAAACCAGGTCTAAGAACCAAGGAAAGAGTGTAAAACCCTCACCTAACACCATGAAGTGATGGACACCTGACACTGTTGAGGGCATATCCCCACACCAACCTATTATCTGATACCTGGTATGTGCATCAAGAACAAGGTCTCCCCAAACTGTCCCTAGGGCTTCAGCTTGGCTGTGAATGAGCCTACTGGACTGCCTGCCTGTCCATCTGTTCACCAGTCTGGGCCTGAGCCTTAGTCTCCTATACTGGGCATGTTTTTTATTCTCATACCCCAGTTCGGCCTTTTATAACATAGTTGCAACAGCTCCAACTCCAGAAACCACACCAGCTTCTCCCTCTCAGCACTGATCTGGCTCATGCTCTTATGAGTACAGACTCTCTCTTTCAGCCCACTTTTTAGAACCCTTGAACTACAGCACCTTAAAATAAGTCTACATATGTACCTATATAGCCTACAGATTTGTGAGGGTATGAGAAATGAAAGTCATAGCTGGCTAAGTTTCCATCAAAAATAGTTGCAAAGTAATCCTACAAAGAGGATGGAAATGCACAGGAGAAGAATGTTTAGCAAAGAACAAGAGGTAGGTACATGACCTCTCAGACAGCCTAAAGCCAAGCAGATACAGATGACAATTGGAAGCTTAAGTTCAAGTCTGGCTGGAGAGAGAAGTGGGTGGAAATTAGCGTGGTTGCCTGCACAGCAATTGACAGAGAACTAGACTAGCAAATAGACATCAGTCTGATTAATATCAGCATCTACATACCTCTGAAGGTAAAGAAATTTTGAAGGAGATTGATAAACAGTGGGGCAAAAGAGATAGAGGACAGTGACAGAAGCCATATACAGCTTTGCAATGGGAAATACCATGTAGGAGTCCTGAAGGTTGGCAGCTGAGAAACAAGAAGACATGGCCTGTGTAGGGCTATCAGGAACCTTCAAGACCTGGAGCTTCTGCAGTCATGGATGTGTGAATCCTGTAGAGTTTAAAGAAGCCTGAAGCAGTGAGCAGAGACATATCTTTCTAATTTGGCTACAAAGAGGATTGAGATGTATGGGGCTGGGGATCAAGAAATGCTGGAAGTTGTGTATATCTATAAGCCGCTGAAGGGCTAGCGAAGAGGGAATTTCTGAGGATGTGAAAGAAGGAGTGAAGAACTCTTAAAGCAGGTCAGTTTGGGGACTAATCACAAGTAACAACTTCAGTTTTGCATATCAGCCATTCTCTCAATATCTTCAGAATAACTTCAGTTCGCTCGTGCTAGGAGACCATACTCAATTCTTTTAAATACAATAGTTGTCTCTTTCCAGGGTGTAATTCTGTGTAAACTCTTCAGATGCTCAACCCACTATTTTTGCAATGTCAAGTAACCCAGGTTCCCAAATCAAAGTGTCTGGCAGATTGGCAGATATCTAGTTTCAGAGCATGGCACCTGCTGACAGCTCTCCCTCCTGTGCTTCTTGCCAGATCTTTTATTTAAAGTTGTTTCACTTACTATATATCTTATAAAGTGCTTTCAGAATAAAGCACTCTCTCATTAATTCTCTCTTCACATACTTCAGGATTTATCCCACCCACTCCCAATAAACTGGCAAGATTTATGGCATGTGGTCCACTTTTTCCCATTATAAGCATCAAATGCTGGCTCTGAAGTGTTTCCAATCTTTATTAAAGCCAAGTCCCTCTCTGTTCCCAATCATTTCACAAAATACCTTACAAGAAGAGGTAACAGAATTTGCTCTCTAACATAGTTCAAGGGCTTCTCTTTGAAGTACACCATTCACAAAACAGACTACAGTGATTTCATTTATTTGCTTGCTTGTGACAGGATTTAGTATAGTTCAGTTTGGCCTCAAGCTTGCTATATCAAGCCTGAGAATGACCTCAAACTTCTCATCATCCTCCCTTTACTCCAGAGTGTTGGAATTACAGGCATGTGCTCTCACAGTCAGTGTCATGCAATGTTGGGGATGGACTCAGAGCTTTGTGCATGCTAGACAAGCACTCTACCAAATGAACTATAACCATAGCCCTTGTTTTGCCCCTTTTTAAAAATATGTATCTCAAATTCACATTGAGTTTCCTATGTCTCTTTTTACATACAAGTCATAACACCTCCTTCAGAACATGTTTTCCAAAATCCATCAGAGACTCAGTTCTCCCAATAATGAGTTTCAAAGCTTTTAAAGGAAAGTCAAGAAATATCTCCCCCAAGATTCCTGTAAATTCTCAGGGCTATTGCTAACACTGCCTAAGATACCATTGAGCCTTTTTTGCTTCAGGGTATACCCAGGTAGAATAATAGACAAACAGTATTCTATTCTATTTTCTCCAAACTAGTAGTAAGCAATTCGAATATCAAGGCCTATCATAAATAACAAAGACTAGCATTAGTTTCCTGAGGATTAACATGAAGAAAAAAAAAAAAAAGAACTCCAATCCTTGAAGTCTTTCTAGGCCACCAGAAGCATAGAAAAGATGGGAACAAATGGTGATGATATTTAAGATGATAAGTTTTCATCTACAAGATGAAAATAAATGGATTCCAATTAATCAAATAAATTGTTGTTTCTTAGTTCATTTTCCATTTGTTCAGCCTTCAACGCAATATAAATGACAAGCTAGGGAGTGTGAGAGGGGTAAGACAGACAGTATGCATGAGCAAAGGGAAGAAGTAGAATTCCCATGCCAATTTACCATTGTAAGAAGTATTTTAGATAACAGTGATCCTTTCTACTTATTACAACAGAAAGGAACTGTTTTCCCCAGACTGAAGTAGGGAAAATACTTCTGCTGTCCTATGAAGAAAGGAAATAATGATCATTCCCATCTTACAACCATGAGTTCACCAGATTTCCTTAGCAGAGATTTTTGTTATAGTTTATAAATAGAGGTAGACACCTATATTCAAGTTCTTAGTAAACAATTCATTGTTTTACTGTAACGGGATCTGTGGCTATCTCCAGAATGCATTACCCCACAAGAAATGCTATGGAGAATCTGACTTTCTATCTTATTTTGTTGGTTTGTTTGTTTTTGTTTGGGGGGCATGGATACCACTGGGTGTGTTTGGAGGTCAAAGGGCAACTTGAAAGTATCTGTCCTCTCCTTCTACAGTGTAGTGTAGGCTCCTGGGATTGAATTCAGCTCATCAAACTTGGCAGCAAGTAACTTTACCTGCTGGGCAATCTAACCAGTTCTAACTGATTTTGGATGACCTCTTATTCCACGAGCACCTTCTCTTAGGACAGAGCACAATGTGACAAAAGAATTTCAGATTTCCAAATCTAAATCTGGGTTCTATCATTGCAACCAACTCTTTAAAAATCAGTTTCCTAATTTATTAAAAAAAAATATGTATATATTGCTTCCAAATTATTAGATACTTGTTTTTCTTGTCACAAGAGAATTTAACTTGTTCATAATTATCATAAACATTTAACAACACTTCATTGGTGAAAACACTTCATTAAAAAAAATGAAACAAGATGCAGAATCACACTATTAACTCTTCATATTTTTAAGTTATCTTTCATTGCAGCCATAGTCATACTGTTTAACAAAAGTGAATGGTGGTAGTTCTGTCATGTTTAGATGACTTAATGTTTTCTGAAGTCTTCATTTCTAAATGAATTATATACACTGCCCTGCATCTGTTCCACAGCAGTGTCTTTCATGAGCACATAGGTGTGATGACATTAAGAACCACAGAAGGCACAAAAAGACACATACCTTCTCAGAATATCCCAGTCACACAGTATTTCTGCCCATTCTAAACATTTTCTGAAGAGTCATTAAAACACTATTTTCACTGAATAACTAATATCAGCATGGGGGTTAAACCCAATGAATAAATGACTAAAGGGAGATCATTTTCTCATATTTGTCAAAAGCTTGTGAATTGTCTGTTATTTGTCTGACACACCGTCATTTTTTATAATTATGAAGTAGACAACACATGCACACACTTGTACTCATTTACACATCACACACAAGAGAAAGGGACATGAACTAGTAAGAGAAAAATCCAGATTTGAAGCACAAACCCAGAGTTCTACAAGGTGCAATAGATAATTAACTTCATTCATGCTTTTGGGGTACAGACCCCTTTGTGACATTGTCATTCATTCATTCACTAATTCATTTATGCTGCTAGAGTATCATTTTTTCTGACAAAATGCTAAGGAAATTTAAAACTAGCCCCTGTGGTCAGAGGATTCTCTACTTGTAATAAAGTATCTATCATCAACACTGCACATGGAGTGTCATAGGGAAAGTGTGTTCTGGGGTCCAGCAGAATGAAGCAGCTGGGGTGGGTGTCCTTCATTTGTCCTTCAGAGGCCCTTTGTAACCCTCCCAGAGTGCTTGCTCCCAGGAGGCAGACCTTAGGCAACTTCAACAGCTGTAAATTCTATTTCCAGATTGGGCACAGACAGTGGGAGAGAGAGTGGAGGACACTGAGGATGGAGTATTTAGCCCCAGTCCCTCCTTAAGGGGAAACTGCAGGTCTTGCAGCAGGCCATGCCTCTTGTAAGGGGAAATCACAGGTTCTACTGTCTCCCCAGGAGAAAGGCTAACAATGGTGCTCAGGTATCGCTGGTGCTGACATCCTGATCTGTCTTTGTGGTTTCCCTAATCTGACACTCACCTTTATAAATCATCTCAATATTAAATGCCACTCAAATTTCTTACTTTAACTGTGATATTTCCTACTGATTCTTTTCTTTCTTTTGTAAAGATTGATGTTTATTATTGTTAATAATGTATATTGTGTGTGCTAGCACATGTACATGTGCATAGTTTCAGATGCCAGTGGGTGCCAGAGGTATTGGGTCCCCCCTGAATCATGAGTTATGAATGATTTTCAACCACCCAATCTGAGTGCTAGAAACCAGATTCAGTTCCTCTGTTAGAGCAGCACATCTGCTCTAGGTATACAAGGATTTTCCTTGAAACAAAAAGCAAGTAAGTTCCCATAAAATTTTAAGAATGATGCTTAGTAAACAATAAGTTATCTCTCCATGGTCTACTATTATCTCAGACATATCTCATCAGGCTTATTTCAACAGTTAGTTTTTATGGCTAAGCCATCTCTCCATCCTTTCTTACTAGCTCTACATCTATTACTGAATTTAGGCAAAGTTGGAACAGAATGTACTTAGGAAGAACAATGTGGAAAACAGTCTTTGGGATGGGAGGAATTGCATCTGTAAGAATGTACAGAATGTAGAGTATTTGATGTGTCTGGGGCGCCATGAGTCACAGAAAAGCAATGGAACAATAAGCCAAAGAAGAGGGAGGAAATGCTGCTCAAGGGGATCTGGTCTCTCTTTCAGTGTGATGTATGTTCCCTGAAGCATTTCATTAAGGCATTCCCAAAATATTACAGCAGTGACATTTGGGAGTCAGAGAGGAAATAAGTGAAATTGGAGATAAGGATAGTATTTTCCAGTTTATTGTAGTTTTCTCAACAGTGTCAAAAATTAACAGTCATCTGCACTAAAGTTGTGGTAGTTGGATGACATTTGAAAGTGGGTCATAGAGAGGTATGTATTTGTTAGCTCTGTGACCAACTAACTGTTGGAATAAGACTGATGACATATGTCTGAGACAATAGTAGACCAGGGAGAGATAACTTACTGTCTGCTAAGCATCATTCTTAGAATTTTATGGGAATTTACTTGCTTTTCACTTCAAGGAAAATCTTTGTATACCTAGCATTCTGCTGCTGTAATAAAACACCACAGCCAAAAGAAACCTGGGCAGGAAAGGATTCATTCATACATCTCCATCACAGTTTATCAGGAAGGAGAGTTGGGGCAGGAACTCAATCAGGAACCTGAGCAGAACTGAAGCAGAGGCCAGAAAAGAATGCTATTGGCTGGCTTGTTCCTCATGGCTTTCTCATTTTGTTTTCTTATACCACCCAGGACCACCAGCCCAGGGATGGCATAACCCACAGTGGGCTAGGCCCTTCCACATCAAATATCAATTAAGAAAATGACCCACAGGTATGCCTATAAGGCAAGCTGATGGGGGATTTTTCTCACCTCAGGTCCCCTCTTCTTAGATGACTCCAGTTTGTGTCAAGTCCACAAAAAACTAACCAGCACACCCTGAAAATATTTTATCCTTCTTTCCCAAGCACAGCAATCAAAGTACAAAGAATAACATGTGTGTCACCCAGATAATAAAGTAGTATAAACAAGATTATAGAACGAGTTTATGAAAGAATTACAAACTGAGCCTGGAATATCTCCGTCTTGGCAGTAAAATATTCAAATGATAAAATCTGTTAAAAAGTTAGACATATTAGCCTGTAGGCAATCCACGGGAAAGTTGCTAGAGATAAAACACCGCCAACACATTCTTCACAACCAAAATCTTGAGACAGTCTGCATCTCTGGGGAAATTATGCAAAATAAAAGGACTTTGAGGTCATAGACCAAGTCAATACCATATTTGAAGAATAGGAAAAGAGAGAGATGAGCAACAGAGGCCACAGTCTCATCCTGTCCTCAATTCCCTATCTTCACTAATCATTGACCTTCCCTGTAGAGAATTGTCTGCTCCAGAAAGTTAACTACATCCTTTGTCTTTTGCTTCTTCCTTTGAAAAGGAAAAATCCCTTTGAAAGATGCCGTCCCACATTCCCATCATCCAAGTCTTTCTTGGTTCTCAGGAACCATTTCATATAATACTGTCTCAGTGGAATTTGGTTTCAATGATTTGATTCTAGGAATCAAAAAATATTTTTTTCTATAGCATTTGGTGGGATTCTCTATTCCTTTTGTGGAATATTTACTTCTGCTATTACCTGTCTTTGCTTTTTCCCTCCTGTATCAACATATCTCCAAATATATAAAGACTACCTAAACAAGAAAATATTCTTCATTGCTTCTAGTTGCTTCTAGCATAGTGCTGTGGCCATGGCAGCCATTTTGTAAATTGTATGCACTCACTGTTTTGGTATTCATGGGACTACATGCTATGGATATTTCTGAGTGCATTCGCTATGTCTGTAGGGAATGTGAAAACAGTTGTCATCCTTTAGTCTTAGTAATTTCACTTCTCTCAGATGATCAATGTCTTCATGTCAGGTAGGATCACCTTCTCCTTGAGAAAATGTTATGCCCTCTGTATCTTTTCTGCTCTATTTATTATTCATACTCATCTGACCACAGTCCTTGCCTTGCCATATCATCAATTTGTAAACTGATGTCTGTTAGCCTGACATTTTCCCCCACTTTCCAACTAAAGATAAATTTTCCAGGCTTCATCTAGAAGCAGTGTATTAAATCTGCAAGGGGCAACAATAGCAAGAATTTGGATACTTTAGAGTATATTTCAAGACAAGCAGGGTTAGATATTTACTTAACCTCTTATTAAATGCTTCCAGACCCTAATTACTTCTAGGATCTTGGGTTTAAACTTATCAAAATGTTTATATGTTAGGGGAAGAAACTCCCTATATTAAAACTCAACACAATACTTTACCACATTTCTTCACTTGACATTGGACCCAAATTAGGAATAAATTGCAGTTCATTTAAATCGTATACTAGACAAACATCCTAATAGAACATGTGCCATCTCAGATGTTTGGCACAAATGAGCCATCCACTTGCACCAACTTTAATTCCTACAAGTCTAATGTGTGTAAGTTGAGAATTGATGTTGGCTTTGTCTTTCAGATTAATGCTATGTGATTCTTTATAATGCATCATTGTATGTGGGTTAAAATGGCATGTGTAAGTGATTACATTAATAAAATACTAATTTGTGCTCCAATAATGGAGTCCCACACAGACAAATGTTATTTCTTAATATGTTGACATTATTTGCTTACTACCAAAACAGCAAAATGTGTTTGATCAATTAATAGTATAAGATCATCCCTTTCATTTTAATCTAAGAAAATAATTATATCAATAGCTATAACTATCTCTAGAACTGATACATTTTGTATTAAATGTTGTTTTTCACTACTTAGCTTTCCAATTGAGGAACTAAACTTCTTCTTAATTAATTTTTATCTTTTAGAGAATAAATGTAACACTTAAGTAACGCACATGGCTCTGTCTACTTTAAACTGGTGCATGGGTGTGGAATTTTCAAAAGCTCATGGTGTGAAGAAGTAGGTTTGAGTTTTATCTTCATTACTTTACCACTTAAGCTATTAAATCATGATTTTCTCACCTGTAAACTGGGGACCTTAATAACATATAAATTACAACACTATGAAGATTCAATTAGCAGCTAAGTGTAAAGCTAAAGTGTTCCTAACTGGAAAAACCTTATATAATTTACCAGCATCATTCCAGATCTATGAAGACCTCAATAATTCAATGAGGGAGAACAGAGGGGAGTGAGTTTGGGAGCTCAATACTACTTCCTAGCTATGGAACCTTGGATCACTTACTTATTAACTGCCAAAAATCCTCAGTCATTGAAGTGACTTTCACCAAGGATGCAGAAAGGTACAAAATAGCATCACTTCAAGCCATCATTTCTGTCAACACAAAAAGGAAAAGAAAATGAAGACAGAACATTTACAAAATCATAACATTTTGTGAGTCAGCCAGAAAATCGAAGCCACTAGGCCAACAAATGCAATGAATTCCAGATAGTGACACCCTCTCTGAAGGGAGCAGGACATGGAGACTGTTTCACCTTTCCCAGGGCTGCAGAAGTGACAACTACAGCAGCATGCTAAAAACCAAAGTGACTATTTGGAATGATTGAGATGTGTTTACAGTTTAAAACAGCACATGTCAAAAAGGGTGGGAAGGAGAGAGCACCCCTGTTGGCCGAAGTGTGCATGCCTGTGGGAGCCCACAATTCTTACAGATAAGCAGGAAATCCTAACAGCTTTCCACACCCTTCTCTCATAGCAAGAAAAGTCCTTCCACTGCTGGGAGAAAGCCATATGGCAAGCCAGAGGGAACATGTATCCACATTTAAAGAGGCAGCAAGTCCCTTTGGTCCCAAGGGACTACAACAAACAAAAGGAAGATTTTTCTAACACAGAGAAAAGCCTAGAAGAGTGCCCCCCCAACCTCCCAGTCAAGATCATTCATTTATAAAAGGCAGAGTTTGTTCCCATTGAAAAAGGAAAAGCGAAGCTGGGCGGTGGTGGCACACGCCATTAATCCCAGCACTCGGGAGGCAGAGCCAGGCGGATCTCTGTGAGTTCGAGGCCAGCCTGGGCTACCAAGTGAGTTCCAGGAAAGGAGCAAAGCTACACAGGGAAACCCTGTCTCAAAAAGCAAAAAAAAAAAAAAAAAAAAAAGCTGAGATCATGAGATCAAGACTCAGCAGAGCAGCCTAAGATGGAGGCTAGCTGGAACAGCCAAGCTCTCTGGAAGACAGCCCACTCTGTGACACAGGAATTCAGAGATGGCTGAAAATTGAAGGTTGAACAAAAACACAGAGTAAACTTCAACAGTGTTTCAGATTCTGCAGTCAGCACAGACCAGAGCAGCCCACTGAAAAAGGCATTTGAATTCCAAGGAGTACAGATAACAAAAATAACAATAGAAAAACTCCAGCTCAACTCTCTATCAGAATAACTCACTCAAAACCTCACGAAGAACTCCAGTGTGTCAGAATATGGGTCAACACCACATTAAAGAATGAAAAGATTTTTTTCCTCCTGGACTAGCTTAGATGAAAAATGAGCCCAAATTTGAATTCTCCACTTCTCTCCCTGTGTCTTCTGCATGTTTGTATTCTGTAGTCTATGGCCTGGCTGTTACCTGTTTGGTGTGTCTCAAATGACTTCCTATCTCTATTGTCTGTCCTGAACAAAAGGCTTTGCTCTGTATTTATGTGATAGCACAGAAAGCATGGTATGGGAAAGTAACAAGGAATTCTTTTTAATGGAAATTTCTAACAGTTTTACATAAGAAGTTACAGAATGCCACTCAAAAACTACAAGTGATGTTATCAGCTTATATCCACATGTTGCTTCCAACATTTTATGGTAGATATCGTCCAAGGTTGTTTTCAACCTGTTGTGTGCTTTCAGCAAATGATTACCACCACACACACACACACACACACACACACACACACACACACACACACACTATTCTGAGGGTCAGAGACATGGAAGAGTACATAGTTTAAGACTAAAACTATGTATTTATCTCAGGTTGTAAAAGCTAATTACATGGAAAGTCCAAGCCATGTCAAGCATCAAAGGCCTTTGAGGTCCAGCCTCCAGGTCCTCTTCAGGGTTCAGATCAGACACTCCAGGAAGCAAAAGGAGCTTAGGGTATGTGAGAGTGAAAACAAATTAATTAGCTCACACGCGTGTTCTTCAAATCATGTCTCTTTATTGTTCTGCTTTTCTGCTAATTTTCTTGTCCCAATTGTCTATAATTTCTTAGCTCTAATTCCTCTGCCTCTTCTCATCTACTCTAAAATTTCGTCTTTTACAGGAGGCTTGAAGCAATAGGAAAAATTACAAGTTACCTCTCATTGGCCAAAAGCACATTCCTAGGGTAAACTGTAAGGGCAGAGCCATTTACCACGTGACCAGAGGGAGGGGGCAAGTGCCCAGTGTGACAAACTTTGAGACACAGCTCTTTATTAGCACACTTGGCAAGAGAAGAACTGGCATGCTTTTCTTAGGGCACTTTATGTAGTAACCTTGGTTAGACACTTGCGACACTGACCTTGGGCATAGATGCAAAGTTTTAAACTTATGATCTATTTACAAAAAGTCTTTAGTCTAGTTTGAACTTGCTCTGAGGTAAAGATAAGCTAATTTCATGCAGTTAGTCTGAGCAAAAGGAGCAAAGCAGGCTTTTAAGTGTCTACAGTCCATGTGAGATAATAGATCCAGTTATGAAGCACATCCTAGCATATAGTTCATACATCAAAATTATACAGCCTAATGTGAAATCCTTTTCCTGACCACCCACAAGTATACGTGCCCATAAGATTGAGATTACATGTACACATCACATGAAAATGCATGGTAATAGGGAGATAGCACAGCTATTATTGCACAAGTGAATTTACAGATGGAAGCAACAGTTTTCAGTCAGTGGCCCCACAGGGTTTGTGTGGTGGGTTGACATCTGAATTATCAATTGCTACCTGCTGTAACTGCATCATGGCCTATAATAGCTCATGACAATCGTTTCTGACAATCAAGATTGGTTACACTGCTTTCTTAAAGGCCAGTTAAATTTAATCAGGCTGAATATAAAGTGGGGGAACTGTCTGAGTACATAATTTTAAATGGTCTCAAGACACTGTTAACTTGGTTGCAAGATCTGGTCAAAGTTCAGTTTCTGAAGGTAGGAGGGATTTTCAAAATAGCCTGTTTTCACCACAATAAAATGAGGACATGTTTTCACTACTGACCTATGCTTATTGCCTGATCTGTGAGCATAACAAGATATAGAATTCTTACTACTACTTCCTTAAAATAACTCATGGTCACTGAAAATTTACATCCTGCATGCAATTTCCCTTCTTGCCTCTATTATCTCAGGCCCTCCCCTCAATTCCTCGCTTTGTTCCCACCCCCCAATCCATTCCTCCTCCTTTTCTGTTTAGGAAAGAGCTGATCTTTTATGAGTATCAACAAAACATGGCATATCAAGTTGCAGTAAGACTAAGCACCTCCCCACATATTAAAGCTGGGCAAGTTGACCCAGTATGAGGAGTAGCATCCCAAAGGCACATAAAAGAGTCAGAGACAGCCCCTGTTCCCACTGCTAGGAGTCCCACAAGAGGACCAAGCTAGACAACTGCAATATAAATGTAGAGTGCCTAGGTCAGTCCCATACAGGCTCCCTGGTGGTCAATTCAGTCTCTGTGTCCTTGACCCCTCTGGATCCTACACTCCTTTCTTCTCCTCTTCTGCAGGATTCCTCAATGCAATCTTCATTAAAATCCCAACACATTTCTTTACAGACCTTGAAATAATAATATTCAACTTCATATGAAAAAAAAAAAAAAACAGGATAGATGAAACAAGCCTGTACAATAAAAGAACTTCAGATGTATCTCTATCTTTAATTTCAAGCTTTGCTATGGAGTTTAGTAATAATAATTTCATGGTACTGGCAAAGAAATAGGCAGGTGGATCAATGGATTCAAATGGAAACCCAGAAGTAAATGCACATACCTATGGACACCTGATTATAAACAAAGAAGCCAAAATTATACAATTAAAAAAAGAAAGTGTTTTCAACAAATATTTCTGGTCTAACTGGATGTAAGAGTGTAGAAGATTGCAAACAGAGTCATTATCTATCACCCTGCAAAAAACTCAAGTCAAAGTGGATCAAAGGCTTCAATATAAATCCAGATATACTGAACCTGATAGAAGAGAAAGTTGGAAATAATCTCAAATATATTGGCACAGGAGACAACTTCCTGAATAGAACATCAATAGCACAGGCACTAAGACTGACAATTAATAAATGGGACCTCATGAAATTAAAAAGTTTCCGTAAGGCAAAGAACACCATCAAGACAAAATGGCAGCCTACAGAATGGGAAAAGATCTTCACCAACCCCACATCTGACAGAGGTTGATCTCTAAGATATATAAAGAACTCAAGAAACTAGGCATCAACAAACAAAATGACCCAGTTAATATTCTTATTGAGTTTAAATCTCATTTCCTGTTAGAGTAGGCCTTATCAATCTCATTTTACAGAAGGAATGGCAGGGGGTGTTGGAGACATGAGGGCAGAGGCAGAGTTGCCAGGTGGTAATCAGTAAATTATATCTTCAACTAAAGAGCTTTTTTTCTTACTTTATCGCATTGCTTAGTTAATCCATTTGAAGTTCTTAACTCATATTAATAATTTATAACTACATAGTTCAGTACACATTAAAGAGTGCACAGTATCCAAGAATAATGGTCATTGAAACTACACAGACTTCTAAAGTATGTCTTTGTATTCCTCCTTACTGACTCATAGCCAAGTGGACTACTTGTTTACATTTTGAGATCCCCATATTTATGTGTCCTCTCACTTCTCAATGCAGGAAATTCCATCTTGACATGAAGAACACTGCTTCCCAAGTGTAAATCTCCATGCATATGACCCTGGACCACACAGTGTATCTAATTGAGTAATTGGTTCACCTTCTTATTGAGGGCTCCTTTAGTCTTCATCTGTTGCTGACACCTTTGATGATCACTCTCCTTTCCTTGGCCATTTTCAGCTGCTAGACTAGAGCCTTTATCAATGTCAAACAATATTTGTTGAGAAAGATGATTGCAGCTACTCAACAACCAGTTTTCAGACACACCCCGTATCTCCTGACAGAACTAACTACTTTAGTTGCCTTGAAGCCCAGATCCTAGCCTTAGCCAGGTTTTTCCTAAAATCTTGTCACTGAATATGTCTCTTAAAAGCCAAGTCCCTGCTAATTGGTTCGCCAGGCTATGGAAAGGAAGACAATGTTAACTGAAAGGCAATATGGCACTGCACTAACTATTTAATAGAGGAAAAGAACATGCAGCTGAGGATTTTACAAAAGGAACAAAACTTCTTTATCTCCCTAAAAATTACAAATACATTTTATTTTACTTGTTGGAATTCAGATTACTAGCTGAAAACCTTTGGTAGTCTGTTTCCCCAAGGTATACCACATCGTACCATGATGTTCACATATTGTTCGCCAAAGTTTTTGTCTTTTGCAGCAACTCTATAAGCAGACTTATTTCCTTTGTTCAATTTTCTTCTATAAAATTCTTGTGGAAACATGCAATTAATTTTTTGTGCCCTTAAGAGAGGTTAATCATTCTGAAAGAACAATTGCCACTGAATTTTTCTATGACAGCATAAAAGTAAAGTTGTATTTGATGCACCAGTTGTGGTGGAAATTATGAAGATTTAAATCAATACCAAAGGGAGTGCAATCTGATTCTGTATTCAGATAGTCATTATCTTAATGTAACTGATCAATTTTAACCGAAAGTATCAAAATTTATTTAATAAACTAACCATGGACTTCTTTCAAAATATAGCTTAAATTCTCTAATAAACTTCTGGTATGATCCATAATTCATATTTCATGACAAAAGATATAGCTTTTCACTTAATGAGCATTGACAAATAGCCTAATTAGTTTTTTAAATACAAAACACTGTGTTTGGATCAAAAGGTCTAATGTCATAGAAGGGATTGTAAGAACTTGAAACTAGATCTTTGAAGAATGCTGCAGCCCTGGCTTTTCAAACATCCCTGTCACACCACACATTTCATCTCAAATGTCAGGTTCATGTGGGTTAAATGTTAGAAGTCCATAAAGTTGTAAAATAAAGGTCTTGTACATATAAGTGCATTAAGCAGCCACACAGAAAAATAAGTATTTTTATTAATCTTAGGAAAAAAACAGGAACATTTAAAAAGAAAGGCATACCACCACTGTCCTTTTGTTGTCATGGAAATAATAACTGAATCCTGAATCTTTGTTCTTGTCAATATCTATGACTGGAATGGATCTGACTTGAAGGCATTTTCCTTCTTGCCTAATTCACATTACAAAAAGAACCTTTAAATTCAAGAATGAAAACATGGGATCACTCCTTATGGGATGTTCACACTCCCCCTTGGCACAATCCCAAAGCAAGCAGAGAAATGGTTTCTGCCGAAGGGACTTACTATCTAAGAAATAGAGAGCCATTTGCACAGTGGGGAAAAAAAAACAAAACAGTGTTTCAGCTGAATGTCAGAGAAACACAGAATGTCAAACATCTCTTTATGTCTTACCCTTTCTTTCCCCTATACTTTTATTTTTTTCTCCTTCCTTGAGCTTATTTGCACAAGACATTTTCATAGAAAGAATGAAAGGACACAAGAGTTACCCAAAGAGCTACCCAAAGAACTCAAGAATACAAGGAATATAGGAAAGAATCCTTGTTGGACATGAGAGACTTGGAAGGATCAAGAGGCTGAGAAGTAGAACTAATTTCTTCACTTGTTCTCTAATCCTGGAACTGACATGGATATTCAGTGATGTCTGGTTTTCTTTGGAGCACTGTAATGGCTGAGGGAAAGGCTGTTATTGAAACTAAACTTGGTTCTACACTCTTCAGCTTGACTTTAAAGGCTATATGTTGTCCATGGTCCCTTGTGTGTACATTCATTATCTCTCTCTCTCTCTCTCTCTCTCTCTCTCTCTCCCTCTCTCTCTCTCTGTCTGTCTCATTCTCCTTCCCTCCATCTTCATTTCCCCCTGAAGTGAGCAGCTTTCCTGTTTCACACCACATTGTGATGACAATGGGGCCAGCTGACTATGATCTGAGACCATGAGCAAAAATAAAATGCTGTGGGATAATGCTTTTGTACACTGGTTTAATAAAACACTGATTGGTCAATAGGCAGACAGGAAGTATAGGCAGGATAAGCAGACAAGGAGAAATCTTGGAAGAGGAAGATTGAGTCAGGAGACGCCAGCCCACTGAGCAGCATGTATTGGCACACAGGTAAAGCCACGGAACATGTGGCAACATATAGATTAACAGAAATGGGCTGAGTTCAGGTGTAAGAGCTAGTCAGTAGTTAGCCTGCACTAATGGCTGAGCAGTTTTAATTAATATAAACCTCTATGTATTTACTTGGGGGACGCAAGTGGGGGAGATTTGTCCCAATTGCCTGCAGGCTGGGATACTGGAAAACTTCCAACTACAATAAAACCTTTCTTCGTTCAAATTGTTTTGCTTAGGCATTTTGTTACAGCAAAGAAAATCTGACTAACACAAAGAGAAAAAATGCTGAGGCAAAAGGAATGCTGAAAGTTCAAGGCCACACATTCTAGGCCAGCCTACCACCACTTCTTGAGGGCTGGGATTGTAGGTTATTGTTACTGTAAATTATGTTGCAGATTCAGGGACCAGAGTTCAGTGGCTGTGCCTTTTATGGCTCATTAAACAAACAGAGCGAGTTACAGGACAGCTAGGACTGTTTCACAGAGAAACCCTGTCTCAGAAAGAAGAATTATACATACGATGAAACCTTTGTGTCATACCTTCCATCAGTTTATAATCATCTCCAAAATTTCACTTCCTTATCACTGTAGGAAACAAGAAAATCTGCCACACTTTATTTTCTACCCATTTATTAATATGCTACATCTTTTGGTTTCAAGGTAAACATCAGGGGAGTTGTATTCTCTTGTCAGTATTGCTAAAGAGACAAACACACATGGGTATACCAATTCCTATGACCCTGTCTTCAAGTGCATAGAAATGCAGAAGCATCTCTACAGCAAATAAGGCAAGGCCATCTTGGAGAAAACAGGTAGAGATTGTTTGGAAACACAGTGTACAGCATCCTATATGTTGATAACGTATGCAGATGGGTCACCCACTAAAACTACTTGAAATGGTCATAAAATTTTATAATTGAAAAGTCCTACAGAAGTCAATTAGTGCCACCTTACCCTGACCTCTGTGTTAAAGCTCAGCAAATAATGGCCAGAGAATCCAGTTAAAATCTTTATTTATCTTGAAATAGACATTTATTTATTTTAAAATAGAACATTTTTGCTTTCTTTTCAAGAATCATAAATAATAATTACACTTTTAAAGGACATAGATTTTGCTAGAGTAGCTAACTTCTTGGTCCGTCTAAGAGATTATAAGTAGAGCTTGCCTGATTTATTGTTATAATTTAAAGCAATTGTCTAAGGCCCAAATATAAAAATATGAATTAATGTGAATAACTGGTCCCACGCCACAGTTCTAATAGGCTAGGTTGTACAGTCAGCCCATGCCTGATTGTACAGAATGCAATGAAGATACAATTTCCAAAGTCATGCTTTTGCCCGAGGTGAGCCACATGAATGTTAGTGAATTTTAAACATATTTATACTTTTGATAAGTACAACTGTTTTTAGACACATTTTATACAACCACATATACATTTCTCTAATATAGATAGAACAATCTAGCACAAAACTCTAACAAAATGAATTTTTTTTCTGTAAAGTGTAGGCCATAGAAATCAACACTAAGTCAAAAGCCACATGGACTTAACCTAGACTGCCTATTAGAAACCCACAAAACTGAAACCTTAGTAAGAAAGCGGCAGATTCTTTATTAAGAGTATATAGTCAATGGAATTTGCTTTCTCTGAGAAAACATAGTTTTTAATCACAGACCATTATAACCACTCCTAAGTCCATTTCTCTCTCCTTTGCTCTCAAAGCAAGTTCACAGTTCACTGAGAAACTTGAACTTGTTCTAAAAGAAAGCCCGGTCTCAATTTACATATATAACATCCATGCTTTCAAATTCGGTCGTCTTCTCTTTAATACAGATGAACATTTTAGTCCTCTCAGAAGCCACACCCTCCACTCACCCTGAATCTTCTTGCTTTCTCAGCAGAAAGCATTCTATGAATTTCTTTCAGTGACTTTTCCTTTCAATTAGATTCCCAACAACATAGAAAAGTCTGCATTATTATATATTAGAGAACAAAAAGGAGAGAGAAAGAGATTATGAGGAAAAGTAGTGGGAAAGATGGAGGGAGGAGAAAAAAACAGAGAGGTGAAAAGAGTTCAGAGAAGCCCTCCTACACATGTCCACCGCCTCTCTTGTTGCCCAAGGCTCACATTTTCCATACTAACTGCCTTCAGGCTGAGTTCCAAGAAAAGAATTGCTGTCGTCCAGAACTCAGGAGAAAGTGCACATTATCATTAACACCTACTCAACAAAAGGCTTGAACTCAAGACCTGTTAGCAATCAATGTAAGAACTGAGGGAAGACGGGCCAGGACCAGTGAGCTGCAACACTCCCTGATGACAGCAGAGAAAGTGCCTCCAGGTTCTGGTGCTGCTCCGGGAGCTCAGCTGACAGTCTGACTGGAAAGATCTCTGGGTACTGCTCTAAAATGCAATGGGCATTGATATTCATAGCTATGTGCTGATTGACTAGTTGATGGGTTGGTTGATTGCTTTATTTATTTTCAGTGCTGTGGTTAAGAATCAAACCCAGAAACTTACCCACGTTACCCAAGACCTCTCCCAAGTAACATTCCCCCAGATCAAGAGACTTCATACTTTTGATACTGTGTGACCCTTTAGGTTACCCTTCAAGAGACTGCTCCAGCAAGCTTGCTATGTGTGTTACCTAACTATTCACTTAAGGCTACCATTCTGACAGTACCATTGTTCCAACAATGCCACCCTCCTTTTTATAGAAAACCACCTTAATAGACTAATCAAAACTGACTACGGTCTTTGTTGTTGTTGCTGCTGTTGTTATTATTCTCCTCTTAATCCATCACACAAAGGCCTCACCACCTATATTCCTCTGAACAAGTCACAAGATGAGCAACAATAAGTCTCATTGCCATATCCCATCCTTCTTAGTGGACCACCAAGAGCTCTGACTTTGTACATCCCTCCCTCCTTCTAGAAAAGTTATGTCCCTTGGCCTCTAAAACTTTCACTCCCTTTTGATGATTCTAGTGCCTCATTCATCTTACACCTTCTCTGTCTTCACTGCTGATCTTTACAGCCTGTGATTCTTCCAACACTCTAGACTTTAGCTCTTAGAGCTTCCTACCTAATTGAGATCTCCGCTTGCTTTATTCTGTATTGCAACCCAGGACATACAACAACACCAGCTACATTCTAAGTGCTCATTGCAGATTTGTTGAAAGAGTAAATCAATATATACATGTAAAAGTGAACAAATAAAACCGCTTTCTTCTATTTCAATCAGTTTAACTGAAATCACCATTGTTTAATATTCCAGTGAGAAACTTCTATTAGTCGTGCAAGAGATTGCTGTGAGGTGGCTGATTAAACATTTCATTTCCAAAATGAAATTCTCATCACTTGGGTCACTATTCTCACACAACCTTACAGGTCTCTTGAAAGAACCCCACGCAGATTAGTGTTTATTCTTCCCATTACTTCATGACATTCTCAAAGACCAAGTGAAAAACACATGTCAGAGCAATCTCTCCCTGTTTCTTCTGATTAAAATCAATATTCTTCCTGCTCTTAACAGCAGTAAAAAAATCATCACAACAGTTTCTGTTAACTCAATGGAATGTCAAGTGATATCACTGTGCATTGTTACCAGCAGGGATATCAACACAATACTACCCACAGCCTATAATCACTGCAGCTTTTATTATCTACAAAATGTCATGTGTGCATATGGCATTTCACAAAATAAGACAATGAGAACAAAGAACCCTGTCTCAAACAGCTTAGAGATTATTTAGACAAAGGACCAAAGAATAGAGATGTGAAACTTAAGAGGATGGCCTGCTGTTGCTGAGAAAAGACTGGGTGGGCTCTGTCCAAGTAGGCAGGGCAGAGATGTAAGTTTCATTCACAAACAGCAATGTAATTCTAATGGACTTCCCAAAGCATTGCTCCCTGTCGGTCATGGAGAAGATTGCTCAGAACATATGCCCTGTGAGAAACCCAAACAATAAAATAATGATAAACAACACATCTCAGCAACATTGCTTAGCAACATCTTATGACATTTTATTAAATATTAAAAAAGTACCCTTTCCCAAGACAACTCCATAAAAACCATATTGAGCTTAATCTAACAATGAATTTATTCATTTATATATCTTGGAACACCTAATTTAGGCTATTATGTACAATAATTGTACCCCCTAAAATACTTGCAATGCAAGGAAAGTAGTGTTTGAAAGCGGCGTTTGTATATGGGGAAAGCAGTGCTGGCGAGACAACACACCATACAGATCCCCTCAGAAAGCAGGTTGATAACAAGGGGGAAGGTGGACTAGGTGCTGCCCAAGTTCTAGTCATTCAAAGGAAGCCAAAACTCCAAAATGTCAGTGTGCAATTCATTAAGTTTGGATGGTTTGCCCATCTGCAATACCATATCATGTCATTAAAATAAAAAAGAATCATAGGCAAAATTTAGTCCTTTGAAAGATTGATTTCAAAATAGAATCTCAAGTGATTCCAGGTTTTTAAATGTATTATAGAAACTTAGCAAAGATACATGAAGTTAGTTTCTTACCTTAGCAAAAGCACTCTGTGTGGTTCCTGACTCTTTGGAGTACATACAGCAAACACTGAGAGTTCTCTCTTCACCCATTACCAGGACCACTCAAAAGCTATTCAGAGTATACACTGCAAAGAAATAAAAACGAGATGGATTCTCAGAGAGCAAGTCAGAAAGACCAGGGTGTGCCTATCTGTTCTCTTTTTATGAGTTTACAGACATTAACAAGAACCAGACTTTTATATCTGGTAGCAAGGCATAACTATAGTGAAGTCTATGAAGGAGTGAAGATCTGAAGAAAGTCTAAATAGCCAAATGCCACTGAAGAGTAAATGTGAAAAAAAGCATCATCTGGTAATTTCCTCACAGGGGCAATGGGGCTGTAAATTTGAAGTGATTGTATGGCCAATGATGCTTTGTTTCACAATAACAGTAAATATTTTGGTTAGTTTAAAAATAAATATATATTAGAAAGCACCATTCCTCAAGCATGCTTTATCAGACTAGTTAAATACTCTTGCAGGATAGCAGTATTTTTCACTATGGAAGACTCACCAAGTTTTGCTGTCAGTTAGAAATCAGTGTCCACTGAGAGTAACAATTAATAAATGGGACCTCCTGAGACTGAGAAGCTTCTGTAAGGAAAAAGATACAGTAAATAAGACAAAATGGCAGCCTACAGATGGAAAAAGATCTTCACCAATCCCACATCTGACAGAGGGCTGATCTCCAAAATATATAAAGAACTCAAGAAACTAGACACCAAAATACCAAACATTACAATTAAAAATTGTACTATAGAGCTAAACAGAGAATTCTCAACAGAAGAATCTCAAATAGCTGAAAGACATTTAAGGAATTGCTCAACATCCTTAGTCATCAGGGAAATACAAATCAAAATGACACCAAGATACCATCTCACAACTATCAGAATGGCTAAGATCAAAAACACTGATGACAGCTTATGTTGGAGAAGATGTGGAACAAGGAGAACACTTCTCCACTGTTGGTGGGAATGCAAACTTCTACAGCCACGTTGGAAATTAGTATAGTAGTTTCTGAGAATCAATCTACCTCAAGATCCAATGATACCACTTTTAGGCATATACCCAAGGAATTCTCAATCATACCACAAGGACATTTGCTCAACTATGTTCATGGCAGCATTACTCATAAAAGCCAGAACCTGGAAACAACCTAGATGCCCCTCAACCAAAGAATGGATAAAGAAAATATACTATATGGAGTACTACTCAGCAGTAAAAAAAAAAAAAAAAAAAAAAACACCAATAACATCATGAAATTTGCAGGCAAATGAATGGAACTAGAAAATACCATCCTGAGTGAGGTAACCCAGACTCAGAAAGACAAACATGATATGTATTCACTAATAAGTGGACACTAGATGTAAAGTAAAGGATAACCAGACTGCAACCCACAGCTCCAAAGAAGCTAGCTAACAAGGATGACCCTGAGAGGGACACATGGATTGCCTGGAAAGGGGGATAGATGAGATCTCCTGGGTAAACTTGGGGTGAGAGGGAGCAATAGAGTAGGGGATGGGGGATGAGAACATAAGGGAATGGGATGGTCAAGCCAGAACAGGGATGGAGTGGGAGAGTAATGAAAGAGATATCATGATAGAGGGAGACATCATGAGCATAGGGAGAAACTAGGTGCTAGGAAAGTTCCCAGGAGTCCCCAAGAATGACCCCAGCTTAGACTACTAGTAATATTGTAAAGGATGCCTGAGCTGGCCTACCCTGATAATCAAATTGGTAAATACCCTAACAATCATCATAGAGCCTTCATGCTGTAACTGAGGGTAGAAGATACAAAGACCCATAGCCAAGCATGAGGCCAAGCTCCAAGAGTTCAGTCAAAGAGAGGGAAGAGGGATTCTATGAGCAAGAGGCATCAAGGTCATGATGGGGAAACCTACAGAGACAACCAAACCAAGCTAGTGGGAACTCATGAACTTTAGACCAACAGCTGTGGAGCCACCATGGGCCTGGACTAGGCCCTCTGCATAAGTGAGACAGTTGCATAGCTTGGTCTGTTTAAGGGGCCCCTGGCAGTGGGATCAGTATCTATCTCGGTACATAAGCTGGCTTTTTGGAGCCCACTACCTATGGTGAGACACCTTATACAACATTGACACGGGGGGAGGGGCTTGGACCTGCCTTAGCTGAATATACCAGGCTTTGCTGACTCCCCAAGGGAGGCCTTACATTTTTTGGAGGAGGGCATGGGGAGCGATTTTGGGGTGGGGGTGGAAGGCTGTGCGGGAGTGGGAAAAGGGATGAGGGGGGGATCTGTGATTGGAATGTAAAATGAATAAAAAATTTCTTAATGAAAAAAAAATATTTTTAAAAAATCAGTTTCCAATTGTATGTTTTTCAAGCTGGCCTTCCCTTGCATTTTTCCCCTTTATTTAGAGAAATATTTCTCAGGATTTGGTAAATTCTTCTTTCCCATCGTCACTGTCTATTTTCAAGTGCTCATCAGTTAGCATGTTAGATCTCAGTGTTGTTCTCCTATGCTCTACCTCTCTTTTTGCTTTGCTTCTAGCACATTCTCTTGACCTTAGCAATGCCATTTCCTTCCACATGAGCTTTCCCATAACAGTTTTATTATTCAGTGTATCCACGTATATTTTATTGAGTAACATTTTCACTCCCTACCAGATGTTTTCTTTCTGTTGCCCTCACTTTTGTTTTATAAGATGTAACACTCAAGTAAGTTTGGAGCAATTAGTAAAACACATATTTATTGTACTTCAGTGCCCTGAATTGTCTGTGTCTCCTTGTCTTATTCATTTTTGTCATATTGGTCTGTCTTTTTAGGCCACTAGTGATTCCTAACTTACCATGGATGAACTGTCATTTTTGAGGGGTCACTTTTGGGCTTGTTTGTGAAGTACCTCCCCTAGGGTTCTTATAGTATGTTGTTGATTAACTGCTCCTTTTCATGGCTTACCTACTTCTTAATGTTTCACGATTATAAAGGATGTCAGTGTTGTTCTTATGCTACCCAATCCCTTTGTCTTTTTGTTTTTACTCCATAAAATTCTCTACCTTGAGTGGGGGTTTTGGCCATAAGCCCTGTGTTATTGGAAGCCTGTGTCTTAGCCTAAACATCCCTATCCCTATCGTATAGATCAAGTTAAGCTGACAGTCACACACAAGGCTCATGCTGATCCATAAGCAAACTGCACTTAACTTCAGGAAGGGACTATCCTGGGGTTTCTGTGGTTGTTTCTCTTTGGAGGTTTTTATTTGACTTTGGTGTACTACATGAGTTTCCTTGATGTAGTCCTCCTTTGCCCCTGATGTTCCAGTCTCAGGTCTTTTTCCTGATCCACTCCAATCCTACAGTCTCCTAAAATTTCTTTAAGAAGATGTATTTGATATTGATTCCCATTTTGTTCTTTCTGAACATTGATTGTTTAATTGATTGTTTCTTTCCTAAGCTGTGTTCTGGTTAATTTCAGTACCTGCCTGGGTAAAATAGCCTTGTACTGAGACCCCCATCCTAACCCGGAAATCGCTGAGAATCCATGACACTTACCTTCTGTCTTCAGATACATGCTGTCTATGACACAATCAAATCTGATGCGCCTATATTCTACTCTCCTTTTTCATCTTCATTTCCAAAAACCTTGTCCAGAAAACCAAATAGAAAACAACACTCACAATGAGCAAGCTGTGTGCATCTTTCTCTAATCCAACATAAAATAACACCAACTGTGGACCCTTGTGAAGACAAATGTGATTACCTAAGTTTTCTTTGCAAGATGATGTTTACTTTCACATTAAAAAGCAAAAGAATAACCTAAAATATGCAGCTCAGAACTCAAAGATAATGAAATATGTCACCAATTCATCCTTTAAAAGAAAACTATTTAAAACTGCTTTAGCATTTACTTCAATCACTAAGGAAGAAGATATTGTACAAATGTCTAAAAGCATTCACAGAAGGAATTAATCATAAGAAGAGAAAAATCTAGCCATCCCACATTTGTATTATTATGTACAGCACCATATTTGAATATGCAACATATAACATGCATATACAATGTATCTAAATTCCTTTATAGAATACATATCCAATTAAATACACATGTGTGAATGTCTATAGAGAACAGAAAGACAGCAAGTGTATGACAGAAAAGAAACAATCAAGATGAAGGAAGGGCAGAGGCACTTGAATAAAAAAGAAGTCCTCATAGACAAAGTAGAGATAATATTTGAAAAAAGACAAAGCTCAACTAAGAGAGCCAGTCCAATCCAAATATACAGAATGAGGTGCTTACACTGAACCACACCCAAGCATCTATACAGGCAGGAAGAGTCTGGAAGGAGGTAGACAAAGTAAGTGGCTAATAGTGGTGAGTCTGGGGGTAGAGTCTGGAGGCCATTTTTGTTGCACCTTCCCTATTAAATGATTTGATTTTTTTTCACAATAAAATTCACAGATTTTAATCAAGAATTGTAAAATATACAGCTAGCTTCCAAAGGAACATTAGAACTACAAAACTGAAGTGGACACACTACATACAGGAAATAAACAGGTAAAATTCTCAGATTTTTATGTATGAGATTTTTCAGTCAGTCTTCAAAATACTAGAAGTTTCAGAGTCTAGCACTTAATAATATATCTTGGCATAGTTAATAATAAAAAACCCATAGGCCTGCCTTGTAAGTGTCTTCAATTTATTCTATAAGACTTGGTGTAGGCCAACAACTAAGTATATTTCTGACTTGAAATATCATTTCCATATGAAAATAGCCTGTACATATTTGCATTTCATCTCTGCCTTAAATCTCTGAACTTCAAAGCTTTGAAGTGATTTCAACACATCTAAGCAGGAACAAAGGTAATCATCACCATGTCACCCAAAATCAGGAACAGGAGGATGTTGTTCAGGGAGAAACAGAATTCTTGATCAGATTTAGATAGTTCTTAAAGGGAGCTCCAGAGACAGATCCAAACATAAGCAGAAGTCAGAAAGCTGGCTCCAGAGCTTTTGCAAAGATCATAAAATACATACCCAGCATAAAATAAGTTACTCTGTGGCCCAAGAGTATCTACAATACTGAAAGTAATTCAGTATTCTGAAAAGCAAAGCTAAAGATCATTATTTGGTATAAAAAAGCACTATAAAAGTTGTATTTATGAGTTTAAAATTCAGTAGCT
This sequence comes from Onychomys torridus, assembly GCF_903995425.1. Lineage (NCBI taxonomy): Eukaryota > Metazoa > Chordata > Mammalia > Rodentia > Cricetidae > Onychomys > Onychomys torridus. The sequence continues at coordinate 13,175,861 of NC_050456.1, forward strand.
ATTAATTCACAGAAACTGGAAATCAATATTATAGGAAAATGAATGATTTTCCACTTAAATGAATGTCTTATTGTAGATAAATAAAACTGCGTGAGTTAAGTAATAATGAATGTTTCTCAACATTGGACAAAAATAATGTTTAGAGGATGACAGATTTGAATTTTATTTCTACCAAAAGTTTTGTAAGTTTATTTGAAATTATGATATACTAAAGGCATCCATTCCAAATACACAAATAAAAACAGCTTCATGCCACTACAAGATTTTTGGTAAATATTACTTACAGATACCAGAATAATGTTCTTAATGTACGCCATCCACAGCATCAGTACTTTCTCAAATAAAACATCTCTCATGGCTTTCCAATTGATTTTCCATGTTTCCTTAACATTAAAAATGGGACTCATTCCCTGTCATTTTTTGATATGTGCTATTCATATACCCATTTACTCCCATGCATAGTAAAACATATTATCAAAATGAAGTAGGTTTATAAGATTATGATACAACTTAATGGGAGGAAGAGATCTGACCCTCATAATCTAATTTGGTGCACTGAAAGTACAGACCTGGGCATCCAAAGTTTCCAAAGCATTCTTCTGGACCCTGAGCAGCAAATTCATCAAAGAATTTTAGAAGCTCTTGTCATGGTGGCACAACACTCATGTGCTCCTATTATATCTTTATTTTTAATCCTTTCCCCCAAATATAACCTGTGCAGTCCATATGTTGCTTGTGTATATATGTTTTTCAGAGCTATTTCTTGAAGTTTTCTAAATGCTTCACATAAAGTAGTATGCTTGATTTTGCCTCACTCCATACAATAATCTTTCTATTGTCATTGCTTACCTCTTTTTGCTCTCTGCCTATTAAGTGTAAAACATTCTGACACTGAAGTACTGAACAACCCTGTAAATGTCTTTATTCTCTGCTAACTCCATGAGGTAGAGGGGTTTTCTCATGTCTCCTCTGGTCATGTGCCTCTTGTTTCCACATGCCAGACTTCCCTTCACCATCACTGCTCTCATCATCTTCCGACTGACCTCCTTCTCCTTTTTCATAATTTTTATTTTAAAAATGTCTTTACTTTTACATACCAACCCCTGTTCCCGCTCCCTCCCCTCCTCATACTCCCCCTCCACCTACTGCCATTCCACCCCCATACCCTCCTCATGGAGGGTAAGGCCTCCCTTTGGGTAGTCATCACAGGCTGGCATACCAAGTTGGGGCCAGACCTAGCCCCTCCCCGCTGCATCAAGGCTGAGTGAGGCATCCCACCATAGGGAATGGGCTCTAAAAAGCCAGTTTGAGTACCCTGGATAAGTCCTGGTCCCATTGCCAGGGGTCCCACAAATACATCAAGCCACTCAACTTTCAATCACATTCAAAGGGCCTAGTTTGGTCTCATGCAGGCTCCCCAGCTGTCAATCCAGGGACCATGGACCTTCCCCTGCACTCAGATTGAGGTCTACCCTGGTTGTCATCATAGAACCTACATCCAGTGACTGATGGAAGCAGATACAGAGATCCACAGCCAAGCACGGGGTCAAGATCCTGGAGTTCAGTTGAAGAGAGGGAAAAAGGATTATAAGAGCAAGGGGGGCTCAGAATCATGATGGGAAAAACTGCAAAGATAGCTGACCTCCTTCTTAACACTTGGCAGTTCTGGAACACTCAGTTCTACCATCAGTGCTCTACTATCTCCTTGGTACCTTTGCATTATGCTGCATGTGTCTCCAGGCTTAAAGAAGAGCATGGGTTTTTTTTCTTAGGATGGGAATTTTCTTAAGATTCTTCTGAATGGAAGCTGCTCATGTACTCATAATCTGTGTGCACTGGAAAAGGAACAGAAAGTGTGTATTTTCTTGCCTTCCAAAGGGAACTTTCAAATCTTTTCACTCTTCCTGTGTGTGAAATACTCCTCAGGTGATTCATGTGTCATTCTACTGATCCCCCTGCCCACTCTGAGGCCATTTCAAAATGGCTGTACACTCGCTGCAGTTGCTGGCCTCTTCATCACCCAAGTTCCCTCCAACATTTCCCAGGACACTAATATTAATAGGTGGTTCTCTTGATCCATTTGATAACCATCACCTTCCATTTAACTCCTCTTTAATATTCCACTTTCAAAACCACATGATGAATCCTATCAGCTAGAAGTCCCAGACTTCTAAATAAGGAACTCCATACCACTCCTAGGCAGAGCACCACAAGCAGAGTGGTCCCAAGGCTTATTTATCTCTACCGTGCTTTGTCTTCTGGCTTGGTATTTGTTGGTCACACCCATTAGTTTGACTTCCTCATATTCTGATAACTAGTACTATGGTGATTTGAAGAGAATGGCCCTAATAGAGTCATATATTTGAATACTTGGTCTCCAATTGCTGTAACTATTTGGACAGCAGTGGGATATGTTGCCTTGTTAGAGGAAGTGTGTCACTGAGAGTGGGCTTTAAGATTTTAAAAGCCCATGCCATTCTTACTTAGTTCTATCGCTCTCTATCGACTACTTATAGATAAGGATATAAGCTCTCAGCTACTGCTCCAGAGCTATGCCTGCCTCCCTGATGCCATGTTTCCTGTCCTATGATTATGGACTCACCATCTGAAGCTATAAGGTCCCAATAGAAATGTAACTAAGATAATAATTTACAATACTTACCTGTACTATCTGTGTGTGTGACTATATATATATATATAGTCAAAGCCTATAACTAAAACCTTTTTCAGTTGTTAAATATACTCCATTTTTTTAAAGATTCCAAGTTTCCAAGCAGCTGAAAATTATCCTAGACTCCCCCACACTCTCATCCTGGTATACACATGAAATGCTATGAAAACATTATACCCCTCTAGCCTCTCATTCTTCTATTATCTCTTACCTAGTTTTACAAGGACCAGGAATTCAAGGCTAGCCTGGGCCATACAAGGCCACGGCTTAGAACCAAAACAATACATTTTATTTTTTGATCCTAGAGACTTTTTAATATTGGTAAGAATTTATATCAGAATTTAATATTGAAAGAATCTATATCAGGCTGTTAGACTGCCTACCAAGGAGAAGGGGGTAATGAAGAAAAAAAAAGAGTAAAGAGAGTAAGGATGACTAATAAAGAGAAGAGGAGGAAGGAGCAGTTGGAACCTTTAGGAAAGAACAAAGGACATCAAAGGCTTATAATTATAAACAATCTTTTGCTCATTTACACACTCACTCATTTTGACAGTAAATATTTACAAAAATTTTCCAAGTAGGACAGTACAAAAAGTACAGTGGCTGTTGAATTGGGAACCTTATCCAGATGCCTCAATCAACCCAAAACCATAAGCCAAAGACTGTCTTTGTTCATGGCAACACTTACAATGACAATAGTGTGAGTGACTAAATAAACATATGTGTGTATGTGTAATGCATATGTGCATATGCATTGTGTATAAATGTGAGTGTTGTGTGTATATATGTGTAAATATGTATAGTGTGTGTCACTGTATGGGTATGTATGCACATGCATGAAAAACACACTTTGGATAGGGAAGTAGCAAATTAAATAAATTGTTTCCATCTTTTTTTTTCTTTTAAAACCTCCCAGGGCATAAATTCAAAACATAGGTTTTTAAATACATAAAAATAAATTGATATGTGTTGAAATATCAAAATATTATTTTAATAAAATCAAGACTAAGTTTCATTGGTTTCTATCTTTGATTCTAGATATGAAAACTTAGATAAGATTTGACCTTTTGCTTCCTCCAGGCCCCTATACTAAGAAATAGAATGTAAAATTAGCCAACTATCTCTTTCATTCAGAACACATACATTGAATGAACCAGTGTCACAATAGCCACTCTCTTGGGTGTACAAATACAAGCTAAAGTGCCAGTGTGCAATAAAACTACAATCTAGGGTTGCAGAAATGAATATAAGCATCTAAACTTTGCATGAGCATAACAAAATGAATGCTGTAAATAGAGGTACAACTGCTGCCATTGCCCAGGAGAAAGAGCACTAAAAATTAAAAGGATCTAGAAGCAATTCTCTCAGAACCTCTTAGGAAAATCCCTGATGACCACAAGAGACCTCAAGACAGAAATAGGTTTGGTGACACAGAAGAAAGTCTATTTTGTATATTTGTGGAACTGACTACTGCAGTATTACTAGGAATTTACTGTGAGCAGCAGCCTCAAGGAATCTCTACTGTCTAGTATGCTCCATGGTCTAGATTATCTATCTGCACACCTGCAACTGCCTTTAAGTCCAATGTTTCTGAAGAGCAGAAAGTTACACTTTCTGCATTTTTCAAAGCGCTGCACTCAGTATTATACCTTCTTACAGACAGCTCCTCTCATTAAAATAAAAAGAAGAGGAACAAGCAAAACTGCCTATGGTTTCAAGTCAAGCCAGGAAGAAGACTGTCTTAGCATCCCCTTCCTCTACTCACTCTCTGAGCCTTGTTCTTCACCTAGAAACAAAATGAGCTCACACAAACCCTACAAGGTTCATGACAGAAGGGCTACATTGCTGGGACAGAAAGCAGAGAGAAAAACAGAAAGGAATGTTCGAGATAGAGTTAAAAGGCTTCCCATTGCTATAATAAATATTTGAGATACATAAATTTGACAAGGTTTTATTTGGGCTCACAATTTCGGGTGTTTAGGAGGAAGACTGCCCCCATTGCATTTGGTCTCAGGTAGAGGGAATAAATGCAAAGGCAGAGGAAGCTTCCCACTTTGTAACAGCCAGAAAGTACAGAGAGAGAAGGGGTTGAGGTCTCACTATCCCTTTCAAGGGCAACTCCAGTGGCCTAATCTCTCAATAGGATCTACCTCTTTGGCTCCATCATCTGGTAGTAGCCTCACAGTCAAGCCTTTAGCACATAAAGGTTTTCATGAGCACTGATCCAAATCACAGCACACCTTGCCCATGAAATGTGAGTTTTAAGAAATGAAAAAGCAGGGAGTCCAGCCTTGGATTCATGGGGAGGATAATGGAGATAGCATTCAAGTCCTACTTTCTTTCTCAAACACCTATATTATAAAGCAAATCTGGCCTGTGGGTAAGCTTCAGTTCTGTATTAACAGAGTCTTCAGAGGAAGCTCCACTCCCTGTACCCCCTCTGTACAGAATTTCTGTTGTTTTCTCTCCCAGAGTCAATTTTCACCTTATTCTAGGAACATTCCCCAGATTGCCTTTTAGGCAGCCATCTCTCACAGCTTAGACATATTTGAGAAAATGAAATCAGTGTTGGGCTGATGGCTAAATGGAGGACAGATATGAAACGCCTTAAGATATGGTATGAGCTTGAGGTAATATCCCACTGGGGGAATATATCATTCCACGCTATTTTTCCTTTTGCGTTACAGAACACTAATCTCTTATCCTCCAAAGTTGCACTAGCTACTATTAATAAAAATAGCCCTTTAAAAATAATTTGATAGAACTCAAAAAGAAATTTGATCTCAAAGAAGAAACAAAGAACCTCTTTGTGCAGAGTGTGATAGAGGCACATCTCTCAGGTACCTCCTCTGTACGGTTGTTCCTGTGGTAATTTCACAACACATTTTAACACCATGGCTTTGACCCCACAATGATTGCTGTGACATTTTGTCAAGATGTCTTATTAGTGTCTGCTCTTCAACCCCAAGTAATGGCTTTTTAAATGCACACCTCCATCTCTGATAATGGTAAAAATAAATAAGAAAAAAAAATGTTTTCATCTTAGCCACTCTCAGCCTCCTTTTCCATTGCTGTGAGTTGAGAGAACAGACAATACAATTTATAATGTCCCCTCACCTTTAACAATGATGTGAACATACACTAAGTTTCAGTTGGCTGAGCTAAGAAGTGCAATGACCATCCTACATGACTGTTTAGAGATAACTATAGCTTTGAACAATAGGTTCAAAGTATGGATGGCTATGACACAGGACAAGCTGCCTTGATCTAACAAGGGCTGTAGCTAGGACAGATAGGCAGAGATCACTGTGCCCTATGGAAATGAGCATCCATGAACAAATGCATTAGGATTAATAAGCAGTGAACTAAGCTTGGCAAAGAAGAGGCTTCTATCTCATCTATAAATGTAAAACATCTCCTACAAATTCTGTTTAGCAAAAATCTATAATCATAGTGACATTCCTAGAAATTCCATGAAAGCCACAAAGTACAACCAGCCCCCTGAAGTTGTGTTCTACTACAATTTAAATTATTTAATGGGATTTGAGGTTGACAATACTAGTCTCATAACATTAATACAATAGATAAAATAGGTCAAAATAACAATGTGAGACAAAATAAAAATCCCAAGTGCACGCCTAGTACTTGAAAGAACATACTTTAAACTGGTCACTGGAATTCAATGACTCTGACATATCCTGTTCATATTAGTGCATGAGAAATGGGCACCAAACAAAGCCTCTTCAGTCATGTAACAGAGGATGAACATGAATTAGTCAGTGTAGCAAAGATAATCTTCTTGCTATTGCTTACTAATATTTACCTGGGTATCTTCTTTTAAGTGGAATGACTATTCCTTCCATATTTACTCAGAACTTTTTGTCTACTTTTTTTTCCACTTCTATTGCCTCTGTCCTAGACAAAAACCACAATTTTGTCTCATCAGATCATTACTATAGTTCCTATTTGGACATTTGGCTTTCTCCTAAGTCTCCTGCATCTTTTTGCTACACAGTTATGTGCAATTATGCTTTTTACAATGGTAGGTCTCTCCCTCACCCTCTCTCACCCACTGCTTCTCATACTCATTGGTAGAAGGCCCGCCTTGCCTCTGATTCAGTGCCCATAGAGATAGTACCAAAGTCATTTGAATGGTTGTGGGATGTTCACAGGCAAATCCTTAGGCATCTTCCCACAATTACCAAATTATAAACTCTGTGGAGAGCAGGTGCATGGTTTCAATAGCCTCCTAAAGAAGGCTCCAGTCTGAAAATCTCAGCCTTGCAGAATCATGTTTTCAGTCCTCTAAGTGATCAGAAATCATCTCCTTCTGTGTTTCCCCTTTGCTTTCTTTGCTCAGATCCAGAGAAAGAGCCTTAAACTCAGCCTTAAACACCTCAAGCTCAGGTCTTGCACATGTTGCCCCTTCTACCCAGAAACCCTTTGCCCTGATGCCCATGTAACTTGCATCCCTCTTGGATCCATATAAACATCAGCTTGAAGAGCAGCCATCCCTGACAACCCTTATAGAAGAGCAAACATTCAGAGTCCCATTTCCTCTTTCCCTTGCAATTTTCTCCTTTGTACTTCTTATCCTCTGATACACACCATTTGTCCACCTATAATGTCTCCCAACCACTAGAATATAAATTCAATGAAGATAGAAGTTCTTGTTATTTACATATGACCTTTGTTGAGATCATTTCTTAACATGGAACAGATACTCCATAAAAAGTTACTGAATGAATGAATTCAACTCCTAGACCTGAGAAAAAAGAAAGACCCAACTAAAACATGAAGGTAACTTAAGCATTTATAATAATCTACCATTTAAAAGTCTATCACTAAGGACTTTATTAAGTGAGAATTTATTCTAACTAGTGAAAGTAGTATCAGAAGTATGTGTATCTTATATACAGAACAATGAATATGTGTCACATAGTATATACACTTTTCTGTGGGCAAGATAATGTAGAGGTGGCAGAAAGGCTAGAAGCTTCTAGTGTACTTCATTTTGATGAGGCTTCTTATCAACAAAAACGTCTATGGAAACTAAATGAAGGGAACCAATAAAGATACACTAACATTTATGACATGCACATGACTGTAGACATCATTAACCTGGATGGGATAATAAATATATTAGGTGCCAGGATCAGGATCCAAGTGAATAAGGACAACAGATCAAACTTAATCCTTGTAAATTTGCCAATTAAACGTGCAAAGGGACTTAGCATTGATATACTTGGAAAGAAAATGAGGGTTTTAGTTGATTATAAACATAATAATGCTGTAAACCTACTAAAAATGCTTTGGGGAAATGCCAAGGTGAACTGTAAAAGATATTTACAGAAAGAAAGTAAATAAGTGATCCCATCATTATGCTAGTAAAAACAGGATAGAACGGCATGAGGAAACATTGACGTAAGGAAAGTCAAGCTGAAATTAGCAGAGTGTTGAGTGGGACACAGCTGTCATTCAACTCACATTAGTTGAGATATCTGTGATATTTGTTCAGAAGAGAAGACCCCTATGTGATGTATACATCTAATTAATCTTATCAATAAAAACCAGGAGTCATATATCAAAGTAAAAACCTGAAAGACCAGAGAAGCAGGGGAGCAGCCACCAGTGACTTCCTACCTCTTCCATTCCTCTGACTAAAAGGGGCAAGATGCTGCCTCAGCCCTGCCTTAGCACTTCCTCTCTCTCTCTCTCTACAGTCCTGTAAAACCTCTATGGTTAACAAGTGGCTAGCTCTGCCCTCTGACTCTAAGCAAGTTTTATTTGTCAGAATACAAAGTATCACACAACACCTAAAAGACCTTTGGACAATGATAAATAATATTATTATATAGAACAACTGAATTTCTTCTATGTGACCTGAGGAACAAAAGTTAAAATAAACTAGTGAATTTTCAAGATGATATAATAAAGAAAGAACTGGCTATTCAATAGTCACTGCCCCAAATTAATACAAAATTAATCCTAGAGGTGTTTAAAACGTTACTGTACTCTAAGTTGCCAGCCCTCTACCTGTACAACTATATCCTCCTAATGTACCCGCTTTTCCCCAGACTTAAGCATTTAATGTGTAGAGCTGTTCTGATACCCTGCTACCTAAAGTCCTTCAAACATGTTCTATGCCTTCAGGATGAAATCCTAACTTCCTCACAGCTCTACATTTTCAACCTCCTATATCACAGCCCTGTATGTGTACACTGGACTTCATCTTTATCACCAGGGTGTGCTTACCTCACCTTCAGACCTAAACTCTTGCTAATGTCTCTATTACTACAACTCAGTGGCTTTCCTGCGTGCACACATAAGCAGCTCTTGTCCTTCAGCTCTCAACTGTGATATGCATCTCTAATCTGCTTTATACACCTTCCCTTACCACCCAAGCTAAACTCACCCTCTATGTCACATAAGCTGACAAAAAGAACAAAATCACATGATCTCATAAAACCTGAAATCAGAGTCCCTCACACCTCTGCTCTGAATCTTCTAAGAACTTTGAGATGCATTTAGAATGAACTTCTCTTCGCCCTATCTGAAAAGCTTTGGGATGGGATGCAACCCCTGCCAGTCTCATTGTGGCATGCTCTCTGCTGGCCTCCCTGTTCATCCTTGAAGACTGTTTTCACCCACAGACTCCCCCATCTACAGTCAAAGTTTCTCACATATTTGGATGAGTTGATTCATTACTTGTAACAGAATTCCACTTGATGGCCACCACCTCAGGAACCATCTGACATCTCCACTCTCCCAAACTTATTCTCCCATTTTCCTGCTTTTTTATTCTTTTTAAATCTTACTTGTATCTGATCATCCTTGCTTGTATGCTGCTTCTATCCCCTAATAGAAATAAGCATAAGCTCCAAGAGGACGAGGTTTTGTCCTATATTGTTCTCTGTATGCCTAGCACTTAGACCAATGTCAATGTAATGTGAAGGTTATTAAATTTTCATATGATGAATGAATGAGTCATCCCATTTTTCTACGTAGCATTCAGTCCTACCTGCAATTTGTCTAACTCATTTACTGCTAGCTATTTACTGTGTATCCATTGTAGGTAGAATGCAAATTCTATAAGACTTCACTAGAATGATACCTAGAAAAAAAATAATGGAAGGTAGATTAATATATGAAATAAGATGGCACTCAGGAACATCTCCAAACATCTCCACCTTGCGCATTTGTTTTCCTGACCACACTTCTTTTTGGCAGAATGTGGGCTTTGGGACTTTGGATTAGGAAAGCAGTTGAGCACTTTCAGTGGGACTTAATAGGCCATACTAGTAGTAGCAGGGAAGATGGTGGTCCTGAGAACAATGTAGATTAAGATGGCCTAGCTAGAGTGGTTTCAGAGAAGAATATTAGTAAGTGGCCTAAAGATCATTCTTATGATATTTTGGCAAAGAATGTGACTGCTTTTTCCCCCCTGTCTAAAAAGTCTGACTGTAGATGGAGTAACATATAGATGGGATGACAAAGTAAAAATGTAGGAACCTAGAATAGGAGGAAAATAGTGGCCTCCACCAAGAAAGGGAGATGGCAAATTTAATTCTGATATTTTTTATTCCCCCTTAAAGGAGTGTAGAGATAATTTGACAATTGATGGAGTGATTGCTATAAGCTTTACTGGGTTCCTAGATTAAAAGGAGCTGCCAGAAAGGTGAGCTTCCTTTCATGGAAACTCTAAAAATTAGATTAGGTCTTCCTTGGAATTGTTGGGATATAGAAGGATAGATGTTGCTGACTTGCAGGGCAGACTTCTTATCTGATGTCATTGTGGCCCACCAGTCATGGGGCTTTGTGTTTGCAGAGGGCTGAGGAGGAACTTAAGTGGCTGCAGGGGTCTTGAGGTCAGAGCAGGCTGTGTGAGACGGGAATGACTGGTACATTGACCACTGTTCTTATTTTTACCTTTTTTGAGAAATTGCATGTTGCTAGCCTCTAAGTCAAGTGTTCAGAAGATTGTATAATCATTAATAATAAAAATAGATTATGCTTGCTTTGGTGTTAAGTCTGGGGTAGTTCCTGTGTTTAGTAAAATATGATGAAGAATATATTGGTGAATTTCTAGGAATAACTTTTGGAATCATGAGAATATTTTGTATTGGGTGATTTCCCCTTTTCTTCCTGTTCCCCCTTGCTTATGATAATAAAAGACTGAGGTCACCAGGGAATAAAGAGAAGCTAAGAGACGCTAGGGAAGCAAAAGAAACTTAGCAACTGCAGAAGCCCGAAGTGACCTGTCAGCTTGCATGAATATTGTCTCTGAGTTGCTACTGCACCTTCCAGGTATCCCATCCCTCAGACCCCCAAAACTGCTGAGGCTGGTCCCCAGCAAGAACCCACTATGAAGCTACAGACACTGAAGTCCTCCCTATACCAATGTGGTGGCTCACAATCCACATGCTTCACAATATCATCTTAATTTCCTCCTCAGAACATGCTACAAGTATAAGGTGGCTGTGTGCATTGTGTTTCATACAATGCCTTCACAAATCTGTGAGAAATCCAATGTAAACACCAGGTAGCTATAACTTTTTTATTCCTCTTATAACCTCTCCCACATGAATAAATTTTGATCTAAGAGGAACCAATGTCCTCCCTAACACCCTTTTTAATGCTTCTTTATACTCTGTTGATTGAACTAGCTGGTCTTATTCCTCAGAAGGAATTAAAAAAAACATAATTTCAAGCCTTGTACACAAGTTTTGAAGAGCCTTCAATCTCATATTTCCTCTGTGCTCACAAAACTACCCTTGACACCAAAGCTCAATTCTCTCTTCTCTGTGGATATCCCTTGATATCTTCACTTACAATCTGACTCCCAACCAACCTTTACTAGTCTCTCACATGATTTTCATCCCAACTCCTAAAGGAGATCTGGTTTCTCTGTTTCTTCCATGCTTTCAGTCACAACCAGTTTGTAGACTGGATTTAAAAGCCTAGTGATGCTAAAAGGGTAAGATCTTAAGTAGGTCAGGAGGAGATAGTTCAAAGTATTTTAATGGAGAAGGTTACCCAAAAGACTATAGGACATGAAAGATGACTGGAAAGGATATTTATGGATTGCTTCTATTTTGTGGTGCTTGAAATTAAATGATAAAAAGCTGCTGTGGAACTTCTGTGGTTACATCTGGTTCTCTGTCCTGGGTTCTCTAATGGTGACACATCGTTTCCTAAGGTTACATTTTGTAGGAATGCAAATTGACAAGATATCTTTTGGTAATATAACCTACTATACTCTAGATTAAAAGTCATTATAGGTCTGAATACAGAAGTATACATTTCTCTACAAAAGCTAAACTGAAGAAATTTCAGCTGTGTAAAAATTCAATCACACTGAAGTACAAAGTAACAACATTTCAAAAACTACCATGATGATAGCCCCATCATCAGAGTTGTGATGCAGAATAAGATCCTGCCTCAAAAGAAAGAAAAAAAGAGACCAAGAACTTGGCTCAGTCAGTAAAAAGTCAGCTAGTACAAGTTAAAAGAGCTGAGTTTGAATTCCCCAAAATTCACATTAAAAAGCCAAGTGTAGTAGCATTTGCCAATATCAACACTAGATGGAAAAGCAGTCCCATGACACTCATTTGCCTACCATCCTACCCAAATTCATGAGTTTCACATTCAATGAGAGACTCTCTATCTAAAGACAGAAATGGAAAATGATTGAGGAAAGCCTCTGACACCAACCTCAAGCCTTCACATACATGTACACACACATGAACACTTGTGTGCACACACTCACACTAACAAGAATATACTACATACATACATACAAAAATTTAAAAATAACAAAATGGAAAGAACATCATTTTGACAGCCAGAAAACCAGACTTTCTAAGCCTAATAAAATGAGGATATCTATGTAGTAATCTGAGATAGTACCAAACTACAAACTGATTCTCACCTCAACATAGTTATATACCTAAGTTTTTAAAAGGTAAAGTCAAGTTCAAGCACTAGGCAAGATAAACATTATACCAGCTTGATGGCCTCAAGGCACTACATGGATCTATAGGCAAAGACAGGATCTTAAGGAATGTAGGAATGTGAGAGTGGCAATTATCTTTACAATAGATGGGTGCTGAGATGCTGAGATGGATAAAGATACTCAGAACCTTGAGAAAACCACACTACATGCCACAGACAAAGAACAGGATGAGTGAGAGGCAGAAAGAAGTGTTTCCACGGCCTCTGATGATAACACTGTCATCAGTACATATGTGCTTTCTGAAGCATTTCCCCCCTTGTTTAAAGTCACCATCGTAAGTCAATAAACAGTCCCTCACCATCACTGAATGAAAGCAAGTCAGACCTAGAAATGTTAAAATCAGGCACTGTTCTACAGAAAACCACATGCGTTCCCGCTGGGTTGTTTATTTTCTCGCAGAGGTTTAGCTGGATACCTACCACTATTTCCTTATGTCATCATTCGACTTAATCATTAAAACTGCTTAAAAGATGTGCTGAAACTGAAAGCCATAATTATCTTCATCTTTCCCACAGCTCCTGTTATGCAACATGTGTGAAGACGATATTGGATGGAACAATGAGAGAATCTTTGTGTTCCATTTTCATTCATATGTCAAAGTCCCACACCTCAACTTGGGAGCAGTAGAAAATGGGTCTTTGGTGGGTATTAGATCATCAGGATGAGTCCCTGTGGATGACAATGGTTCAGAGTCTTTATGAATGGGAATGAGCAGAGACCTCAGAGAGGGCCTTTGCCCTTTTCCACCATGTGATGATACCACAAGAAGACATCTGTCTGAAACCCACAAAATGGGGGCCTCACCAAACCCTGACTTCACTGGCATCCTTCAGCCTCCAGAATTCTGAGAAATAAATCTCAGCTGTTTAAGCCTCCCAGTCTATAATACTTGGAAATATCAGCACACAGTGACTAAGACAGGTTGGGCAAAACCATAACCTTAGCATGTGAGAAGTCTTGAGTCTGCTCTTTTGTAGCTATATGATATTGTCTGAGAAAAATTTGGTCATGTAAAATAGGAACATACTGACAGGTACTGGATGTCTGTACGGTATAGAATTGTGGATGTTGAAGGAGATAAAGTACCTAATACATGCCAGACACTGAACAAGTATCAGGGTTTTCTTTTGCACTCTGACATCTCTACTCACAGTCAAATTATATTTAAGAAGGACTATCAAGTTGATGTTCATAATTTTCATTCATTGTAGTAAATTCAGTTAAAAGTTAAACAATCAAGAGAGATAGGTACCCAGTAATTAATTACCTACTCTTCAAATACATAACACAATCTTGGCCAACTCATAGTTCCATATACTAATGAAATAAAAGCCTTCCTTTAGCCTGATACTTATCTTGTGAATGCATCAGCACCAAACAAGGGCAGCAGCCAGGTCTGAAAAAGATCAATGAGATGTTATGGGATTTACTTAAGAGACAAAGTTATTTTGTCAGTGATGGAAGTAGAGATTAGAAACAAAGTAACAACTCCCCTTTTCAAACTTGACCACCTAATTTACAACACAGTGGCAGCAAGGAGAGCGGTCCTATAGATACAAAGTAATTTGATAAAGTAATGGCTGACATTTTTCTACTGCAATCGCTCTGCTACATAACTTATAGGAACCATATTTCTCTTCTTTTTGATGATAGCTAATGGGAAAAAATTCGGCAGAAAACCTTGATAGCAAGCTAAGACCATTTAGATCAGTAAAACTGAGCCATTTTAAAATGTTTCCTCAATTATTTTCTTTTGCAAGTTCTACCCCATATCATCAAGAAAGATAGTCGATTATTTTTTTAAATCTTTTCTAAAACTCAGGTTTTTAAATTAAAAATGGCAATAAAATTGTTATGACCCTGCATTGAAAAATTGCTGATTCATCTACATAGTTGAGAAGCTCATAAATCAGTTGACAGTTCATCACTGTGAGCATTAAAATATGTAATTCAAAATTATACACATAGCTCCTCTGAGACTGTACTGGTGCTATTTTTATTAATTTATATCCTGCCCTATTTGTTTAAAATAACTCTTACTGTAATTTAAATATTACCAAAGAATTCAAAATTTGATACCTAAGGGAAAAAGGTGAGACAGACCATCTAAAGGACATAGGTCACATACCACTTTAATGGCACCTAACCAGAACACCTTGATTTCTAAATGTAGCTGCTGAGTTGTTAGGACAAAGAATAAAATAGCAATGCAATAACTCATGTTTAGCCATTCTTCTTATCCTTTCATATTTTCTATGGATCCTTATTTCCTCTTTTTTTAATCTCAATTATTCTCTGTCTCCTCCTGGTTTGGGGATTACATGGGGTAACAATAATGTGACAGTTTACCTTGATTGTCAGTTTAATGGGACTTAGAGTAGCCATGGAAACAAACTTCTGGGCATGTCTGTGATTGAGTTTCTAGATTAAGTTAATAGATACAGAAAGACCCACATAGACAGTACTAGCCCATGGTTTGAGGAGGGTCTGAATGAAAGGGGAAAAATGAGTTAAGAGCTTTCTGTCTGCAAATGCACTGTGGCCAGCCTCCTGCTCTCATTCCACATTCTCTCTCCTGCCCAGAGAAGCTGTATCTCCTCACCTGGAAGCTACTCCCTCTTTCAAGTTGCTTCTTTTCAGGTGTCAGTTCACAGCAGCGAGAAAAACAAACATGCTGTTTTAGGTTTTCTGCTGTTGCTGGTGCCCCTCCATCAGAGCACATGCCCCACTGAATTGCAGCTTTTCTGCACATGCATTGATCCTCTCTTCATGCCTGCATCACCCCAGCTAAGTCAATACTTAAGCCACGTAGAGTGCAGCAAAAGGTCATCAAATGAGATCATTTTGGGCTGCTGTTTTCCAGGGTATCCACGCAGAAGGAGAAAAAATTGGAGCAACAGCCCGAACATAGCTGTCTATACCTAGCATACAAACGAGTGTGGTCCACTATGGAGAAGAAGAGTGTCAAAGAGCAAGGTTGAAGAGGATTGCTGAAGAGCAGTGCCTTCCGCCCACGAGAGGGACACCGCACACATGAACCTGGGGGATCTGTGCCTGCTTGTACATGGTCTGCACAACATCAAGTCAGTCACCATTCTAGCATGGTGGGGAAGAGCACATGAGTCCCTAGACAGATGTGGCCCCTGGTAAGTTGTCCATGCTCTAGGATAGCCCCACACCTCTACACATATGGGCAGTGCTAATTGGACTCAGTGGATTATTTATTTAATAGAAAAAGAGGACATGGAGTTGCGTGAGGGCATGTTGAGGAGTATATAATCAAAATACGTTGTACATAGCTATGAAATTCTCAATATAGATATTTTATAATGTAAATATATATATATATATATATATATATATATATATATATATAACAAGAAGATGGAGAAATCTTTTTAGATTCTGAGGTACAACATTAGAAAAAATTTGCTAATGTATCAACCAGATAACTACTATTAAAAAAAAAAAAACAGAATTCCACACAGTCTTATAGTTTCTTTATTTTGGATTTGGCTAATGTTTTAAAGCTGACTAAAAAAGATAATGATAGTCTAAAATTGAATTTGTGGGTACAGTTAGGCCATTATATGGTTCCTAAATGTTCAAGAAGAGAATTTTTATACACCAATTAATCATTATATAGCCTCTAATTATTCCTTGACATTTTCTTAATTAATATAAAGTTGTTTTGTGTAATGGTCAATAATAAAAACATGTTTTCTTAAATCCAGATTTTCATTTACAATACAGTGTGGGAAATAATGATTCAACACTTCTAAGCTAACATACTTAGTAATGAAAGGGATCCTCATTTGGAGATAGACATAAAATTAAGCTTAATTCAAGTTCAGAGTTTCATGAAGATCAGAGAGCATTGCACAGGAAAACCCTGATGGGGCCATGCATTCTTCTCAGGAATTTTGTTCAGTGTGGCCAATAAGTGTCCAGGTGCTATTAGGTGACTCCATGTAAATAAAAAATCTGTCATACATACCCTCAGATAGGTTCTCCAAGTTTTCTAGAGAATATTTTACCACCTAAAAAAAATGCTT
This sequence comes from Onychomys torridus, assembly GCF_903995425.1. Taxonomy (NCBI): domain Eukaryota; kingdom Metazoa; phylum Chordata; class Mammalia; order Rodentia; family Cricetidae; genus Onychomys; species Onychomys torridus. Next base: position 13,192,602 of record NC_050456.1, read on the forward strand.
TTCTTGGCCTTTCTTGGCTAATTCAAAAGAGGAAATCCCAGACTGGCCTATGTATTAGCCATCAGAAAAATTGCTTTACTCTAAAAATGTGCAAGCAATATTTTCTTTTCTCAAATTAATATACTTCTTTTCATCTTACTTACCCCTTTCTCTTTCAATCCCATTTTTACCCTTGTCCCATTACTCCATCTACCAACTCAACTATTAATCTTTTTTTAACATTTATTTGTTTGTGTTTGTGTGTGTTTGGGGGGGGGGGCACATATGCCACAATGTGCACACAGAAGCCAGAGGACAACTTGCAGAAGTCAATTCTCACCTTCCACCATGAGTCCCAGGAATTAAACTCAGGTTCTTGGGTTTAATGGCAAGTACCTTTCCCTAATGAAGCATCGTCTCACTGGTCTAATCACTAACTTGTGGATGAACATTTTTTTTATTCAAAACAACTGTGAAAGTCTAAATAAATACCCTGCTAAAAGTCTTTGGGGTATTCTTTCATTAATCTAGTAAACTCTGAAGCACTGATCCAAACCTTGATTGATCCTTGAGAATCCCATCAAAATTATTGAGCCTTGCTCCCAAAAACCAAAACCAAACGAACAAACAAAACCCCACGGCAACAACATACACACCAAATTTTCCAAAGGCATTAAAATATGAAACATCCCCTGTACCATCTTATCTAAGAAAGAGGCCTGTGTTGTTACAGAATTATATACTTCTCCAAGAAAGCTTCTCACAAGGAGCTTCAGAGCCATGGCATGTTAGATAGGTACAAACTTGCCCTCGAAGTCACACAGATGCTATGTCCTTCCCTTTCTGCTAACAGATAAACACACAGCAAGAATGATGTATTTCTATTTATTGTGTTCTTATCTTGAAACCTGATTTTAAAACAATAGGCCTCTTTAGTTTCCTTAGAGAATGCAATGCTTTTTAAACTGTTCTATGAACCACATAAACCTTTGAAGGGCTTCTGTAAACTTGCATGTGACATTGTCAAGATAATATTACCCAAAGGTCCTAGTTTCCTATCGTGCTTTGCAAACAATGGAGTCAATATGTTTTCTATTATGGAATCTAATCATGGCATATCTCTAATCTGTTGGACTCTCTTCTTTCATATCACAGGTAAAGGCTCATCAAAGCCCCAAATGTCTCCTTTGTGGAGACAAGATGCTCACTGTGTCCTCACAGCCTTCTCTTCCTCAGTGTTCCCTTTCCAGTTCAAACGTCCAGGTTCATGGTGGGACATGCACAGTTTAAACTGGAAGTCATCTTTAGTGTACCAAATCATACCATTACATCTTTTTAAATTCAGCAATGAGGCATTGCATCTGAATCTACCACAGCAAACATGTGTCGAGACCCTGAATAGTACTCAAAAAAAAGCAGCATTCAATCTTGTTTCATAATTTTATTTGGCAAAGTGAAAAATATGAGTGCCTTCTAGTATTTATATAGAATCTTATTTTTTGGAATCCATTGAATGCCAAATAATCAATGTATGTGCTAATGTTCATTGTCACACAGATTTAGATGTTTATTTAATTTTAAGTCATCCTGAACAAGTACTTGTATCTCATAATATCTGATTTTTAAAATGTGGCTAAAATAACCATCAGACAGAAAGCCCTCAGCAAGGTCACTTTACCAGGGTGGTGTCCCAGGAATAGTCTCCATAGTGTTGTGACAACTTTTGTCCTGACTATCTTTCCAAGAATGATTGCATGTCAAACAATCTTGAAAGGATAAAAATAGAGTGTCCCTCTGGGGAAGCAGCAGGTTTATATAACAACCAAAGTACATTTACAATATGTCCTTTCAGGACAAAGTTTGACAAATTAGCTGGCAGCCTCTTTTATAAGCCTAGGGCTCTGGATTCCTCAGCTGTGGCATGGGTCCACTGTGGTCACACTGTTCATATCTATCACTGAGCACAGCTCCATAGGAGTCACAAAAAAAAAAGAGGAAATGATGATAACAGCAAGTTCAAGTAGATAAGACTCTTGTGTCTTCTGCCTGCACCCTAAACTACGGCAAACAGGGCCCTTAAAGTTCTTCACACTAACCCGAATCAGCAAAGCCAATAGGGCAGGAAATAGTACCTAAGGTCTTCTCCATCGACTAAGATGGGAAAAGAGGCCAAATGTATCTTCATGGCTAGGACAGTAGAAAATATATGAAAACAATGGTTCCCAGACATTGGACATTAGGTCATGTAAGACTACCCTCTCTAAGGGAAGGGAACTAATGCCCAGGAAGAGTATCGAGGATACAAGGTAAAGAGCCCACAAAGAGCTCTGTGGGCTCCCTGGGGAAAGGCAGCAGAACCAAGAAGTGCAGGAGGCCAGGGCAGTTAGCATCTGGTGAACAGGAAAGGAGAGTAATAGTTCATGCTTTCAGCAGCCAGTGTAGAAGACTTATCATGGCTGACAGAGCACACCAGCTGTTCTTGGTTCGGTAGTGGTGCACCCAGAAAGGTTTCTGCCCTAAAGTATCTCACCTGTGCATATGGTACACTGTCTCCAATATCTGTCCCCCACAAAATCCTTTCTATACCCAAAATCTCTTCAAATCTCTTCAAATGGTTCTCACTGATTTTTCTGCAATCCTGCCCTTCAGGAGCTCAAATTTTAGACCCTGAACCAAGGAAGAAATGGATACAAGTCCATCACCCATTATCATTCTCACTTACTTCCTGCCCTAAACCCCACCTACCACTCTCTGCCATTTAGGCAGGAGCCATCAGAAAAAAATCTACAGCTGCAACAAATATTATAGGTCACAGTGTGACAAAAGTCAGAATCAAAACGCTATGAGATATAATAGCTCTGAGATAATCTATTCATTTTCTACATTTCCTCAGTGTAGTCTTTGCAACCTGTTTCAAATTGCTAATGAGTATTTCATTGTTATAGTCAGAGGGCATCTTGATGTGTTACAGTCACTAAAGTTTCTTAGTTCAGGTCATAAACTGTATCTCGAGTCCCAAATTCCATTCCTCACTGAACCCTCAGAAGCATGCCCATCTTAGGATGAAAACAATATGTGCAGTGTGTGATCCTGAGATGGCCCAACAGGTCCTATTAGATTCTGCCATGATGTGGAGAGGGAGAACAGACATTGGAGGACAACACGGAAATGTGTCCAGACTCGTGTTGACCTCTAGGTAGACTCAGCTTTTAAACAGATGGTAAGCACCATCCCTTTTGTTTCTACAGGAAAGCATAGCCATGTGTTTGCTACCATGTAACATTTCCACAAACAAAGGGAATCCTGTTGTCATAGATCCTTTAGACATTGGCGGATAAGACAGCTGCAACTCCTGTTTTCCTGAAAGAATACCGTATCCTTCCTTTGTATGTACCTGGGTCTTTTCAGACCTACCCTCCATCAGTTAGACTTGCAAGGGTACCAACACTTTCACAGCTTGAACTAGTTCTCCTTCCTGGGATTGACGCTTTGCTTGCAAAGTGTTTTCCTCTGCTCAGTTTTAACTGTCACTGTCTCCAAGCTACTGGATTATCAGCACTGACAGGAAATTTGTGCTGCATACAGATAATGTCCCCAGCTTTGGCCACTCCAACAATCTAGTTCCTTCCCTAAATAGAGGCTAATTAAAGACAGGCAGGCAAGAAAGAAGCCAACACCTCTCACCAAGAAGATTAGAAGGCCCTAAGAGCGTATCAGTCAACTTAGTGATTTAGAATCATATCCTAAGGAAACACAGTTTACACACACAAACCCAGAACTTTTTTTTGCTACTGGCTTCAAGGTGCATAAGGACTCAGTCCCCATAAGATGAAAATGCAAGCAGTTTGTGTAAGGGGAAAGTTAAGAGCTCTGCAAAATAAAGCATCAATCCCGGAAAATATCCTTCAAGTATATGCCATCATGTGTGCCATAACAGAAAAATAACATACTTGGGGAAACCCTTATTCCATATGGACATCCATAGCACAGAAGCCTATATACCAGAACACTTCCTTACAAAAACAAATGATATTCACGTGAAGACAAAAATATTGTGGGTGCTTGTCAAATGACAGACTCACTCACCCCTCATCTACATCTATGGGCCAAAAAAGATTGTTTGCTTTTCTTCAGATTTAATAGAAAACCAAACTCCTATTTCAACATCCAGAACACTAGTCCCCTTTGGGTCTCAAGAACCATCATTAAAACTGACAGTAATTGGTGTTATTGGTGACAGCGTAGACTGACAGGGCAGGAGCCACAGAATCGGCACCTTTAATCCGGTGAGCCCATGCAGCTAGCTCCTTCCTGAAGTAGGGATTCACGGAACCCTACACTAAGCATGCCCTTGTCATTCATGTGCTGTGAAGACAAAGAAAATGACAGGCCTTTTGATCCAGCACTTCCTGCCAACACTATTTGCTGTCTTTGCTTCTGTGTACACCGCTCCCCTTTCCAAGCTGAACGGATAGGTAGGCATTCAGCAGCAATGAAAGCCTGGCTGTGATCAGTGATCCACGCATGGCAGGTGCTGAGAAGCCCACAGCAGCACTCAGCTACGCTTGGCATTATGACAGGCCCTCAAGACTGTGATGCTAATGAGGCCCCTGAAGCAGCATGCATCTTCCAGCACTCAGAGCACCGCACACCTGAGAGCAAGGAATCTTCATGGGCCCATTGTTCACTGCCGGTGCACGTGGTAAAAGTTCTCCACTGCTAATTCTGTTTTATTCACATTTTGCTAGTGGCTTCTGAAAGAGTGCTTGGCCTCTTTCCACCATAGCTCCCATATTCCATACCTATGCAACTGCGTGAGCTGTAACAGTGTATCTGAATTTTCTTAAGACACACTGAAGAACACTGACTACCTGGGCTTTTATTATGTCTACTCAAAAAGCAGCAGAATTTCTTCCTGCTCAGGTACTATCGAAGAACAATTTTATATCAATATAATGATCAATAATAATAAAACAAAAACAAGAGGGGAAAAAGCTTTAAAATCTTTGATGTATTCAAGGAGACTTTTGAAATAAGGCGAGGGAGATCATTTCAAAGGCAAGTATCGGGCAGCCACTGACATTCAGAGGCAGCATCACTCCGCAGTGGATGCTGACACACAAGGCAGCACCTTGAGGAGAACAGGTGCACTGCATTTGTGTGCACTCGGGGCTTTGTTTGGTCTCATTTGCTCTAAGATCTGTCACCGGTTCATAGAATGGCAGAGACTTTATGTGTCACTCTGGAAGTCCCTCCATTCATCCCATTGTCTCCCTTTACAGCTGGCAGGTGGGGGCTTGAGGTGATAAAACTCTGATAACAATCCAATAGGTTTGCCACACGTGTCTGGTCTACCATACTCAGTTTTGGAATGTGGAAGAAATGCCCTTATAAACAAGATTTGCTCATTGGTGGAGAAGAAAAAAACTGGTATCAGGTGAATTTTGCCAAAAGCAGTATCCAGCTAATGATATTTAGAAGAGCATTTTGCTAATTGTGAGATTCATTTAGAATTTTACTAAATCCAGAATGGAGAGACAGTTACATTGAATTATCTACTAGAAATCTATGAATGAAGCAGAAGTTAAACCAATACTTAAGTTAACATCAAATAAAACACTACAACAGTTAGAAATATAAAACAACATCATAGCAGAAACACTGGAATTTTACATTGAAAGTAAGTATTCATTTTTAAAAACTGACTTGCCAGAGAGATGGCTCATTGGTTGAGGACATGTTGCTCTTGCAAAGGATGAAATTCAGTTCCTAGCACCCATGTGGTACCTCACAATCATCCAAACTCCAGTTCCAGGGGCTCTGATGCCCTCTTCTGACTTTGGTGGCCAGGAGATATGCATATAATGCACAGGCATCCATGTAGGCAAAACATTAATACACCTAAAACAAAATAAATCTTAAAAAAGAAATATAATGGGCTGGAGAGATGCTCAGAGGTTAAGAGCACTGGCTCCTCTTCCAGAGATCCTGAATTTAATTCTCAGCAACCACATGGTGGCTCATAACCACCTGTAGTGAGATCTGGTGCCCTCTTCTGGCCTGTAAGGACAAATGCAGAAAGAACACTGTATATAATTAATTAATTAATTAATTAATTAATTAATCTTTTAAAAAAAGAAATATATCTGATACTTGATATATATGAAAAGTACCAATAATTTTTCAAATATGGTAGCATAGCTGAGTTCAATGTTTCAAATTACCGAGAATTTCCTACAGTGATAAGTGAAAAATAACAGTTAAACTAAAATTCCAGTATTCAAGAAATGAAGACAGCAAGCATTCTATCAATTCCTTAGGCCAATAAGAGGAAGAAGAAATTTAGGAATACAGATTTAAATGCCCTCTTCAAAATTAGTATCCTCTATCTCTTATTGCCTTATTGATCCTGATGACTAATAACAATACCCGTGAGAGAGCAGGAAACGTTCCTCAAGCGATCTGAAATGATTTCCCTCAAGGCAACTGTTGGTTTTCTAAGGTTCAGATCAAATCTTAGTGACAGGACTTTGTCCTCTCCTTTTCATGATGGGAAAACCAGGCACAGACCTGTAAAGAGACTTTGTCAAAACCATTCAATTCGCTTTCCAGAAACAGTCTCTCTATGTAAGGCCTTAAAGATTTAAGGTCTCCGCTGTTCTCACAGTCTGCCAGGACTCTGCAAACTCTATCCTTAGGAAGCTAGTGTGTCAACTAGCTTTCTGTCACTGAGGCAAAACACCTGACAGAAATATCTGAAAGAAGGTTCATGATTTCCAAGGTTTGGGTAGAAAAGTGTCTGTATCCATTGCTGTGAGCAAAGCCAAGGCAGGAAACCATTGTAGAGGGAATGTGTGAAAGCTGCTGCTTTACAGTGGTCAGGAAAGAGAGCAGCAAAGGGGGCAAAGAAGAAGACACACCCTAACAAAACTACTTCCTCCAATACATCCTACCATTTGTCTAACACCTTTCAACTGTGCAATCAAACTATAGGTCCACAGTCATTTAATACATTAATTAAGTGGGAACTTTGGTGATCCAATCACTTCTCAATGGTTGAGTACACCAGCTGGGGATCAGCTCTTCAATCTGTGAGCCTTCTGGTGGAGGCTAAGCTTTCTCAGCTAAGGAAATCTCAGATTTCCATGGAGGGCTCTCGAGACATCAGCTGTCAAGTTCAGTTCTTGATGGAGGCAAGTTACAAGTCATCATGGAATGCAAATGTTTGCCCGTTTATATCCAGCCTACAGCTGGTCATGTGCTTACCTCCAAAAGGATTATATTCTTTGCAGAAGACAGATGTTGGAAAACATCAGAGTAATGTGCTGGTCAGAAAGGGAGGAGTTTTCACCATAAACTTCAGTCTATAACCTAAAGGGAGTCACACTGGAATTTTACATAAATGTAAGTATTTAGTTTTTTAAAACTGACTTGCTAGAGAGAGAGCTCAGCAGTTATGGGCACTTGTTGCAAAGAATGCATGTAGTTAGAGTTTTCCTGGCCCAGTCAGGACAAATCTCTCTTACCCGCCAGTCCCACAGTCGCTCAGACCCAACCAAGAAAGCACACAGAAACTTACATTGTTTACAAACTGTATGGCTGTGGCAGGCTTCTTGTTATCTACCTTTTCTATCTTAAATTAAGCCATTTCTGTTAGTCTATACTTTGCCACATGGCTTGTGGCTTACCAGTGTCTTTACATGTTGCTTTTCATGGCGGCGGCTGGCGGTGTCTTTTCCCCAGCCTTCTACATCCCAGAATTCTCTTCTCTCTTGTCCCACCTATACTTCCTGCCTGACCACTAGCCAATCAGAACTTTATTTACACAGAGCAATATCCACAGCACTTCCCCTTTTCTTTTCTTTTTTTAAGGAAGGTTTTAACTTTTACATAGTACAATTACATATAACAAAACAATTATCAAGCAAGAATTACAGTTACAATACTAAAGAAGATATCCTATCTATCTTATATTTATGAGTCTAAGGTTTTATATCTAATGTATCTTTTATCATAACTGAGGAAATTATAACTATCTAGTCTTCAACCACATCAAAGACCTCAGAAGGATATAATATTACCTGAGAACCTGGAGAAGGATGTAAACATTTTTTAGGAGTCTTGCAAGAGTAGACAGAGACAGCTGGCAGCCTGGACAGTCACCTAATGTTCCTTTGTAAAGTTGGGGCATTTGTCTTCAGCCCACAGGGCTAGAGTCTCTTAGTCACTTTTTTTAGTGTCCTGTAGAATGTCTGGCAGTTTCCTCTACGAAGCAGGAACCTGAAGGACCATTTTTTCAAGCAAAGTTTAGTGGTCACCTTTCTATGGGTCCTGCACGTCCAGTCGATCAAGCAGTCCAGGCAAGAACAGTTTCTTGCCCAAATGGCTATTTTTGCCAAGGTGAAGATAAGATATGAAGTGTCTTCAATGCCCATCCTCGTCTCTGAAGTAAATCGGTGTTGCCAGGAGCAGACATGTCTCACTGTCCAGAAAGTCTAAATTTTAAAAATATTTTAAATGTCATATTCTGAAGGTCTTTGAAGTATTTGAAGATTACCTATCTATCTGAAATATCTCTATGTATACCTAGAAGACTTAACATGGCTATGAGTATGATTATCATAGATGACCAGTTATTAATCTATTTTTAATTATCCATTATAATTTTAAATGAACTATATGAACATAATACCTTAAACAAGAAATATACACACAATATAACAAAATTAACTAAGTTTGTATCAATAAACTAAAATCTATACCAATGTAAAACATTTTAAACAAGTTGTTGCTCTTTAGAAGTAAGTTCCTTCCTTAATCTACCCTTTTATCTTATTATATCTATATCATATCCCCTTTTCTTCTTTAGAAAGAGATCACATTTATAATCAACCTGTTTTAAAGAAAAATATTGGTTTTTCTCTGTCCCACACCAGAGGGCTCTTCTGATTTGGGACACAAGAATCTCTTAACCTTTTCTTTTAGCAATATGTCTGGGTTTAGAGAAGGAGTGAGCCAATTCCATCTCCAAAGCCAGCTTGATAATTTTGGGAATGTGGGCGTAGTTTCTCTTACTACTTCCTGCTGGAGGGGGGCGCTGTATCTTATGGGGATACAAAGAAAATTTTAGGATTATAGAGTAGTCCATTAGGGTGAACCTCTGAGTCAGTTGCCTTGAAACCATTCTGGATGGCAGATCATCTGGGCCATGGTGTCATGGGAGACCTTTCAGGTGGTCTTGGCTGATCAAACCTGATGTATCTTAATCTGGAACAAACCCATCGCCTCTGGCTTTCTGTGGAAACAAAAGCAGAGACTCTTTTCCAAAGCAACATATCCTTATATCCAAATTTTGAAGTCAAGGTACCTTTAAAATTTACATATTTATTTAACTCAACAGCTTTTACAATCAAATCTTTTTTTGCAGTTAAAAATCCCAAAGACAAGACAAACCAGATTCTCTGTGTAATATCCATCTTTGTAAGACTGAAACGCCGCTGTGGCTGCTGGCTCCGCCCACCTCAGCTTTCCAACATGGCGGTGGTACAGTTTACAGCCAGCTCTGGGTCTGGAGCCATGTGCACCATCAACTATCAGAAGCAGTTCTATCAAAGCAGCTCATAGCCCAGAAACTTTTTTTTTTTTTAACTAGCAAAGGCTAAATCCACCACACAACAGAGTAAAGTGCAGCTTGTAGACTCCTCATTCCCGCCACACTGCAGGTCAGACGCACACGCCAGGAACCCGCCATAGTAGCTCAAACCAGCAGGTTGCCGCTAACTTGAGAAAGACAACTAGGAAGCTGTTTTTAGCTCCATTTTAGAATCTTTTTTCTCAGGTTTTAGGTGGAAACTCTTGCCAACACGTTGGGTGCCATTTGTAGTTAGAGTTTTCCTGCCTGGCCCAGTCAGGACAAATCTCTCTTACTCGCCAGTCCCACAGTCGCTCAGACCCAACCAAGAAAGCACACAGAAACTTACATTGTTTACAAACTGTATGGCCGTGGCAGGCTTCTTGTTATCTACCTTTTCTATCTTAAATTAAGCCATTTCTGTTAGTCTATACTTTGCCACATGGCTTGTGGCTTACCAGTGTCTTTACATGTTGCTTTTCATGGCGGCGGCTGGCGGTGTCTTTCCCCAGCCTTCTACATCCCAGAATTCTCTTCTCTCTTGTCCCACCTATACTTCCTGCCTGACCACTAGCCAATCAGAACTTTATTTACACAGAGCAATATCCACAGCAAATGCAAGTTCAGTTCTTAGAAGCTACATGGTGGCCCAAAATCATCCATTACTCCAGTTCTAGGGGGTCTGATGCCCTCTTCTGACCTCTATGGGCACCAAGCCAGAAATGTCATAGCCTCTCACTGATCCAGGCTCTGATAGACTCCTGTGTATCACGGGCAACATTTGTCAGAGAAGACAGCACTTCACAGGAGCAACAAAGAGAAATGACTGAGAAAACCTGTCCAACTCCAATGCAGCCCCAACCGAAGCACAAATACAGAGACATCTGATTGAGATCTGAAGGTCAGGCATCTACTGATGGAAGCATTCATATTCACTTAGTGACTTCTAGAGGCCAGATGCCCTGCTGGGTTCAAAGTAAATAGATGCAGCCTCTGCCTCAGCATCTCACTTCCCAATAGAAAGGTAACTGGGTTGCTGTTGGTCGTGGTGTTTCCTGCAAAACCAGTGAATTTGACAGGTTAACCATAAAAGTCCAATTATTTTTTCTGCTCCCACTCCCAAGATGGAAGGAGTATAAAGTGAGCACTGTGCTTGGGAATCCATAGGAAGGAGCACTAAGTGAGCATCATGCTTGGGAATCCATAGGAGGATCATGAAGTGAGCACTGTGCTTGGGAATCCATAGGAGAACTAAGTGAACACTGTGTTTAGGGTTTCATAGGTAAGATCTGGAGCCCTTAACAACTTCTTCATATACAGCAGGCTGGTCTTTGTGTCCAAGCATTCAATGAGAGAAATTTAAGGCCTGGTAGTTGATTATCTACTTCTCAGCTAAGAAATACCAGATTTCCATGGAGAGGTCTCAGAAAATCAGCTGTCAAGTTTAGTTTTTGCTGGATGCAAGTTATAAGTCATCATGGAGTGCCCATTATTGCTGGTTTGGCTAGCACCTATAAAGCTCATTCTTATCAAAGACTGGTGACGGACGAGGGGCAGGACCTAGACATAAATTCTTAGTACTGTGATTTGAATGCATGTTGCCATTGGAAAGGAGTGTGCTTCAATGTTACAGCAAATAGCCCACAGCATATTCAGTGTTGAAAGTTAAGGCTGTGACTGGTAAGCTTTTATTCACCCTGTATCCCCTACAAGGGACTCTGGAGACTGAGAAATCCATGTTCATGCGCAGTCCCACAAGCACAGCTCCTGAGCATCTATCTGCCTTTATCCCACCTCTCACAGCACAACAGAGAGAGCTTTCTGAGAGAGGGAGAGTCTGACAAGAAATGTCTCACTGGGTAATGCCTGGGGGGGGGGGGCGCTCACCAACCTAAGACAGAACACCTGTGTGGCCTGGACAAGTGTCTCCATGACGGGTAAGGTGACCTGCTGATATCCCACGCAACCCCTCCAGGGTTCTCCCATTGTGCTGAAAGCCTGTATTTAAGATCTCCTCCCTCCTTCAATAAATGGCAGTAGGCATTCAAAAAAAAAAAAAGAAGGAGGAGGAGGAAGAGGAGGAGGGAGGAGGAGGAGGAGAAAAAGAGGAAGAGGAAGAGGAAGAGGAAGGAGGAGGAGGAGGAGGAGGAGGAGGAGGAGGAGAAGTCAAGATCATAATGGGGAAACCCACAGAGAAAGCTGACCGGTGCTAGTTGGAGCTCACTGACTCTGGACTGCTCGGGAACCTGCATGGGTGACAGTTGTCAGTTGTGTATCTTGGTCTGTTTGTGGGGTCCCTAGCAGTAAGACCAGAACTTATCCCAGGTGCATGAACTGACTTTTTGGAGCCCATTCCCTGTGGTGGGATACCTTGCTCAGTCTTGATACAATGGGGAGGGGCTAGGCTCTCCTTCAACTTGGTATGCCAGACTTTGTTGACTACCATGGGAGGCCTTACCCACTCTGAGGAGTGGATGGGGGTAGAGTGGGAGGGAGGTGAGGAGGCAGGAGAAGGGGAAGGAGGGAGAACTGGGGTTGGTATGTAAAATGAAAAAAAATTAATAAATAAATATATTTAAAAAAATAAAATAAAAAAGAAATGTCTCAGAATTTAAAAGAAATAAACAGATGTAATGTACTATAACCTGAGACCTGTACTTTAAAACACAAATAGAAACAACTTCAGGGTAATCAGCCAGAATGATATGTTCACACAGAGTGAAGTTCAGCAAAGGAGAGAAGAGAAGAGCAGACAAATGCCAGCAACCCTCATTCCCAGGGTGCCTTAGGCGGCAAGGAGGAAAATTTTGTATTGCCACCAGCATCCTCAATTCTTCTGTATCTGTTAGGGGACAGGCTAGTGAGAGGTAAAAAGACAAATTCATTAAGTTTTATCTGACCTAGAGCCAGCTTTAATGAAAACGTGCTCTGTAGGGTCTCAGGTGGAGAGTTGTATGTACTTTTAAGTGCTTTTTGATTTGATAATAAAAGGAAACCAGAGGAAGAACAGGACTCTATGGGAAAATAAAGCAGAATTTTATGTGATTTTTATACAAGATTTCCCTTTCCTTGAACGTAGAAATATATTCTCATGGACCCTGTTAAAGCATGAGTATAATGAAGATTATGAAAATAGAAGTATGGTGGGTTCTACAGATGTAGTAAGAGTGGTCCTCACTAGGCGTCTCTAAAAGAGAGTCGTCATTTGAGAAGATAAGGGGGTAAGAGTAGAGGAGGTCCCAAGAGATTAACAGAAAGAGCCCTTTTCAGGAAAAAACAGGAGACTGAGGTCCTGGGCAGAGGAAACACCACACATAACAGCCCTGAGATCAGACCAAGCAGGATGTTTGCACAGTTAGAATAATTCAGTGGTGTATGGGAGGACAAGAGGGGAGTCTCATCATATGGACAGGGTCCTACATGCCAAATAAAGGGGCCTTGATTTTATCCTCAGGACAGTGGAACCCATCAAAATATTTAAAAATATGAAGAAGCTTTATCATATTTCCCTAACAAAAGAATCTGAAAGGGCTTGAGATGAGTTTACTAGAATCAGGAAAATGAGTCAAGAGCTTTTGTGGAAACTCCAAGAGATAATGACCTGTATAAGGGAGCGGCAGTGGGTACATAAAGAAGGATTTGTCTACAGGCCTGACATCACCTGCTTGAGCAAGCATATCATAATACCTTCTGAAACAAAGCAAACTTAAAACTCTGCTAGAGAAGATTAATTTCTCCAAGTTTTGTAAAATAAATAAATAAATAAATAAATAAATAAATAAATAAATAAATAAAAATAAAAAACATTTAAAAAACACAAAAAAACATAATCAATCTCTCTGTCATAGAAGCAGGAGACATGAGAGACACAGATTGTTCGATTGGCCTTATTTTACCCTCATTCCCACTGCTCACCATATCAAAACCTTTCAGACTGGGTTGTTATTGGTTCAGATTGGAAATAAGCTCTGAGAAAAAGATTTATATCCAAGGGATTAACTGGGACACACTCACTTCAGTCTCTCTAACAGAACAGAGAAGGAAGCAAGGTGGGAGATGGAGAAGAACAGCCAAATGGCTGCAACAGATATTTCAGTTGATCCCACAGGAGGCTCAAGTCCTTCCAATATGTCTCATTAAGACAAGAGCTTTGGTGTATCCACTCTGTCAGTTGCTGGAAGTGGTAATCCTAAGGTATCACCTTACAGGAAGCACATTCATAGGCAAAGGACCATCTTAGAGGTAGACTGTGCTCAGGGTTGTTAGCATCCAGTGTTCCCAGCATTTGGGGAACACATGCCTCAATCTCAAGGGAGAATTTAATGACTCAGCATAGCATCCATATCACAGACTTTGTCTCCTCTTTGTAGTTACAAACATTGTTCCAAGCCATTACCCAAATTATTACCTTCTCTCACGTTGATAATAAAATCTCCCTCAACTAGTTTTCTCTGACTACCTTTCAATGCCCTCAAAAATCCATTCCCTAGTAAAGGACCAGAATGATCTTTGTGAACCTGGAGGTTGACTATGTCACTCTCCAACTTTCAATGACATCCCAGCTGTGGTGAACATAAAATCCAACTCCTAATCCTGCTTGTGTCTCTCTCCTACTGCCCAATAAGCCACTGAACGGGAAGCCTACTTCCTCTTACTGGTACCTGCCATTCACTTTGAGCTCTTAGTATCAACAAGCATTTGATCCCAACAGCCTTTTCCACAATGCAGTTCTTGTGAACTCCTCAGCCCCAAATACATGTCAAGCAAGAAATGGCATCTTCCCTCAAAAGAAAGCCATGAGATGCTGACCATGGAGAGAATTTGAAAGAAGGATGTTGCATATAGAAACGGTCACAAAAAGGAGAGCAGTACAGCCTCAGAGGAAATGAAATCTTTGCCCCATGAACAGCAAAAATGAGGACTTGCTTGTGGTTTCTGAATGCTGACCTTATTGAAAACAGCCAGTGGTTTCACAAATGTTATCTGTGACCGCCCGAAGCAGCTTCTTTGCAAGGCTGTGGTCAAAGGGAAGCAGAAAATCAGTATTTGAATTCCAGTAACGCTTATGCTTCATTTTTCCATGATCCTGAATGTTTGCATTTAATTCACATCACAAACCTATACCAGACTGTTTATGCAACAGACATCTGTGTTTAAGCCAATTTAGAGCTAACCTTGCTGTTTTAAATGCAATGTTATGGATAATCCCAAAGTGATAACTTAAAGTTTAAAAAAAAAATATGTAGCTTTGATTATCATGTGAAGTTTTAAACTGTGCATTTGCCTTTCCTAAATATATGTTCTAAAAGTTTCGTGTGATTTAGTACTATTTACAATGGTCATCACAGCTAAACTCTTTCTCACATTACAAGAGAAATCCAGAGTCAGAGTGAATGGCTGCAGTCATTTGTTTATTTGGTGGTGGGGACAAAATCTGAAACTCACTGAAAGTACTCTGTGGAAGTACTTCATGGAACTTCGAGTATTCAATGGGAATACTCAGTATAGAACTAAAGCCACATACTTTGAATGTTTTTAATGACTCAATAACTATTTAAAGAATTTCAAAACCACTGGCCTTCTTGGCATTATGCATAAGATGATTTCAGTTATTATTTAGAAAGCATTTAAAATGTTTCAGGTTACCAGGTGCACACTCCATGTATAGAAATGCCAGCATTGGATAGCTGTTGTTTGTTAATTTTTTGTGAATTTATTCTCAGTTATTCTCTTGGCTCTGCTCTGTAAGTCTGCTCTGAGAATCTGTTCAACTGAGCCACACTGCAATCTTGCTTAAGTAGAGCTCAGCCAATGGAAACTGGAGGTGGAGGAGCAGAGAAGAGTGATTCTGTGCTTTGGCTTATACTTATTCAAGGTCGTGTTCCATTGAGACAACAACTAATATGAATTCTGTCCCTTCTTCAGAGCTCAAGTCTCATCAGGCAATGCTATTTTCCATTTATGAGCTCTGGGGTTTCCTTCATTGGTAGTTTATGAGATCCTTCACATTCGTGATGGTTTCTTTAACATTCACCCTCTGTGTAGGGGCTCTCAAAGGACTTCCTTGTAGCTAGAGAGTTTTCTCTCCAGGTCCCACCAAGCCCTGGCAGTCCAACAGATGCTTATATTATTTAAACTATTTGGCCTAATGGCTCAGGCTTCTTGCTAGCTGTTCTTGTATCTTAAATTAACTCATTTCTATTCATCTATAAGTTGCCACATGGCTCATGGCTTACCGGTACCTTACATCTCACTTGTCATGGCAGCGGCTAGCAGTGTCTCTCTGTCTCAGCCTTCTACTTCCCAGAATTCTCTTCCCTGCTTGTCCTGCCTATACTTCCTGCCTGGCTACTGGCCAATCAGTGTTTATTTATTAACCAATCAGAGCAATACATTTAACATACCGAACATCCCACAGCACTTCCCCTTTTCTTTTTTCAAAAAGGAAGGTTTTAACTTTTATATAGTAAAATTACAGATAACAAAACAATTATCGAGCAAGAATTACAGTTATAATATCTAGTATATTTATAATAACTAGTCTTTTGGCAAAATTAAAGAAGATATCCTATCTATTTTATATTTGTGAGTCTAAGGTTTTATATCTAACTTATTTTTTATCATAACTAAGGAAAATTATAACTATCTCTAGTCTTTAACTACATCGAAGAACTCAGAAGGATATAATACTACCTGAGATATGGGAGAAGGATACAAGCAACTTTTGGGAGTCTTGCGAGAGCAGACAGAGACAACTGGTAGCCTGGACAGTCATCCAAAGTTCTTTTATAAAGTTGGGGCATCATCTTCAGCCCACAGGCCTAGAGTCTCATAGTTACTTTTCTCAGTGTCCTGTAGAATGTCTGGCAGTTTCCTCTGTAAAGCAGGAACCTGAAGGACCATTTTGCCAAGCAACGTTCAGTGGTCACCTTCTTATGGGTCCTACGTGTCCAGTCAATACATTTTTTAAGCAGTCCAAGCAAGAAAAATTTCTTGCCCAAATGGCTATTTTTGCCAAGAAGAAGGTAAACTCCATATACAGTGTATTCAATGCCCATCCTCCTCTCTTAAGTAATATGGTGCTTCCAGGAACAGACATGTCTTACTTTCCAGAAAGTCTAAATTTTTAAAAACATGTTAAATGCCATATTCTGTAGGTCTTTGAAGTATTTGAAGATTACCTATCTACCTGAAATATATCTATGTATACCTAGAAAACTTAACATGACTATAAGTTTGACTATCATAGAAGACTAATTGTTCCATTACAATTTAAATGAGTTGTATAAACATAATACCTTAAACAAGAGTGAAAATACACATACAGGGGTTGGGGATTTAGCTCAGTGGTAGAGCATTTGCCTAGCAAGTGCAAGGCCCTGGGTTCAATCCTGAGCTCAAAAAAAAAAAAAAATACACAAACAGTATAACAAAATTAACTTTAAATTTGTATCAATAAACAAAAATCCATAGCATTGTAAAACATTTTTTAAACAAGTTGCTTTTTAAAAGTAGGTTTAATAATCTACCCTTTTATCCTATCATTATCTATACTATCCCCCTTTCTTCTTTAGAAAGAGATTGCATTTATTATCACCCTGCTTTAAATAAAAATATTGGTTTTTCTCTGTCCCACACCAGAGGGCTCTTCTTATATGGGACACAAGAATCACTCAACCTTTTTTTTTTTTTTTTTTTTTACCAATATACTTGGGTTTAGAGAAGGAGTGAGCGAATTCCATCTCCAAAGTCAGCTTGGTATATTTGGGAATTTGGGTGTACCTTCCCTTACTACTTTCTGCTGGAGGGGGCGCTGTATCTTATGGGAACACAAAGAAAATTTTAGGATTATAGAGTAGTCCGTGAGGGTGTATCGTCTGAGCCAGTTGTCTTGAAACTGTTTTGGATGTTGGATCATCTGGGCCATGGTGTCATCAGAGACCTTTCAGGGGGTCTTGGCTGATCAAACCTGATGTATCTTAATCTGGAACAAATCCACAGCCTCTTGCTTTCTGTGGAAACAAAGGCAGAGACTCTTTTCCAAAGCAACATATCCTTACATCCAAATTTTGAAGTGAAGGTATCTTTAAAATATACAGATTGGCTTAATTTAACAGTTTTTACAGTCAAATGTTTTTCTGTAGTTAAAAACCCCAAAGACAACACAATCCAGACTATCTGAGTAATATCCATCTTTAGGTGGCTTATTTTTTATACTACCTTTACTGTCTCTTTAAAGACTTTATTTTTAAAAACTATGTATTTCTTTATATAACTGTATATGTTTCTTTTTCTCTCTCTTCCAAGCCTACCTACATTTTTACACACATTGTAAAGCACTTAAAGACTTGTTCCATCTGAACCTGTCTTATCATGAATCTATTGTCTTAAACTGCAGCATTTCTAGGACTGAAATGGCTGCTGTGGCTGCTGGCTCCACCCACCTCAGCTTCCCAACATGGCGGAGGTACAGCCCACTTATAAAATAAACATACAGAGGTTTATATTACTTAAACTGTTTGGCCTAATGGCTCAGGCTTCTAGCTAGCTATTCTTATGTCTTTTTTTTTTTTTTTTTTTTTTTTTTTTTTTTTTTGGTTTTTCGAGACAGGGTTTCTCTGTAGCTTTGGAGCTTGTCCTGGACTAGCTCTATAGACCAGGCTGCCCTCAAACTCTCAGAGATCCACCTGCCTCTGCCTCAGGAGTGTTGGGATTACAGGCCAGGCGTGTGCCACCACCACCCAGCCCTTTTTTTAAAGATTTGTTTATTTATTATGTATACAGTGTTCTGCCTGCATGTGTCCTTGCAGGCCAGAAGAGGACACCAGATCTCATTACAGTTGGTTGTGAGCCACCATGTATTTGCAGGGAATTGAACTCAGGACCTCTGGAAAAACAACCAGTACTTTTAACCGCTGAGCCATCTCTCCAGCCCCTGTTCGTATATCTTAAATTAACCCATTTCTATTAGTCTATAAGTTGCCACATGGCCCATGGCTTAACAGTACCTTACATTTTGCTTGTCATGTGGCGGCTGGCAGGGTCTCTCCATCTCAGCCTTACACTTCCCAGAATTCTCCTCTCTCCTTTTCCTGCCTACACTTCCTGCCTGGCTACTGGCCTAACATTGTTTTATTTATTAACCAATCAAAGCAACACATATTTAACATACAGAACATCCCACAGCACAAACCACCACAATGAGTCAATGGATTAAATGGATACAGAATAACAGCCAAGCCAGAAGAACTTCCAGAGTCGTGAGAGCTGAAATCTGAGCAGGGCTTTTTTTTTTCTGCTTTAACATGACAGTTTGTTTGGTATTCTCAAGGAATGCTGCAGACAGAGGCAATTTCACAATTTGTGCCTTTGGGAAGATGATGCAGGGTGGCAGCACAGCCTTTTACACTCACTTGAACCCTTACACAAAATTTCCCTGCTGTTTGTGTCTCCCATCTACAGGTGAGCACAGCCACTGGGGAAGAAGGCAGGGACTGCTGAAGTCAGAAGTTTTTTCCATCATGGGTTTATGATGTATATTCTCTGTAGTCACCCTCTTATGGGTTGACCTATCCCTTACTGACAGGATAAGAGATGGCAGCTCCTAAGCCTTATCGGTCTCTGCAGCAATTTGGCCTGTAATGGAGTGATTAAGCCATTATTTTGGTGAAAACACCCTAGCATCAAATTGAGCTGTCAGGGACTTGTAGGTAAATGTAGCAATTTTTTAGACAGGGTTCTCAAAATTTCTGATAATATCAATGTTTTATATCTAATTATTGCTACTGTTATTTGATTGGTGTTTCTGAGAACTTCAGCTGGTTCATAAGTCCCAGCTATGGGAGAGAGATGCTGCCTTTTCAAATGCTGGAATTTGTCTTTCTGTGTTTATATACCTTCTCATGAGTTGGTGTTCAGTTTCATGCCAGAATTTGTATTTTTTATGATGAAAGGTGCAGGCAATATCTCCTGAGTAAACTGTTTGTTTTAGACAGGATCTCACCTACTCAACTGACCTTGAACTCACTACGTAGTCCAGGGTAGCCTCTAACTTTTGTTCCTCTTACATAAGCATTCCAAGGCTAACACCTATACACTCAGCTTCCAAACCAACATAAAGCCATTTCTATTAGGAGTTTTTATTAAAGATTCAGATAGTTATGTGTCTATGTTTGCAGCTCAGAATTGAAAATTTAAATGAGTTTAGCATAAATAATCACATTCTAAGTATGTATATGTCAAACAATTTCCAGAAAGGGGAAAAAAGAAAAAGGCAAGAAAAGGAGGAAGTGCTGTGGGATGTTCTGTATGTTAAATGTGATGCTCTGATTGGTTAATAAATAAAACACTGATTGGCCAGTAGCCAGGCAAGAAGTGTAGGTGGGACAAGGAGAGAGGAGAATTGGGGGAAGTGCAAGGCTGAGTCTGAGAGACCCTGCCAGCAACCACCATGACAAGCAAGATGTAAGATACTGTTAAGCCACAAGCCACATGGCAATTTATAGACTAATAGAAATGGGTTGATTTAAGATATAAGAACAGCTAGCTAGAAGCCTGAGCCATTAGGCCAAACAGTTTAAAAAATATAAGCATCTGTGTGTTTATTTTATAAGCGGGCTGTTGGCTGCCAGGGCTTGGCAGGACCTCGAAAGAAAATTGTAGCTACTGGTTTGAATAGGTATGGTCTCTGTGGACTCATGTGTTTGAATGCTGGGCCCATAAGTAATGGCACTATTAGGAGGTATAGCCTTGTTGGAGGAAGTGTGTCACTGAGGACGGGCTTTGAGGACTTTTATATGCCTTTTCATATTCTCAAGCCACACCCCATGTTATAGTTCACTTCCTGTCACCTGCAGATCAAGATGTAGAACTCTCAGCTACCTCTCCAGCACCATGTCTGCTTGCATGCTGCCTTGCTTCCTGCCATGAAGATAATGGACTAAACCTCTGAAACTGTAAGCCACACCCAACTAAATGTTTTCCTTTTTAAGAGTACTGTGGTCATGATGTCCCTTCAGAGCAATAAAAACTCTAGCTAAAACACTGACTGATTTATTTGTTTATGTTGTTGTTGTTCATTAGAATTATATAAATGAGGCTCAAAATGGTTCTGCTGGGTCAACCATGTGCTGCCAAGCACATCCTTGATAAAGGGAGGTCTTTTGACTCTGAAGACAGAATATTTTCACTTCTACCCCAATAACTGCATTTGTTTAGGCTATTAAAGAACAATATCTTTTATAATAAAATGATGATAACTTCTACTCAATAGTGTTTCTAAGACATGTCCCATATTAGATTTATTCCCTACTTTATTCCCATTACTCTCTTTCCAATGCCTACTCTCCTGAACTCCCCAGTAACTTCCTAGTCCACCACCCCGCTGTTATCCTTGCCCAAAATGAGTTGTAGTTGGAAGTTTTCCTGTATACCCCCCTGGTCCGCAGCTGCTCAGACCCAAATAAACACACTGGGGCTTATATTAATTACAAACTATATGACCATTAGCTCAGGCTTATTACTAACTAGCTCTTACACTTAAATTAGCCCATAATTCTTATCTATGTTTAGCCAAGTGGCTTGGTACTTTTTCTCAGTTCTTCCTTGTCATCTTGCCTACTCTGTGTCTGGCTGGTGACTCCTGACTCAGCCCTCCTCTTCCCAGAATTCTCCTTGTCTACTTATCCCACCTATACTTCCTGTCTGGCTACTGGCCAATCAGCATTTTATTTATCAACCAATCAGAGCAACACACATTCACAGCACACAGAATGATATTCCACAGCAATGATTCATACATTCCACAATCTACCCAGGATCTAGAGACTGTTTTAGGCACAAATTAAGTTATGCACTACCCTGAAATGGAAGTCCAGTGATTTTGAAAAAAATCTAGACTCCTAAGCTAGCCTGAACACTCATGTACTATAACACCTGTCTTCATTCTGAATGTAATCACTATTATTGACCATCAATCAGTAGTCTTTGAGAATGTACATTCATGTCACACTTCCTTTTTATTTATTCATATCAGTGTTAGAAAGTCTTTCTCCTTGCCTTCTTCAAAGATTTCTCATATATATATATATATATATATATATATATATATATATATATATATACTCTTGAAACTCATCCTCATGTACTTTAATTACTTTTTAGGTATATTTGACTACTTCCAGAAAAAAAGTCACACTTGTTCATACTCTGCCTTATAGGAGGTAGATATTTCTCCTGTTTGTTAACCTGACTTGTCTCGTTTGGGCTACTAAGAAATGGCTATAAGTGACAATGAGCTTCCCAGACTATCATAAACCTCACAACCCTTCTTGTGTGGAAAGAAGGTTTGTCTGGGCTAAACACTACATTGTTTTGCTGTTAATTTTTTTAATAAAAAAAATTTTATTCATTTTACATGCCAATCGCAGATTCCTCTCTTCCCTTCTCCTGCTCCTCTAGACTCCCTCCCCAACCAAACCCCCATTCCCTCCTACAAGAAGGTAAGGCCTCCCATGGGGAGACAGCAGAGCCTGGTACATTCAGTAGAGGCAGGTCCAAGCCCCTCCCCCTGCCTCAAGTCTGTGTGAGGTGTCCCATCATAGGTGGTGAGCTCCAAAAACACAGCTCATGCACCAGGTATGGATCCTGATCCTATTGCCAGGATCAAGCTTAAGCAGATCAAGCTACACAACTGCCTTGCCATGCAGAGTCCCATGAACACTACATTTTTAAAAAGAATGCTAGTATGGCAAGCACTTGGTAGAGAGCAGAAACCACACTCACTAGTCAATTCCAGACCTGACAGTAGGAATTAAGTACTGCTCTTTAAGCTATGGATAACTTTCTGTTCTTTGTTGCCACAGCTAAGCTCAGACATCTTATCAGTAGATGAGCTGTTTGTCTACTTGCTTGTTTAGTGTCTATCACTCTGAATATAAGATATGGGGCAAGTGGGCAAAGACTGTCATAGTCAGTCTCTGAAGGGATGGCATCTGACTTATAGCTGGCACTTGATAATTACATCAAACTCTTGTCAATGTCTGAATAGAATAGGAAATTTAAAAGTCTACAAATATGAGCTTTTAAAGGACACATATCAAAAGGTTTTCTATATTCTTTAAAATCAAACTAATTGAGAGGATTTGTGGCTGGCTCTGTTGCTAAAGTGCCTACTGTGCAAACATGAGACCCTGTGTTCAGCTCTCTAATAATCACATAAAAAACCTGGGCATAATGGCATATGTCTGTCTCATGCTAGAATACAGACAGACCCCTGGAGCTCACTACCCAGACAGCCAAGCAACAATCAATGAGCTCCAGGTTCAGTGAAATATCCTGTCTCAAAATGATAAGATGAAAAGTGATGGAAGAAGACAATCCAATAGCAACCTCTGGTGCTCCACACGTGTTCAATCCTAAATGCAACGCATTTCACACACACACACACACACACACACACACACACACACACACACACACACACACACACACACACACTCACTCACACACACACACACACACATTCACACACTCACACACAAAAGCAAACCAATTAACAATGAAAGCAATTAAAACTGAAAGTATGTTAAGTAGTAAAGGGGTGCATGTTGAACTTAGTTTTCTACAAGGAGCAAAGGAGTTTCTGTGTGCTAAGAGTATTTCTTGTTCAAAAGCCAAAGTAACCCTGCCTTCAGATGCCTCTTGCACCCTGACCTACACTTGCACCCTGAACTGCACCCTGATCCATGCTCTTCTTTCCTGCCTTTGCATCTGGTTCACTTTTTGTGCACAGTGCCCTTGTTCAATGCTACATTGTGAGATTATAGCAATTCTTCAGATGTCACCCCTTTGTCAAATCCTCTCTGTCTTTGCCATACAGAATTAATCTTCTCAGAGTGTAAGGCTATTTGTACCTCATATATAACACTGATCACATCCTGTATCCCTTCCAGGCCACTAATAAGCTATGTGAGGATAGGATTCGAGTCTTATTCATTGCAAACTGCTCTAGGAAGAAAAAAAATAAAAACAGTATTTCCAACAAATATTTGTCACTGTAAAATTGTCACTCTAAAAGATGTATTAATATTTCCAAACTTCCCTTAACACCAAAGTATGCACTTGGACTGGAAAAAAGTGAATAACCTGTATTGCTAACAAAGACTGCTCACAGTCTGGGACAGTTGTTAAGGTAGAAAAAAAGGTCAAATTCTACCCTTCTTTTTGTGAGATCTTGCCTTCATGGTTGACATCGACAGATAAGGATCACCTGAGTTGGCTTTGAAAATTTTTACATATGTCTGACTTTTCTAATACATAATATTTATAAAGCTTATTACTTCTTTTATGAAAGGAACCAGTCAAAGATTTAGACATTCAATCCAGGTTTGCTTGTAGGAAAGGAATAATCATGTACATTATTTTGTCTGATTAGAAAAACATGAGGATGCACTATCCACTCTGTGCAAGGAACCTTTCATGCTTCATTCCTTTGAAGTAATAAGTTCCTTCTTTTAAAATTGAGGCACACTTGAGATAGTCCATGCAGTAAGTTAAATAACAAGTATTGACACACTAATTGAATGAATTTAATGAGATTTCTCCTCTTCTGAGAGCGAGTAATACATTGTGGACTGGAAAAAAAGATGTATATAAAATCAGAGAGGGAGGAGAGGAAACTTGTAACAAGTGAAACTTTCATAGAAGCAATGGCTCATGGGAGCCTTACTGAACCCAGCATAACAGCTGCAGGGTGTTAGGAACCTAGATGGTAGCAAAAAAAGAAAAAGGCCAAGATGGGGGCGATGGGGAGAGAAAGATACAGGGTGTTAATGAAACTTCTAAAACCTTTCCACGAATTCCTAGAACAACAATGTATAGACACTGAGTTCATAGGATGCCATGCAAGCCCCCAAGGTTTGTGGCACTCTTTGTGAACTGTGGGGAAAATTAACACTACTTCCTCCAATGTAACTCAGACTCTGTCTTTACAAGGTAGAGAAAAAATGAATACATATTAAAAGAGCTCTGGGTCAGATGTCAAGATGACCAGTTGAATCAAAAACAAATATTTAGAGTGAATGTTTTGCATCATCCAAAACTTCTTCCCCTCAATTTCAATTCAGAAAGTTGAAATTATACTATGCTCTAGAAATGGAATTAGTAACAGAAATAAATGAAATAGAATTTCTTAATTCAAAGAGCTCTAGCACTGTAGGAAGAGAGAGAGAGAGACAGAGACAGAGAAAGAGAGACAGAGACAAAGACAGAGACAGAGAACTGTGAAAAGGTTGGCTGGGCAAGGCAAGAAGCAAGTATGCCCAGGCTGAGAATGCACTTGAGTGGACTCTGAAGACTCATCATTAGTTCTGTCCACACTATTAACAACAGAAGTCTGGAATGAGTATATATGTACATTTTGAGTCCCCCCCCACCCCTCTCTCTCTGGTTTTTGAGACAGGGTTTCTCTGTGTAGCTTTTGCGCCTTTCCTGGAACTCACTTGGTAGAAAGGAGTTTGTGATAACAAGATTGAGAGTTGAAAATTGATCAGTATCAGTAAGAAGAGTGATCTGGGATGAGAGTCACCCGTGTGTGTCAGGCTCTGAACAAGAACCCCACTAAGGGAGAAAAGGTGAGATGAGCTAGGCTCCCCAGGAAAGATCTTTAAGTGCCTGGGAGAAGGCTGGTTATTTCAAATTTCCACAAGAGCCCCACAAGGACTAGGGAGCTCTGAGCTCTGCCCACGCAACTCCTGGTCTTCTGACTTCAGCACAAGGATGAACGATGACATCATCCACAGTGACTTCAGTACAAGGATCAATGATGACATCATCCACAGTGACTAGAGTATGAGTGAGCTACTCTGTATTTCTTGGGCAGTGCAACAAGAAAGAAACAAGAAATATTAAAAAAAAACAGTGACAAGCATTGTAGGATATCCAAATGAATGTGTATACTGTGAATGAATAGCTATGATCCTCAAGGTCAGGACACAGGTCAAGGCTGGATACAGAGGTCTCTGGCTTATACAGAAGCTGAAGCATAAACTGTCAGAAAGTGCTGACTATGCACAGAAATAAATACCCCCTTAGCATGGCAAAGATAGGCCCAAGGAAATGATCATTTGGTCTGTTCTTCTGACCAATTAATATTCCCCAATAACTCATTTCAATGACATTTTATTGTCCTTAAAATTTTCTTGAAAACTTAAACCTCCTTTCCCACAAACAAGCTATTCCATCCTCTAAAGCATTGTCAAGACCATTTCTCATCAACATTAAAGCTTTTAAGTATGTTCTTATCTCATCTTGAAAAACAACTGATTGCCTGTCATTGGCTTATACTTTCCAAGATGGATTCTGTAAAAGGTATTTTATCTTACACATTGCCTCTGTCAACCAAGGATATATTGCCTCATGTTTCAAGATACATTCAATTCAAAACCAAAATGTAAGCCTTTGTCTTCTTCACTTTATCCTTTTTGCCCCCAGGGAAAATGGAATTTTTAGATAATACTTTGAGTGGCATTCCTGCCATTCACACGCCATAAACATTTTTAAAGCAACATTGTACTACAACATCTTAAATAATTTGGAAGTAAAGTTCTGAAATACTCAGTAGTTCCACTAGAACCATCAACAAAGACATTTGTGAGTGGGTTCAGAGCCAAATGCAACCGGACTATCCAATTAACCCAGTTTTGGCTATTGTCAGTTACACTTCCCTGGGAAGAGAATGAAGGTAGCCTTTTCCTTAGGCTTGACAATTCAAAAGAGAATAGTACATTATGCCTGTACTTTCAATGCTCAATCCAGGTGCTTTAACCTAGCAACTGGAAGTTTCCTTAGTTCTGATTATATAAGTAAATATGAAGAGGTCCTCATCATACTTAAAACTTACTTTACTAGAATATGTTAATTCACGATCCAATTATCTCCACTGTTGTATCCTTTCTTCCCTAAGTTTCCAATGTCAAAATTCTAAAATAAAGCAGGCTAATATAACTTGCTATTTATGATACTTTAATATATTTATCATTGTTCAAGGAAAATGCCACATGAAAGGAAATAAATAATATGTCCAGGAAGACTGTGGTTCATAATTCCTGATCTCTTGAGCATCAGTGATCTCTGGGCAGGTTTTCAGGGACAAACCAGCAGTTAGTATACATTATGTGAATTCAATCTTAACTATCATTTTATGACCCAGGAGCTCTTAGACCTCCAAGCCTAAATTATGAATCAATTTAACAGCAATTATCTTTATTTTAACTACCTAATTATACCCTGAAAACTACAAGAAAGGTTCGTAGTGGTGTATCGTGTCATTTTCTCTTTTTAGAAATAATAGAGCAAGTATCTTGACTGCTCACCTAACAGATAATAATGGAATACACACTGAACAGTCTTCATATTAGTTACAAATTCCATCTCCACTGCTGACTAATGCAGTCCCTGACTTCTTAGAAGCATAGTATATCTCTATCAGATTTCTTTGTAAAAGTTTGGGAACTCTAAAAAGATATTTTTTTCCTACCTCCTGAAAAGATTTCTGGGTAGGTTGGGAGGACAAGTCAGAGCTATGTGCCAGAGTGAAATTTATCCTAAATCAGATTTATGTTAGTAGAATCAGAGAACTTAACATAGCCAAAAGTTACAAAGGCGAGCACTATCTAGAGTTCAATTAGAATTGAGATGATATATATCACAATGTGATTAAAGGACTCAGAAGCAACATTCAGTTTTTTTGACAAATGCAAAACCAAGGCACACTAGAAGATTGAATAGTATTTGAGGGATAGATAGAGTATCCTTTGGATAAAATGGATTTTTGAGCTGTTCTGTTTCTTTCTTTTTTATTTCCTCACCATGTTCTTGCAGCTCTTTTATGGGCAGAAAGAGAACCATCCACTTTTAACTCTCTTCTCCCTGTGCAAAGGTACACTACTACACTTGGATTAGTTTTCTATTTCCTAGAGGATATTTCCCTTAGTTCTTTAAAATTCTCTCTCTCTCTCTCTCTCTCTCTCTCTCTCTCTCTCTCTCTCTCTCTCTCTCTCACACACACACACACACACACACACACACACATACTCTCCATCTCCCTCTTCCTCTCCCTCTCTCTCTCCCTCCCTCCTTTTCTTCTTCCCTTCATCTCTCTGACACACATACACTTGAACTAACCTTCTTTTCTATATATAGCATTCAGAAGAAGCTGAATTAAAGATATGATAATTGTAAAAAATAAGATAAATCAAGGGAAGAACTGATGATACAGATAATTGGGTAAAACACAAACAAGCTCCATGGTCCACTAAAGTTCAAACAACCTTTTCCTTATCTATGACAGATTGTCCAGTCGATTAAATCTGCCTATCAGCTAGCTTCCCTTTGACAGCCATCATCTACAGAGTTGGATTTACATACTTTGTTGTTTGTAGCATCTGTATTTGGCAAATGCTGGCTAGAGCAAAGCATTAAACCGTGTTTACTGGCTCCTCCCTATCAAAAACATAAAGAAAAACAATGATACTTTCCAAACATAATACATGATTGATATCAAGACAAAATACTTTTAAAAATATTTTGTTTAACAAGAAAGAAAATAAGTCATGGTACTATTTTATTTTAAGCATATTGGTAGCCAGTCATGGTGACATATGCCTTTAATCTCAATACTCAGGGGGCAGAGAAAGGCATGTCTCTATGAGTATGAAGCCAGCCTGGTCTACACAATGACTTCTAGACCATCCAGGGTACATACTGAGACCCTGTCAAAAACAAATATTGGTATACTCCAATGTTTCACAATAATTCATGACCTAGAAAAGTGTATGTGTGTGTGTGTGAATATATATCTAGTGATATCAAAAATGTGTATGTGTTTTCTTTAGTCATTCTTTCTCTTTGTTCTCTTTTTAAGCATCTAGAGACTCATCCTCATAAAGCCAGTCTACCATTATAACTGCATCCCATCCTGACACTGTGGCCAAAGGAAACAGGAAAAAAAATCCAAGCAAAGACAATGATATTGTTTTTCACCAAATTGTATTGGAATTAGGACCACAAGTCATTAATCAGGCTCTGTTGGCTAAACACTGTGATGTATTTTAAAACAGTTCAAAGAGGTTATCTTTCACCTTGAAGAAATAGATAGCCAAGTGACACAAAAGTAAAAGAAAGAAACAAATTCAAACTATGGCAGAGATGGGAGGTCCTTAAGGTGGAGATGATTTTTCTTCAACAGCAGGTCACACTGTCCCTCTTGCCTTTAGGCTCTGGAAGCCACATCTCCCTTTTGGCTTAGCATGTTTTAACAGGCTCTCTTCTTATATTGAAATATCTTTCATAAAGCCATTGATTCTTTTCTAGGAAAGAAGAAAGAACAACCTGCCAAGCTTTATCAGAAAACCTGACTCTGCCTTGTCTTAAAAATTAACATCTACATATTACATGTGGTTGTTCCAAAGAGCTATGTGATCTTTGGGAAAGTCTGATCCCTCTGAGTGCCTTTTTTTACCTTTGAAATAAAGGTACAAGAGTTCCATAGTTGATGGCATGACAGAAGAGACAACCTTAGCAATACTTTTTTTAAATAGAGTAAGATGTCATATCATTTTAAAGGCTTTTTGCTTTTTGTTTTTGCATTGCTGGCATGAAATCTAGAGCCTTACACTAGGCAAGAGCTCAACCACCAAGCTATATACCCTCCAGTTGAGCAATTTTTCTCTTCATCATTTAGACATTACAAGAGTGCCTTAGAAAGAAGTATCCAGGAAATTGCAGATAAAGGGGTGCCCAAGCTGACTTTTGACTCAAAGATTACTATGGAAGATGTGAATTTTGAGTTTCTGTTTTGGTACCTGTTTAGATGGACAAGAGTGTAAGAATTGTGTCAGAGTTCTTCAAGGCAGGGGTTGTAGCCAGAAGTTTTCTCCAGTCCTTCCCAGCACCACAGACCCCACGACCACTCATAAAATAATCACTCAGAAGCTTATATTAATTAAAACTGCTTGCCCATTAGCTCAGGCCTACCACTGACTAGTTCTTACATTTAAACTCAGCCCATTTCTGTTAATCTATATGTTGCATGTGTTCTGTAGCTTTACCTGTGTGCCATTACATGCTGCTCCTTGGACAGTGGGCTGGTGTCTGCTGACTCAACCTTCCTGTTCTCAGAATTCTCCTTGTCTGTTTACCCCACCTATCTTCCTACCTGGCTACTGGCCAATAAGAGCAACACATTCACAGCATACAGAACATCCCACCGCACCTCCTCTTTTCTGTCTAATCAAAAAGGAAGGGTTTAACTTTAACATAGTAAAATTACATATAACAAAACAGTAATCAAGTAAGAGTTAAAGTTATAATATCTAGTCTATTTGTATTTGGCAAACTTAAAGAAAATATTCTATCTATCCTATATTTGTGAGTCTAAACTCTCATATCCAACTTTTTTTTTTTTTGAGCTGAGGATCAAACCCAGGGCCTTGTGCTTGCTAGGCAAGCGCTCTACCACTGAGCTAAATCCCCAACCCTCCAACTTATCTTTTATCATAACCAAGGAAAATTATAACCATCTAGTCTTCAACTACATCAAAGACCCTAGAAGGATATAATATTACCTAAGTAAACAGGAAGAGCATTGTATGCAACTTCCAAAAATCTAGAATTGTAGACGAATTTCTAAACAGTTTTATTAAATAAGAAACACGGAGCTAAACGCAGGGGTGAAAGCCATAGAGATCAGAGAAATAGGAATAGCCACCAGCTAACCTTAGCTTACCATGCTGCTGTAGTTTCTCAAGAGAACCAGCTTCTTCCTGTCTAATCTGAGCCTTTATTTGCTGTTTTGCCTTGTCATTGGTTCTTAAACCAATCACCTCACTTCCTCATCACTGCCTGTCTAGACAGACCACCAGGTCTCTATGGTTGGCACTGGGATTAAGGGCGTGTGTCACCACACTTGACTGTGTCCTTGAACACACAAAGACTCTGCCTGCCATGTGATCAGATTAAGGGTATGTACTACCACTGCCTGACTTTTGTTTATGGCTGGCTATGTATGTCCTCTGATCTCCAGGCAAACTTTATTTATTAACATACAAATAAATATCACCACATTTCAGTGCAAATAAAATATCATCACAAGGGGTAATCTACAAGGTGACCCCTGCTATACCCACTTTGCAAGGTCAAGTGAGATATAGATCCCTGTTGCAAAGAAAGGAACAGAAAGAAAAAAAAAACTCAGCTGTTTCATCTAAACTGTCTTGGAATTTATAAAAAAAAAAAAAAAAAAAAAAAAAAAAACCAACAAATAAAACCCTACTTTTGCCCTGGTAAATCACAACCATATGCTTAAACCATTCTTAATAAATATTATGCAATCTGAATTCAGTTTGTTTGATGTTGAAAAAATACTAAAGAAACTCTAATTCATGATTCTAGATTTCTGGCAGCCTGGTGAACTGACAGAGTACGTAAACCTACTGTGAGGATTTGGGGGTGGGGGGTGCGGGGTTGAACAACTAGTTAAACAAATACTAATATAATCCAGGTAGTAAATTAAATCTAATACTATTTCTAACTGTATAACTAAGCATGTCACCCCAGTGCTTAAAATACTATATTGCCTTTCAAATATCAACTTTAGTTCACACACACACACACACACACACACACACACACACACACACACACCCCTACAAAATAACCTGGTTACAAAGTATTTGTCTCCCAACCCCATAAACCTTAGTTGCTCAGGAGTTTTTGCCACTCAATGGAGAAAATTCCCACATTACAGAGGAGTTTCTCCCATGGGGCACCTAACAATCAACCAATGAAATGGAAGCTAAAACCGTGGCTTGGCTATTCAGGAATTCTCACACCCACAGGAGAACAGGCCAAGGATAAGGGAAAATAAACAAAACCCAGGTAACTCCCTAGGACATCTTCTTTTACTACCATGCTTTGTGGTGAGAACTAATAAAAGCAGGGTTTCAGATGATTAAAAAGTATATCCCTGAACAAACCAACCTTTCCACTGAGCAAAGGGAATAGAAACAGTATAGAGGAAATCATAATCATAAGAAGTGGAAACTCTCTTGCTTATATTCCCTTCATTGATGAGTCAATTTTTTTTTTCATTTAGTATCATCCCTGATCTTTCTCAGGGATTTCTACCAACATACTTAGTGATGGTCGCCACCCTTGCCATGTTTAGGGATGGCCATTACCCTTGCCATACAGCCTTAATGTGAATAGTGTCAGCATGGGATTCATCACAAGAACAGGGCGTGAGAGTAGGCATCACATCCTGTGTTAGCTACTTTTGTTTGCTTGCTTGATACAATGTAGAATGAGCTGAGGGAGTCTCAACGGGGAAATTTCTGGATTTGGTTGGGTTGTGTGCATGTCTGAGAAGGATTGAGATAGGAAAAAGCATGGTGAAGGTGGTCAGCACACATTCATGGTCTGAGCCCTGGAGTAAGAGGAAAGGAGAGAGAAGCTGAGCACTATCACACATGCATTATGAATTTGTTGCTGTCTGCTTTTGACAAAGCGTGCTGTAACACAACTGGCTGTTTCAGTCCCTGTGAGCTCAGCTTCCACGCAGTAATCAGTGGTAACCTGGAATTGTGAGCATCGTGTATCCTTTCTCCCTAAAGCTGCTTTTTTTTCCACAATTGAGAAAAAATATCTAAGACACCCCAGGACTCCATGTATGGAGCATGGCACAAGAAGTGATTAGAGGTTTGTGCTAGCTCCCTTCAGGAAAGGGTTAGAAGAGCACTTGTGAAATTCTGTGTCTAGTCTTCTAAGCCTTTGATTATCACCTTCAAAGGAAAAATCAAACTCCAGTTCTCCTTACTGAGAATTTGGCTGTTTAGGACTACATTTTGAAGGAACATAAACTATTGGAGTCCTGCATTAGTTTCCTATTCCTGCTCTAATAAACTACAACTACTTAGCAGCTCAACACACACATTCTTCACAGTTCTAGAGGTTCTAAGTCCAAAATGATCTTCACTGTGCTAAAATTAAGACTTTTTTATTTTTGAGACAAAGTTTCACTGTTTAGCCCTGGCTGATCTCAAATTCACCAAGCTCCTCATGCGAAAAATCAAGATATTAGTGTCTTTTCAATGTACTCTATTTTTGTATCGGCTGGTCAAAGCTTTTATATATATATCCTCAAAAACAAAAACAAAAAGTCCTAAGTAATTTTCATAGTTTGGATTTGAAGGATCACCCTTCCCAAATCTTGTGTGTTGACTTCTTGTCCCCAGCTGGTGGGGCTACTGAGAAATGGATTTTAAGATGCTAACTAAATGTGTTAACCCACTGAGTTGAGAGAAGGTGGGACCACATGGAGAAAATACATTACTGGCGATATGGCTTTGAAAAAGATTGTCTTGTTTTTAGGACATTTCCCTCCAAATGTCTTTCTCGGCTTCCCAGAGGCATAAACATAATGGAGCCAATTGACCTTAAACTCAAACCTTGGTGACTAAAATCCAAACTTAACTCTTCTTCCCTCAAACTATTAACCTCAAATGTTTTTTAAAAATTTAAAAAAAAAAAGCTAAAACAGAATATTGTGACTTATTTCATTAATGTAACACTGTGGTTGGACAGGGGATGGCTCTCAGTTGATAAACTGCTTGTTTTGCAAGTATGAAGACTTGTGTTCAGTTCTCAAAACCCAACTCTAAAGCAGTGTGCATTGGTGCACACTTGTAATTCTAGCACTAAGAAGCAGAGAGAGGAGGACCCTGGGGCTTACTGGCCAGCCAGACTAGCCTAATTACTGAGCTCCAGACAAATGTGAGATCCTGTCTCAAAGAATATGGGCAATGATCCTGAGGATATCACACAAGTCTATCCTCCACACACATTCATACACATATAAACATACCACATACATAAATGTATCCTACACATACAGATATGCACACATGTACAGACACACAAAAAATAATTATATAAATAATATTTTGATGTCTAATATTTCAGAATAAAAATAAATAATCCCTGAAGTCATTTTTTTTTTCATTTCTGAACCCAAATAAAGAAATTAGGCAACTAACAAGTAAGTAGTGTAGCACCACCCGCACAACTCTTGGCAACAACTGAAACGCCCTCTACCTCTGCTGAATAAGCAAAAGCCACCAGACACAGGAGTCCTCAGGAACCAAATGTATAATTTTATTTAACATTAACTAACCTTAACTTAAACGTCCTATGTGGTTAATTCTTATTTTAGAACAGAAAAGCTTGAGTGCTTGTACTTTATGAGTAAAAACACTCCTAACTGTGTGATTATCAAATGTTTCAGAGGTCATGTGTTGAAGCTCTGATTACCAGCTGGAGGATGCACTTTGGGAAGTTGGATCTAGTGGGGGAAGTGGCCACTGGAGCTGCACTTTTAAAAGTTATGTGTGATTTCTCGTCCCTCCCCCTTCCTGCTTCTGACGTACTATGAAGTAGTTGGGAAGCATCTCTGCCACATATTCCCACCACCATGTTGTTCTGCCCAAGGCCATGAGGTCAAGAAACCATGATATAGGTCTGCAGGAACTGTGAGCTAAATATACATTTCCTCTTTGTTAGGTATATACACTAGACATTTTGTCTGTGTTGATCATAGCCTTACCTATGATAAAGCACCTTAAGTAAATTATTAAATCTTTGACTATGAGAATTAGTTACTCTAATTTCAAAATAGTCTTGAATTTCATAACAGAGATATATAAGCAGGGTCTAGATGTCCTGGTACCCCTTTGAAATCAGGTCTATCTTTTTCCTTCCTGCCCTCAGCTCCTTAATCTTACAGGTACAGAGTATGCAAAAGGACTCCCTCACTCTCTATTTGGAGCTAGTTAATGGGAATCTGTTACAGACAGAAGAGAGAAGAGTGAAGCAGGGCTGTTTACCGCCCTATTTCCCTTCATTAAGTTCTTACGAACTCACAGTTTCCCTCAACCACAGGCCATAGCTCCTTTCAGCCTGCCGGATCCAATGTTCTCTCCGTCTCCAAGTTCTAGACTCCTCCCAACTTTCCTCCCTCATGCCTAAGAGAGTGATGGCCCTGTGATGTTCTTAGTTCCCAGGGACCTACTGTGTCATGTATCAATCTGTACCCTGTCTTTATTTACAATTATTCTGTTTATTACTCAGTGAGAGTATCCTGTCTGTTTTGCTTACTGATAAAATCAGCCAACATTTTCTTTTACTACTGCTTCAGAATGAGGTTTAAAACTGTAAATTTACACATAAATAAGCTTTATCACAGGCCTTAAAGAGTAAACCTTAATCAAATGTACCATGAATTATTGCTGTAAATATTAGTCATCACACAGGAATAAGGTTCTACTTAAACTCAAAAGAGTACTAACAATATTTCTATCATTAAAAGCAGTTGGGCAGGTCCTTCTACAAAATTAATTATGAAAATGTTGACACTGTTATTATACAGTAATTTAGTCAGAGTCCTGTGAATTCAAGTGTTTTCAAATTCAGGTCCCTTAGAAAAGAAGATAAAGTATCACCGGATTCCCATCAGTTCAGTCTCATTAGGTTAGTATTAATCAAAAAGTAAAGTGGAAACAGAATTCAGTGTTATTTGTCAAGTACACACAGTAGAAAATAAGGAATGGGAAAACTTGTTACATTTTTCTAAGATAATGAGATTGTGTCCCATCCAAAAGCAACTTAAGAGCTTACAGACTCTAGACTGTGCTGTGAGGGAGGGACCTTCACATGCTAGGTAGCTTCCACTGTGCCTTTCTTAGTATCACAGGATTACTCCCCCTACCTGCATTTTTAAAAGGCAATCTGAAGTTGTTTCTTATTCAAAGCCATCCTTCTACTTACCATTGACTAATTTGCTCTTTATAAGGTAAGTAAGGAAATCCTTGACTATCAGCATCCAACACATCAATTCAGGTCCCTCTTTGGCTTTCCCATTGTTCTTACTATTATATTCCAAACATGACAATTAAAGCACCAACTATTGTTTTTACACACATTGGTATATTATAGATATATGCAATGATCTTATAGATACTATTCGTCCATCACATAAATGCTTTTTGTAAGTGTTTAAAGGATCTATCATTTAGCTAAGGGTAGTGTCCAATACAGTTGCTGATTGATCAAAGAGATACTTGCATTTATAACAAATAGTCCCCCAAATGTGTACATAATTCAGTGGAACTTTATTTCCGGCTGGGAAGGTGTTAGGGTTTTGAATGCTATGAAGAGACACCATGACCACAGCAGCTCTTATAAAGTGAAACATTTAATTGAGGCGGCAGTTTACAGTT
The DNA here is from genome assembly GCF_903995425.1 of Onychomys torridus. Lineage (NCBI taxonomy): Eukaryota > Metazoa > Chordata > Mammalia > Rodentia > Cricetidae > Onychomys > Onychomys torridus. The sequence continues at coordinate 13,228,542 of NC_050456.1, forward strand.
CCAGAGGTTCAGTCCATTATCACCATGGCAGGTAGCATGGCAGCATGCAGGAAGACATGGTGCTGGCTACATCTTGAACAGAAGCCAACAGGAAGTGGACTGTGACACTGAGAGACACTTAAGCAAAAGTGACCTCAAAGCCTGTCCCCACAGTGACACACTTCCTTTAAGAAAGCTACACCTACTTCAACAAAGCCACACCTCCCAATAGTGCCACTTCCTTTGAGCCTATGGGAGTCAATTACATTCAAACTTCCACAGAAGGTGATCGTATCAGTAGGAATGTCCTCCTTATAGTCATTCAAGGGAGAATCCAAAGCGAGAGCTACTTTGTGCTATCACCTGGGAAAGTGGTGAGTGTGAGTCGGGTTGGTTGTAAGAATTTAGGAGTTTGCCAGGCGATGGTGGTGCACGCCTTTAATCCCAGCACTCGGGAGGCAAAGGCAGGTAGATCTCTGTGAGCTCAAGGCCATCCTGGTCTACAAAGTGAGTTCCAGAAAAGGCGCAAAACTACACAGAGAAACCCTGTCTCGAAAAAACAAACAAACAAAAACAAAAAACCAAGAATTTAGGAGTTTAACCATCTTCAAGATATGGTCACTATGGGCAGGAAGGGCCTCTCCTCCAGCTAATCTTAAAGGGAAAATAGCACAGAAGATCATGCAATGCCAGAATACGTGGCTTATATGATTTCTTGTCATGTTCAATTCAGTCTCAGAGGTGTGATGAACTGTAAGCAAGGGTAGGAAATGTGCATGGAAGGAAAGGGGACTGACAGAGATTTGGGGGAAAATACAGCCTCTGCTGTAGTAGCACTGAATCCTTTTCTTTCAACACTCCTCAAGTACACCTAGGAATGGGGATCAAAGTTCCTCATTTGTTGAATGTGAATGCTGAAGCAATAGAAGAAACTCTTTTTACCACTTAGACCTAAAGCTGGTATTGAGAGTTCTGAGCCAGAATAAGGCAAAATCAGCTAAAGATTAGGCCTACCTAGAGAGAAGAGCCAAGAGAAATCAGTAACTGACTTAGCTCTGACTTCGCTCCGTGAAAAGCCCCAGCTTCATTCATTGCTTTGCCTCCAAGCACACCATCATTGAAGTCATGTGTGGCCCTCAACAAGGGTCATGTATCCTACTGACCTAGAGCAGAAGACCACATGCACAGCTGACCCTTATCCCTCAGGCAGTGGTCAGGGCTAAATCCTCTCCCAAGAGTTCCAAATATCTACAGTTGCCATTTAAGATCACACTTGAGTCCCTAAAAACAAGAAACCCAACAACCTGAGTAGTTTAACATGTAGTGAACTTGTTTCTCCTGCATATAAATAAAAATGGCTGACAGCTCTCCCCTGAGATAATCTCTCTACTCAGAACACTCTTTTCTATTTTCAGTACACACTTTCCACAGTCACCCCAGAAATGTTCATCACCTGAAAGGGAGAAATAAAGTTTGTTTCCCTCTTAACTTCCTCCTTCTGCAGGTGGCACATGCCATCTCTGCTCACATCCCACTGGCAAGGCTACCCACAACTGCCACACACAGGTGTGTGTGTGTGTGTGTGTGTGCGCGTGTGTGCGTGTGTGTGTGTGTCTGTCTGTCTGTCTGTGTGTCTGTGTGTCTGTGTGTGTGTCTGTGTCTCTGTGTCTGTGTGTGTGTGTGTCTGTGTGTGTGTCTGTGTCTCTGTGTCTGTGTGTGTGTGTGTGTCTGTGTGTGTGTGTGTCTGTCTGTCTGTCTGTCTGTCTGTGTCTGTGTGTGTGTCTGTGTCTGTGTGTCTGTGTGTCTGTGTGTGTGATAGAGAGAGAGAGAGCACGACACTGTAAAAGGAAGAACTGAATTTTAACGGCAGCCATTTCTTCTGCCACAAACAGCTGGAAACAGTCCCCAGATTCCACTCCTTGTTGACTTTGCTGTCATTGGCTCTGTTTTCACAAGTCACCTCTCTCACAGTTGGATCCCTTTGACCTGCTGCTGCTGAGTTCCAGAGGTGGAAAAGTGCTTTGCAAGCGACACCTGTTTGTTCAGGTAGGCCTGCATTGCCTTTTGAAAGATTACAATGTCTCTATGTAAGATTTCCCAGAGATCTTCAAGACCTTCCAAATATCTTTTGAAATCATTGCCATGGTACAGATTTGTCTTAAACTAGTTCTCTCTTTCTAATCTTCATATCCTGACTCCTGACCTTCGAACGAAGTCATAAAATCTGCTGAGGTTACTTTGAAAATATGAGTTACAAAAACTTTTTTCAGCATATTCATTAACAACTAACATCATCAGGGAAGTTATCAATCAGTCTGAGAATATGAATCTATACATTTAAGATATAGGTAAATGTGCATATATGTACATACATATGTATCTTAAAGATCTCCAGAGGGGGCCATTGTCCTTTCTCTTTGAGTTCACCTGAACAGGAGCACTTCCTATTAAAATGAGGTCATGACACCTTAACAATGCTGCCAGGGGTAAGCAGCCTGTGCCTAGTTCTCAGACTGTTTCTACCAACTTTTGCTATATTCATCACACCCACTTTCCCTTTCATACCTCATTCTGTTCACATGTTTCATGTAAAGAAACTACAACCCATATACAGACGGGTAAGCTAGGCCTTCCAGATCTATGTACTATGTCCCATGCCCCAGGACTAGGAATGGCCTGGGCACCTGGACATAGATCCATACCTCACTGTTTGATCCCAACCTATTTATGTGCTTCAAGAACCTATTTGAATCCATCTCCTCTTCGGAACATTATGGAACGTTTGCGTGGTTCTACTACTTGTTTCTTTACTCTCAGAAGTTTTTGATCCCTCTCTGCTATTTCTTTAGGGTCATATCTTACAATTTTAATTCTAAGTAGCCCATGTGTTCAAAAGAGAATTTAAAAAAAGAAAAAAAGAGGAGGCATTCTGGAAGTCTCCTGGTGGAAAAAATGCATATATTATTTGTCACCCATATTTCAAGTGAGAAGAAGCAAGTGAAGAAGATGTGGAACATTCTTAATCTTACCAGGATGCCAGGGAAAGCTGCTGTAACAGAGAGAGAACAATGTTGACTACTTTAAGTCTTCATTGTTCCTTAGAGCTTTGATCACAACACGCACAGCCGAGTGAGGCTGTTCATGACAAACACTCCAAAAGAAATAATAATAATAAAAACTGTTATATCTGACTTCATGTCTCAGAGAACCCAAGGCACAATATCAGAAATGTGTGTTGAGACTGTAAATTATTTTGCAGTAGATGGTGCATGGCTATATATCCGTATTTCATTATGCATAATTGTCCCATGCTATATATCTCCAAGTCTCTGCCTACATGGTGTGCCTTAGCTCCACTGACATCTAAAAGCAAGTTGAGGATCACCAATATACCATAAGGAAGCAGTTACAGCTTCTGAAATGGCAGAAAGTTCCTGATCATCAGAACTTCCTGTCTTTAATTTTCCCGTTGAGTAAGCCACTTGCATCAGAGTTGGGGGAGGTAGGCGTGTTTGGTGAATCTTTCCACTGAGAAATATGTTAGAAATTTCTCTAATTAGTTTTTCCCCCTGGGGGTAATTTGGAAAGCCAAGGAGAAGAAACATAGGAAGGTATCAGTCAGGGACATGAAATTTTGAATTTCTCTAAAATGTTAAGCAGAACAAAATGGTTAAAAGAAGCATAAAGTTATATAGTTTCTTGGGTTTTTGAAGACTTTAGTTGTTTCCGCCATGTCTGAATACCATTACAGAGAGGAAAAAGGAGAAGAAAGCAAATGTCATTACCTAAAATAGAGATCGCCAGAACTTAACAAATGTGCCCATGACATAATAAACAAGTTAAAATTAACTAGATAATATAGCTCATATATAATGCATATTCCACAACGACTTTCTACAGTCAACACAGTTGACATAACAGACCAGAATCTCACCATTATTGTAAAATCTCCTCCATGCCATCTTCATCTGAGCCTGTCAATCATTTAGTCCTCTTGGATTCTCCACTCTTTCAGCTAATAAGCTTAATTAAATTTCTACCCAGAAAAATGTATCTCTTCCTTAGCCTAAGCCCTAAGATTTCTTCTTCACTTGGCTAGCTGCCCCTGGAGAACATTCTAGAATGGCTACATGGCATCCTTGCTGCACCCAGTTTCTTCTTTTCTCTCAAATATGAAGATCTGTGTTTTATAATCTACAGAAAAAAAATGTAAAAAAAAAAAAAAACCTGAGCCCCACCCCCACCCCCATGCTATTCGGAAGCCATCAACTGTGAAGAACTATGTTTTAGCATCTTTATCACAGTTTTTAAGGACTCTCTCCAAGAGTTTCCTGCCTGGACTGTTTGGGTTTGGGTTTTTTTTTTTCTTCCTTTGGGGGTCAGGGGAAGGGTAGGTGTCACAGAAGCCTTGGATATCTCTTATTCTCAGTTAGGAGTTTGCAGTAACCAATACCATTACAAAAGAAGAAGCATGGATCATGGACTTCCACATGGTTTCTGGCAGCATGGACCATGAACATCCACAGGGGCTTCAGCAACAACACAGAATACAGACCTCAACATGGCTTCCAGCATTAGAACAAATCATGGACATCAACATGGCCTCTGCATGGACCAAGGATACCAGCTAGGCCTCCAGAAGCAACAATGGCCACTAAAGTCTTTTGAGGATGCTTAATCCAGGAAATGAACATCTAAGATGTCTTGTTATTGCTCAAAATCAGGGTAATCGTGTGATTGGGTGGCATACTTTGGGGGAGTACCTGCAAGAGCTCCAGGTTGCAGTATACCACCCTGCCCTCAGCATGATCATAGTGTTTGCAGCCTGCAAGCAGCTCCTTGGGCCCTTTGCTTTCCTCCCCACAGCAGGGCAAGCAGCATGAGTGGCAGCAGTGGTGGTTCCATGCCTCTGGCCAGCCTAACCAAGTGACATGGGCCCAGTGGTAGCCCTAGACTCACGACAGACTGGATTTTGCTACTGCCTTGGCTCTGGTTCAGCTTCTCTCAGCCACACATGGCTCTGTTCCACAGTCTTTTTTCTAATTCCATGACACCACTTTTTAAAAGCATCCAGCACTTGGAAGGCAGAGGTAGGTGGGTATGTATGAGGCCAGCCCAGTCTGCAGAGCAAGCTCCAGGGCAGCCATGGCAGAAAAACCAGTAGAGAGAAACCCTGTCTCAGAAAACAAAAATAAACAAATAAGTAAATAAATGCATAATTCTCATTTGAGCTAAAGACCTGGATTCTCATCTCTGTGATAATGATATCCAAAGCTGCTTCTATAAACCTTCCCTCTGTCTTGAGCTTCAGAGACAACCAACCCATGCTTCAGAGAGATTAACTTGAATATCATTAGTTACTCTTACTCACCATTAACAATCCTAAACATAACATCTTTCCCCAACAATAAGGAGCTCTCTGGTTCAATCTTTCTTTTCACTCAGTAGAATTTTTTGGTAACATTGTGTTTTAGAATAATACCTCAGCCATAATCTTGAAAACATTCTCTGCTAAATCCCTTAATCCTTGCTAAAATGACAGATACCCATCAATTTCCCTCATCCTCCAGTCAAATAGACCATAATAAAGAACAATACAGGCATCTGGAGTACAGTTTGGGTCCCAGAAATAGTGGAACACAAGTTCTTGTCACTAAGACACAAGTGATTCAAGTCACTAAGACACAAGTGAATCCCCAATCATTACACCATTGAGGTCAAGCAGTCTGTCCCTCCTGTCCTTAGGAGAGTCTACCTGTGCTTGGCACAGTTGAAATAAGTCTCAGATTCCCACAAAGTACTACTGACTAACAATATGACTAAAATCCATGTGTGTGTGAGTCAAACTGATCTCAACATTTAAGCAGTCCCAGTGAAGTTCCTAACCCAAGTCAGGCACCTACTCTGTCATTGACAAGATCCCCAGAAACAACTGCACTTGTCCCACATCTTTCCAGACCCATCAGGCCAAGTGAGAACTTAGGTAGCATATTGTCTCTATGCTAATTCCCATCTCCTTTTGCTGCTAAGGATCTCAAGCATCAAACATAAATTATTAAAGAATGGGTTTAAGAAGTCATTCCTATAGGTTTCCATAACCTCTGAAGCTATATTTTCTTTGATTTAATATTCCTTTTAAAAATTCCATTTGTCAAATTATCTTCAAAAAACCAGAAATGTTGCATGTGCTACACAAATAAAGGACAAAATGCCTCTTGAGATTCCTTCTTTTGGATTGCACGAGAGAAGCCAGCATGGCCCTGGATTTAATTAAGTAGAGGTCTACTCTGAGTCCTAGAAAGAAATGGCAGGCTTTATAATGAAGAGAATCCAGATGCAGTAGGCCTGCCAGAAAGCTAATGAACTGTTCACAGCTGTTAACTTAAAAACATCTCACATGGATTCACTTCCTTTGGAAATAAAATGGAGTAGTCCCTTTTTGAAATCAGCCTGGACTTGGCTATTTTTCAGTGAGTAGAGAGCAGAACCGACTATCTAAAGGTTAAAGCAAGTCAACACAGTTGAGGTGATCAGTCAGCACTCTCCAGCCCTTTCATTATAAGAGGATGTTTCTTTAAAAGCAGACTCTGACGTGATTTTTATGTTCTCAATAGAATCAGTCCCATCGTCCCTGACAGAACACTCTGAGTAAAACACGATCTCCCAGTCTAACGTTCAGAAGTCTCAACTGGTCATTTTAGTCTTGCTTCTCAAGGAACAATAAAGACTTTCAGCTTTATTATGAAAACTAGAAATAGTTAAACCCATGCTGTGTCAAACAACCATGATCCATCGTGAGTCATGAGGGAAGGAGAGACAGCATGAAGAAAGCAGAGATAAGCTGCATTGACTCAGCCAGCTCCTTCAGGATTCCTCAAGGTTTTAAAAGTTCCCTGCAGCCATTATTCTAAAAACCACATTCTATATTCAGGAAAATAGTTCAACAAATGTTCATTAAACTTTTCCTTTTCTACTCCTAAGGACATGGAAGTACTAGGTTCTGGGTTACATTCATCTGAGCTCAACTGAGAGTAGAGGGAAATTATTTTTGCTAAAAAGGCTATAGTCTCATTTTGTCCACTTATGAACTTGAGGACTATCATAGTCTTGGTTTTCAGTGTGGAGATGTGAGGGGTTGTTAACACAGCATTAAGTCACCAGCCAAGCTGTTCTACAATGCCATCCTAGGAGTTAAATGGTTTGTGTTCACAATTCACAAAAATTTTAATAAGAACCGAACAAAGCCAATGATTGAACAAAATGAACAAAACTGGATCATGGAAGCTGGCTGCCAAGTAACATTTGATAATTAAATTAAATTTCCCACTACTGTTGGATTTGCTGCTTAGAAATTTCTGCAGAATTCAAATTACAGGTGCTCTTAGACTTAAAATGGGACTATGTTCAAATAAAGTCAGCCTACGTTGAAAACACTGAAACTGACAATGTGTTTAATGAACACACCCTATCAAACACAACACACTGTAGATGGCAAGATGTTTCTCCCTTAATGCACAGCTGACTGGGAACAGTGGCTCGCATCCGCTGCCTCGCATCCTAAAAGGGTATACATCACAATAGCATTTGCCTGGAGAAAAATCAAAATCCACATTTTAATATAAGGTTTCCATTCACTGCAAATTCCTTTTCTATGCTTGTAAAATGTGTGTGTGTGTGACCACAGTATGTCAAAAACTGCCTGTACATGATGTAAGTTTGCTTATGCACACACACTGATAAACACACAGACCACTCAGATATGCATTTTCTTGTACACTCTGTGTTAAAAATAGACTATAACATTTTAAAGTGTATAATTTCTATTATAAAGTATATTTAAGCAATCTAGGAGGACAGTCCATTGCAGGTAAGAGAGAGTATTGTTTACTGTTTATACAAGTATTTCTGTAGACCAGAAGAAACTTAACAAACTCTATGTAAATTCATTTGAAGACCTATCTCCATGCTCCTGTATTAATTGAGAAATACAAAAATTATGAAGACATTTGAAAATAAGTTGAGTGCCAAATAAATGTGGAGAAGAGCAAATTTGGATGGGTCTGGATGAATTAAAATGAAAGACCCTGTCTCAAAATATAAGATGGAGAGTACTAGAAGAAGACACTTACAACCACTTCTGACCTCCAGAAGCACACACACAGACAACACACCTACGTACACCACCATCACCACTACCAAAACACCAAAAAAGAAAAAAAATAAAGGCAGGAAGGGTGAAAGAAAGGGAAGGGGGGAGGGAGGGAAGAAAGGAGGGAGGGAGGAAGGGAAAGAATATAAAAATCAAACACTGTCATTGAATAAAGGGATGAACTGAGATGAAAATACTATTGGTAAAATCTCAGCCTAGCTTCTAATATGGTGCTGCTGTGGTTTCAGCATAAAATGTCCCCTACAGCTCATGTGTTTTAACTGGGTCAGCAGTAGGACTATTATGAGAAATGTAGGAAGTAGACAGGTTCTCTCTCTCTCTCTCTCTCTCTCTCTCTCTCTCTCTCTCTCTCTCTCATTCTCCCTCTATACTTCCTCTCCCTCTCTTCCTCTCACCTGCTCCATCCCCTACCCTCTCTCTCCTGAACACCATGCAATGACTAACCTTGCTCTTCCATGCCCTCCCCACCTCAACCTGCCTTACCATGAACCCAACCACAACAAAGATGATCATCATGGACTCAGAGGCCTCTGAAACTGTGGATCCAAACAAATATTTCCTGGCTTTAAGTTGTTTCTCTCAGGCATTCTATTACATTATTGAAAAGTACACATACAGTCGGCCCCGGAACTCCCATCTGGACCAGAGGTGAGTGTCTGGGGTTATAGTCAGAGAGGCAACTGCCCTTGGGTCCCACCGCTGGACACAGGCCATCCAGGGAGGACCTGCCCGACTTGGTCCCAGTTTCCGGACAATTGGCGGGCCCTGCAAGAAGGCTCCCCTTTTCCAAGACTGCAGACATTGCAGTTTCCATACCCTGCACCCACGCCCATCTGCTGGAGACCCCAGCCACTTTGTGAGAATCAGAGACCAGCCCCCAGCTTCCATCAGCCCTGGAACTCACATATGGACCAGAGGTGAGTGCCTGGGGTCACATCCAGAGAGGCCCACACCTGGGTCACAGCCCGGGGTACCAGCCATTCCAGAGAAGACCTGCCCATCTGGGCCCCAAGTTCTGGCCATAGGGTAGGACCCCCCATTCCCACTGGGAAGGTTACCCCTCTACAAGATCCTCTGGTGAACCCTACAACCTCCACTCCCTGCCCCCACATCCATCTGCCCCAGACCACAGCCACTTCCTGAGACTTAGAAACCAGCTCCCAGCTTCCATCCTGCCCCAAAACTCCCATCTGGACCAGAGGAGCTCCCATCTGGACAAGATAAGGGACTTCCTGAGACTCAGAGTCCAGGCCCCCAACTCCTGTCCAGCCAGCACTCTCATCTGGTCCACAGCTCCCATCTGGCCCAGAGCTTCCATCTGGACCAGAGAGAGGCTCGCTAAATCTGTCAGCTCTCTCTGGACCAAGTACACTGATAAGACAAAGAACGAACCCAAGAGGAGATGGGCAGACATCAAGGCAGAAGTACATACAACAAAATAAAGAGCAATAAACCATCACCAGAACCTAGCCCTTCTCCAACAGCTAGACCTGAACATCACAGAATGGAAGAAGAAGAAGAAAACAACCTTAGAAGTAACATCATGAAGAGACTAGAGCCTTATATAGAAGAAATCAAAAATAAAGTGGAGGAACAGACAAAACAAAAAATGGGAAGAACACTATAAAAAAAACTAGAGGAAAGGACAATTAAAGCAGAAGAAAACAATAAATCCTTGAAAGAAAATCATGAAAAGGCAAGGGAGACAGTCCAAGACTGTAAGAGGGAAATAGAAAAAATGAAGAAGACACTAGCAGAAGGAATGCTGGAAATAGAAAATCTGAGTTAACAAACAGGAACTTCAGAGGCAAGTATAACCTACAGAATGCAAGAGATGGAAGAGAGGATCTCTGGTATTGAAGAGACGGTAGAAGAAATAGATTCATCAGTCAAAGAAAACACTAAAACCAACAAAGTCATGACCCAAAATGTCCAAGAAATTAGGGACACCATGAAAAGACCAAACCTAAAAATAATAGGGATAGAGGAAGGAGAAGAATACCAACTCAGAGGTACAGAAAATATATTTAACAAGATCATAGAAGAAAACTTCCCCAACTTAAAGAAGGAAATGCCTATGAAGATACAAGAAACCTATAGAACACCAAAAAGACTAGACCCCCCAAAAAAAGTCCCCTCGCCACATAATAATTAAACAACTAACCGTACAGAATAAAGAAAGAATATTAAGGGCTGCAAAGGAAAAAGGCCAAGTGACTTATAAAGTCAAACCCATCAGAATAACACCCGATTTCTCGATGGAGACTTTGAAAGCCTGGACAGATATAATGCAGACACTAAGAGACCATGGATGCCAGCCTAGACTAATATACCCAGCAAAACTTTCAATCATCATAGATGGAGTGAACAAGACCTTCCAAGACAAAACCAGATTTAAACAATACTTATCCATAAACCCAGCCCTACAGAAAGCACTAGAATGAAAATTCCAACCTAAGGAAGGCAGATACACCCATGAAAACACAGGCAATAGATAACACCACAGCAGTAAACACCAAAGAAGAGAAGTACACACACACTACCACCAAAAAATAAAAAAAAACAACAGGAACAAACAATCACTGGTCATTAATATCCCTTAATATCAATGGTCTTAATTTACCTATAAAAAGACACAGACTAACAGAATGGATACAAAAACAGGACCCATCTTTCTGCTGCATACAAGAAACACACGTCAAATTCAAAGACAGACACCTCCTAAGAATAAAAGGCTGGGAAAAGTCTTTCCAATCAAATGGTCTTAAGAAGCAAGCTGGTGTAGCCATCCTAATATCCAGCAACATAGACTTCAAACTAAAATCAATCAAAAGTGATGATGAAGGACATTACATACTCATCACAGGAAAGATCCACCAAGATGAAGTCTCAATTCTGAACATTTATGCCCCAAACACAAGGGCACCCACATATGTAAAAGAAACATTACTAAAGCTTAAATCACATATAAAACCCCACACATTAATAGTGGGAGACTTCAACACCCCACTTTCACCTCTGGACAGAAAGCCAAATTGAAACTTAACAGAGACATAATGGACTTAACTGATGTTATGGCACAAATGGACTTAATCGATATCTACAGAACATTCCACCCAAACAAAAAAGAATATACCTTCTTCTCAGCACCCCATGGAACCTTCTCTAAAATCAACCACATACTTGGCCAAAAAGCAAATCTCAACAGATACAAAACAATTGGAATAACCTCCTGTGTTCTATCAGACCACCATGGTTTAAAGTTAGATTTCAACAACAGAAAAAACTACAGAAATCCTACAATCTCATGGAAACTGAATAATGCTCAACTGAATCACCAATGGGTTAAGGAAGAAATAAAGAAAGAAATTAAAGACTTCCTAGAGATCAATGAAAATGAATACACCACATACCCAAACTTATGGGACACTATGAAAGCAGTGCAAAGAGGGAAATTCATAGCACTGAATGCACACATAAAGAAGCTGGAGAAATCTCACGCTAGTGACTTGACAGCACACCTGAAAGCCCTTGAACAGGAAGAAGCAAAGTCTCCCAGGAGGAACAGACATCAGGAGATTATCAAATTGAGAACTGAAATCAATAAAATAGAAATAAAGAGAACAATAGAAAGGATTCATGAAACAAAGAGTTGGTTCTTTGAGAAGATCAACAAGATAGACAAGCCCTTAACCAAACTAACAAAAAGACAGAGAGAGAGCATCCAAATTAACAAAATCAGAAATGAAAAGGGGGACATAACAACAGACAATGAGGAAATCCAGAGAATAATCAGGTCATACTTCAAAAACCTCTACTCCATAAAACTGCAAAATCTAAAAGAAATGGATAATTTTCTGGATAGGTACCACATACCTAAGTTAAATCAAGACCAGATAAACCATTTAAATAGTCCAATTACCCCTAAGGAAATAGAATCAGTCATTAAAAGTCTCCCAACCAAAAAAAGCCCAGGACCAGATGGTTTCAGTGCAGAATTCTACCAGATCTTCAAAGAAGACTTAATACCTATACTCTTTAAATTGTTCCACACAATAGAAGCAGAAGGTATATTACCAAACTCCTTCTATGGGGCTACAATTACCCTGATTCCTAATACAAACAAAGATGCCACAAAGAAAGAGAACTACAGACCGATCTCCCTCATTGATGCAAAAATACTCAATAAAATTCTGGCGAACAGACTCCAAGAACACATCAAAACAATTATCCACCATGATCAAGTAGGCTTCATCCCAGGGATGCAAGCATGGTTCAACATACAAATGTCCGTCAATGTAATACACCATACAAAAAATTTCAAAGAAAAAAACCACTTGATCATCTCACTAGATGCAGAAAAGGCATTTGACAAACTCCAACACCCCTTCATGATAAAGGTCTTGGAGAGATCAGGAATACAGGGAATATATCTAAACATAATAAAGGCAATCTACAGCAAGCCAACAACCAACATCAAATTAAATGGAGAGAAACTCAAAGCAATACCACTAAAATCAGGAACAAGGCAAGGCTGTCCCCTCTCCCCATACTTATTCAATACAGTATTTGAAGTTTTAGCCAGAGCTATAAGACAACATAGAGAAATTAAGAGGATACAAATTGGAAAGGAAGAAGTCAAGCTCTCCCTATTTGCAGATGACATGATAGTATACATGAGTGACCCCAAAAATTCAACCAAGGAGCTGATACAGCTAATAAACACCTTCAGCAACATAACAGGATACAAGATCAAATCAAAAAACTCAGTAGCCATCCTATCTATATACAATAGACAAACAGGCTGAGAAGGAAATCAGAGATACATCACCCTTTACAATAGCCACAAATGATATAAAATACCTTGGGGTTACTCTAACTAAGCATGTGAAGGACCTATATGACAAGAACTTTAAGTCCCTGAAAAAAGAAATTGAAGAAGATGTCAGAAAATGGAAAGATCTCTCATGCTCATGGATAGGCAGGATTAACATAGTAAAAATGGCGATTTTACCAAAAGCAATCTACAGATTCAATGCAATCCCCATCAAATTACCAACACAATTCTTCTCAGATCTGGAAAGAATAATACTCAACTTCATATGGAAAAACAAAAAACCCAGGATAGCCAAAAGAATCCTGTACAATAAAACAACCTCTGGAGGCATCAAGATCCCCGACCTCAAGCTCTACTATAGAGCTACCATAATAAAAACAGCTTGGTACTGGCATAAAAACCAACATGTGGACCAATGGAATCGAATTGAAGACCCTGACATTAACCCTCACACCTATGAACATATAATTTTTGACAAAGAAGCCAAAAATGTACAATAGAAAAAAGAAAGCATCTTCAACAAATTGTAATGGCATAACTGGATGTCAATGTGTAGAAGGCTGCAAATAGATCCATATCTGTCACCATGCACAAAACTTAAGTCCAAGTGGATCAAAGACCTCAACATAAATCCAGTTACTCTGAACCTGATAGAAGAGAAAGTAGGATGTACTCTTGAATGCATTGGCACTGGAGATCACTTTCTAAATATAACACCAGTAGCACAGACACTGAGAGAAACAATCAATCAATGGGACCTGTTGAAACTGAGAAGCTTTTGTAGAGCAAAGGACAACAAGACAAAGCGACAGCCTACAGAATGGGAAAAGTTCTTCACCAACCCCACATCTGACAGAGGGCTGATATCCAGAATATATAAAGAACTCAAGAAATTAGACATCAAAATGCCCAACAGTCCAATTAAGAAATGGGATATAGAACTAAACAGAGAATTCTCCACAGAGGAAGTTCAAATGGCTGAAAGACATTTAAGGAATTGCTCAACATCCCTAATTATACAGGAAATGCAAATGAAAACGACTATGAGATACCACCTTACACCTGTCACAGTAGCTAAGATCAAAAACACAGAAGACAGCTTATGCTAGAGAGGATTGGAGCAAGGGGAACTCTCCTCCACTGCAGGTGGGAATGCAAGCTTGTACAGCCACTTTGGAAATCAATATGGCACTTCCTTAGAAAATTGGAAATCAATCTCCCCCAAGACCCAGCTGTAGCACTCTTGGGCATATACCCAAGGAATGCTCAATCATACCACAAGGGTACTTGCTCAACTATGTTCATATCAGCATTGTTTGTAATAGCCAAAACCTGGAAACAACCTAGATGCCCTTCAACTGAAGAATGGATAAAGAAAATATGGTACATATACACAATGGAGTACTACTCAGCAGAGAAAAACAATGACTTCATGAGGTTTGCAGGCAAATGGATGGATCTAGAAAAAATCAACCTGAGTGAGGTAAGCCAGACTCAGAAGGACAAACATGATATGTACTCACTCATAGGAGGATACTAGATGTATAACAAAGATGACTAGACTGCTACACAACTCCAGGGAGGCTACCTATAAAACGGGACCCTAGGAAAGACCCAGGGATCACCCAATGACAGAGAAATGTATGAGACCTACATGAACAACCTGGACGACAGTGGGAGTAATGAAGGGCAAGGTTTGAGGGAAAGAAAGCTTAGGGGATCAGGAGATCCCAGCTGGATCAAGAACAGAACGGGAGAATGAGGAATAACAGACCATGATAAATGAAAACCACATGAGAACATGAATAGGCAGAGTGCTGGAGAGTTCCCCAGAAATCCACAATGATACATCCTCTGTAGACTGCTGGCAATGGTCTGGTGATCAGATGACTAAACACCCTAACAGTCGTCTTGGAACTCTCATCCAATAACTGATGGAAGTGGATGCAGAGATCCTCAGCCAGGCCCCAGGTGGAGCTCCAGGTGTCCAACTGTCGAGAAAGAGGAGGGACTGGAAGAGCATGAATTGTTGAATCCAAAATTGCAAAAAGCACAGGGACAAATAGCCAATCAAATGGAAGCACATGAATTATGAACCAACGGCTGTGGAGCCCACAGCTAGATCAGGCCCTCTGGATAAGTGAGACAACTGAATAGCTTGATCTGTTTGGGAGGCACCCAGACTGTGGGACCGGGACCTGTCCTTAGTGCATGAGCTGGCTCTTTGGAACCTTGGGCTTACACAGGGACACATGCTCAGCCTGGAAGGAGGGGACTGGACCTGCCTGTACTGAATCCACCAGGTTTAAATGAATCCCCAGGGGTTTCTTGGTCCTGGAGGTCATGGGAATGGAGGGGAGGGACTGGGGGAAGATGGGGGTGGGTGCGGGAGGGGGGAGGACAGGAGAACCCATGGCTGATGTATAAAATTAAAACACATAATAATAAAAAAAGAAAAAAGAAAAGTACATACAAAAAAAACCGACTAAACACAGACATTTAGTGAGATTCCTATAATTCAGACCATGAACTCCACAGAATATTGGGAGACTATCATTTGTCAAATGACTAATATAAATCTGCCTCAATACCTGAACTCACAATATTCTGTAATAGTCAGAATGCCAAAGAATGCCTTTACAATTACAGATATAACAGACTGCTATATTAGATATTATATGGGCACTGTGGCAAAGCTATAGGGGAAGTCCAATAGTAATCGAAAGGTACTGCCTACAATCAGAACTTGGACAACTGATTTCAGAGACTGAGGTAGCAATGGTACTCCATCCACAGATCAGATAGCTATTCAAGCAGTGTAAGAGTTACCTGCTACATGATTCTCTTTCTCTTCCTCCTCTATCCTCTCCTGTCTTTGATTTTATGCTACTGGATTCTTCCATTGGTATATTCTTCCCCTGGTAATATTAATGCCATTGACTATATTACAGGCAAACCTTGATTTAGTCCTTGGAAACATAATGTCTGCTGGGGATGTCTTACTGTATGCTGTAAATATGTTGCTCTGATTGATTGATAAATAAAACACTGATTGGCCAGTAGCCAGGCAGGAAGTATAGTATAGGCAGGACAAGAGAGAGGAGAATTCTGGGAAGAGGAAGGCTGAGTCAGGAGTCACCAGCCAGATACAGAGGAAGCAAGATGTAAAGACACCAGTAAGCTGCGAGTCATATGGCAAGGTATAGATTTATAAAAATAGGTTAATTTAAGATGTAAAATCTAGCTAGGAAGAACCCTGAGCCTTTAGGCCATACAGTTTTAATTAATGTAAGCGTCTGTGTGTTTATTTGGGTCTGAGTGGCTGTGGGCTGAGGTGGGATTAGAGAAAACTCCAGCTACAAATGTCTATAATCATTATATATTGGTTTTATTTTTCTAATTTTTAGTGATCCTGAAAAACATGAACTTTGCTTTTTACTGAAGAGAAGTGGGAATACGAAGGCAGAGAGCCAAAGCAGAGGGCATGTTCAGGATTAATGAGAAGTCAATTAGTAGGGACCTGGTGAGGACAAGAATTGTGATCTATTACATGTTTATCTTTTTAACCTCCTTCTTCCCCTGCCAAATCTCTGAACACAAAGCCAACATTGTCAATTTGCATTTACTTGTGTAGTGCATGCATATATATCCTACATTATATATACATATATAGTATTTGTTAACAAGAGCTTGTTTACTTGCCTGTGCTTACTCAGAGGGAGTGTGTTAGATAGGCATAGGCTCTGTCTTCTCTTCTGCTGACTGTTATCTGTGAGAATCTCTTCTCATTGTACTTCTATCCTAAAGCTCTGGACTATCCCCGAAGCCACAGTATTTATGCTATTTCATAAAATTAGTCCTTCTTCCACTTCAAATAGATGTTACTTCTAGAAGATTAATTCAATACTTAGATTTTGAAAAAAAAATGGAATGGAAAGAAAATGTCATGGCAGCCTGCTGAGATAGCATCTGCAAGTACTACTGCTGAGTTACAAAGGGAAGAGAACGTGACTCCTTATTGTGGGAATTGGAAAATAAATTGGTCCTTTTCAGTTTCTTCATTGAGTGGAATTAAAGTCTTTAATATATATATTAAAAAATGAAATGTATTGAAACATCATATATGTATATATCTTATTAGAGCTTTTTAGCTCATAGGTGGCACTGACTTTTTTTTTAATCACGTTTTGTCTAAGCATAGTTACACCTGTAAACATTTCTCAAGAGGCTGGTGTGGTTCACCTAAACCTTAGTTTGGTTCAGAGAAGTTGTGTTCATAAATCCAGGTTCTGAATTCCAAGTCTTCCACTTAGCTGCTGCTTGGGTCACAAGATAATTTAAGGGGTGCTGAGGCCATGAGCTCACTGCTGGACTCTCCTGTTGGCTTCTGTGTTCCTGTTATTGCTGGAGCTCATACAGAAGTTATCATAGACCCTGATCATTTTGCTTTGCATTCACTCTACTGAGGACCTCTAATGGTGCAGTACATTTCTACTCTTTCCAAGCCTAGCACTTCACAGCTACAAAGTATATTATGAACAAATGGCAATAGCCCTCTAGTGTTTCTCAAACCAAAGACATGTTGTTGTAAACCTTAACACCACACCCCCTTTTCAATTTCCAACATTTGCAACCTCCGGTCTTCAGAATACACTTATAAGTTGCCTTTAGTGGTGTAGTTTTGTTCCTAGCAAGAGATCAGCATCTATTTCTCTAACAAATTTGTAGATAAAAGCACTGATGGTCCCAGAGAGTTTTTAGCATTCCTTGACACTTCTTAAATAATTCTACTGTGTAGTATATGATTTATTATCTTTTTATTTTATGTATTCTTATTTTACTTATGACAAGAGCATATTACATAACTTAAGATGGCCTCAATCTCAGGATCCATCACCCCTAGATGATTAAATATATTTCTGGTAAAGCTTTATTGCTAAGTGTGGTAGTGTACACCTGCAATCCAGGCACTTAGGGGGCAGTGTCAGAAGGGTTTCATGTTCAAGGCTAGCCTGGGCTACATGGAGAGAGTTTTTAAAAGTTCTGATTATTTCATAGAAAAAAATAGTTAAATTTCTATTAAGTATTTAAGAAGTTCTCAATTTGAGAGGGTATATTCTGCATGATTAAAATAATCTTGATAAAACATGATAAAGTAATCCAAATAACCTCTTTCGTGAGAAATCCACACTTATGCTAGAAGAGAGCTGTCTTTTTCCTTAGCTCACCAGTATCTACCTCCCCAACTCCATCTCTTTCTCTTGCTCTTTCCTCCCTTAAATCTCATGCTGAAATCCATATTAAAGCTCTTTTATAAAGCTCCCAATATGCTTCATTTGTCTCCCCAGACATTATTCTCAAGTTTCTCATTTGAATAAATAAAATCAATACTAGATAATTAACAGTTACTAATTGACATTCTATTCTATGTTAGATTTTGATAGGTATTGATTTAGTCATACCTGAAAATTTTAGATAAATACCTCACAATCAGGTAAATAAGGTTATTGGGAGTAAGAAGGAGAGAGAATAAACATGTTCTTAAAGCCAGAACACCACAGTATATTTACACTTCTTAGTTAACTTCTTTCCCAAACAACATTGTCTGTAGACTTTCCCAAAATTTTAAGTAAGGACGAAAAGAACAGAAATCAGTATGCTTTCTGTTTCTGCTTCTGCAAAACTAAAGCTCAAGGCCCAAAGTTCTTGCTCATTTCATAGACACATCATTGTTTAGCTCCCTTCTCACTGAGAAAATTGGTGAAGTTAAAAACATGCTGAGATTTTGATTTGAAATAAGATGAACAACTATTATTCAAAAAGCAAGACTTTATATGTGAGACTCCAGTCATATTTGTAAGAAGTCCATTGTTCTCTCTGTCTCTACATCTATAAAACAGAAATAATCACACCTAGCTTGGCTGTCAAGAAGCACAAATGAAAAGGCCTGGTGCAAAGATCACAGTGTGTGGAGGCTGTTACTTTGGATGATTCTTTGGGATGTGAAAATTAAGGAAAACACTACCTTGAATAAATAACAGCTTTGCCCAGTAATGACTCCAATCAGAATTCACACTCTATACATGGCATAGTTGAAAAAAATCCACAAATATTCTACTGGAACATAGAAATTGCTTCTGCATGTATTCTCTTATGCTGTGCCATAAGTAAAGTAATCATGTTCCTTTAAACTAAATGTTATTTTGATTCATCAGATGTTTCCATTACTTACTGTTTTTTATAAATGATCAATTCTAAGCATTATGTTAGAGTACAGCAAAATCAGGCACATATAGAGATTTCTTTAAGACAATAACTCTTAGTATTATCTCAGACAATTCTGCCCTGTAGGTTTCAAGCAAAAATATCCTCTCATAAACAAGTATGTTAAGGTCCAAAAGACTAAATATGCCTAGTAACCGAGAACAAGCTTTATTCTTGAAGATCTAATTACAAGTACTTCTGGAGATAGCTTGGAGAAAATAAGCAATCCCATTTATAGTCAGATATTGAAGGAAATAAAATCAGTAACTCAAAGAGACAAATTCATCCCTGTGATGTGGTGTGAGAGCCATTTTCTTGGTAGATGAAACACACACATCTCCTCAGCACGGAAAGAAAACGCATCGCAGTGAAAATAATAATTGTACCTAACTCCAATTTGATGAGCCAATGTTTTTATTTGCATTACTAACAGGAGTATGGGTGCGGGGTTACTTGCTGGGACAGGGATAACTCAAAGCAACCACACCACAGAACGTCACACTCCAAGAGGTTAGAAACTCACGGAAACTTGAGCCCTGGAACTCTCTCCATGATTTGTAGGCAGCTCCAATCAGCCGACAGGCCCAGAAATACTGTATTGGCAATTTTGCTAGTCAGAGGCCCTCCCCCAGAAGTTGTTTACAGTGTCTATGAAGATGAGGAAGTGCAAGTTTCTACTATCACAGATGTGTGAACTTTTGTTTACACTTCTGAAGTCTCAAGAGCTTCCTCCTCTGCTCTGGAGAGAATGTTTTAATTCTGAGAAAACACATGTTCTGTAGGTGCAGTTTTCCTGTCCTGGAAGCCATTTCCCAAAAAAACCAACATTGAGACAATATTATTTATATATGCTCAGTCAATAGCTCTGGCTTGTGTAGCTGGAAGTTTTCCTGTGTCCAGCCTGGTTCCACAGTCCCATTGCTGCTTATAAAATAGTCATTCAGAGGCTTAATATTATTTACAACTGCTTGGCCATTAGCTCAGGCTTATTACTGACTAGCTCTTACACTTAAATTAACCCATAATTCTTATCTATATTTAGCTATGTGGCTTGGTATCTTTTCTTAATTCTGCTTTGTCATCTTGCCTTCTCTGTGTCTGGCTGGCAACTCTTGACTCATTGCTTCCTCTCCCCAGAATTCTCCTCATCTGCTGGCCCCACCTATACTTCCTGTCTGGCTATTGGCCAATCTGTTTTATTTATCAACCAATCAGAGCAACACATATTCATAATGTACAGAAAGATATCCCACAGCAGGCTTGTTACTAGCTCTTACATTTAAATTAAGCCATATTTCTTACCTGTGTTTTACAACATTGTTTATGGCTTGTTACTTCATTTTCTTTATGTCCTGCTTCCTCAAAGCTAGCTGGCATCTCCCTGACTCCACCCTTTCTCATCTCGTCATTCTGGCCCAGGCTGGCTAGCCCAATCTCTTCTTGCTCAGCTATCGGCCATTCAGCTTTTTGTTACTAATGAGAGCAATACATATTTACAGTATACAAAAGGATTATTCCACTGCAATATTCTTTCTAGCAGTATTTGTAGTAGTCAAGATAAGAAAATACCTGAAAGTCTTTTGACAAGTAAGAAAGAAATCACCATGTGTGTACAAAAATAAATGTGTCTATGTATCTCTATACATACTCCTTCATTTAGTGGAGTGTGATACAGCCTTAAAAGCTAAGGAAATCAGGGCTGAAGTGATAACTCAAGGGGTAAAGTACTTACTGCACAAGCATGGAGATCTGAACTCAGATTCCTAGGTCCCTTGTAATGGGCTGGGTATGGCATTGTGTGCCAGCAACTCTGGTACTGGGACAGGGATAGAGACTGCCTGATCTCTAGGGCTTGCTGACTGGCCAAAATAGTGCAGTCTATATTCAGTGAGAGACCCAGTCTCAAAAGATCAGATACCTGTTGTTGACCTCTGGCCTCCAGAGGTGCCTACATGAGTGAACGTGCACACAGAGAGAGAGACAGACAGACAGACAGACAGACCGACCATTTCCATATACACCAGAAGAAAACCAGGAGAAGGAGGAAGAAGAGCTTGTCACTTGTGACAGCAAGGATAAATTTGGAAGACATCATGGTGAGTGAAATAACGCCTACACAAAAAATACAAATACTTCATTATTTCCTTTACATGTGGAATCTGGAATAGTCAAATTATAGCAACAAAGAACAACTTAATCAGAAATTGGAGGAAATGGGGAAATGTTAGCCAAATGCATAAGCTGAATAATTACTAAAAACCTAATGTATAATATAGTAACCAATAATAATGTACTATTTTACAATATATTACATTAGTAAAATGATAATAGTGTATAATAACAATAATATAAGGTGTCTTAATTTGGGTTTTATTGCTGTGAAGAGATACCATAACACAGCAACTTTTGTTGTACCCATTTCTTGAAACCCCCAGAGACCACCAAGGAGCCGGTTTCCAGTGCAAGCACATAAGGGTCCTTTTATTGTTGGGTTCAACCTGGGCCACCGCATGGCAGATGCAAGGAAATCTGGCAGCAGCTGCAGGCCCAGGTGTAGAGAGTTTTTATAGGGAAAAACCACAAGCCGGGATTTGGCAACTTGGGATTGGGTAAAAGGGATATGGGGCAAGGTGATTTTTGAAACTATTGGTCTAGACTTTGGTTGTAAAACCACATTTGAAACCATTGGGTTAGACTTTTGGCTGGGAACCACAACCCAATGAACTGGACTACTCAGCAGGATTATCTACATATTTTCAAGGGCCATAAACTGCACGCAGAATGTCTGCAGGAACACACTGTGCTGTGTCTGTTCTAGTTGTCATGGCACATTCTGGAGGTCATTTCTGGAACCGAGCACAGCAGGTTGACCCTACCCTTAGATGGAGTCTGTATTGCCTTCACACTTTTATAAAGAAACATTTAATTGGAGCTAGCTTCCGGTTCCAGAGGTTTAGTACATTATCATCACAGTAAAAAGCATGGTGGCATGCAGGCAGACATGGTGCTGGAGAAGGAGCTGACAGTTCTATATCTTGATCTGCAGGCAGCAGAAGGAGACTGTGTGCCACAGTGGGCATATAAGACCTTAAATCCTGCCCCCACAATTGTTAGTTATTTTGGTGCTCTTACCCTGCAAGGAATCGTCCCAAACATGACAAATCCACAGAAGAGCTGTTTATTAATATAGGATAGAAAGAGACGTGACAGGCCTGTGTGAAACACACATGTGGTCAAGAGAAAAGGAAGAGAGGAGAAGAAGAGAAGAGACCGGTGCAAGAATGGTGCCGGCTTTTTAAAGAGTGGGCCACACATGTGTACAGTAATGCATGTGGCTACTCCACACATGCGTGTAGATTACATGGCCGTGCGCACTTTATGCAGCCATGCAAAGCCACGGAGCCCTAGTCACGTGAGATGTTTTGACCTGGAAATGGCTATTTTGAACTGGAAATAACTAGGTGGTCCATAAGGCAAGCACAAACGTGTGGGCATGTTGTGACTTCCTATCATTCCTGACTTATTTTTCTATAAAAAATAAAAAAATGTGGATGAGTGGGTATGGGGCACCATTTTTTTCTCAAAGACTGCTTCAGGCTTAATGGTGGGCATTGATTGGTTTTTGGGGGGAAATGAGGAAGCTGGCTCCTGAAGTCCTGGGTTGAAGTCCTGCAGCTGTGTCCATCCTTCATGGTACAGCTGGTCCTGGGATGAAGTTCTGTCATGCCTTGTCCTGCAGCTGTCTGTCCTTCATGGTGTGGCTGGGAATCTTCTGTCTGACAAGATACTGGTGACATAAAAAGCTTAGAGAAAAGACTCATTATTATTTTATGTTGGAGTTGACACTTATCTGAGGTAGATCTGGCCTGTCCAGATGGAGACATGTTAAAAAGGTGGCTGTGATGTTTTAGTACTCTGCTTAATTTTTATCTGAGACAAGCCTTATGTAAGGTAGTTTATTTAAGGCACCTGTTTGTTTTGTTAGTTTAGCATTTAGGAAACACAGGTGGATCAGTTGCTGAGTATTGAATAGTGATAGACTGTTATATCCTTACCGCCTGGATATTTTGATTGTCCCTTTTGCCTCCAGCCCTGTGTGGCCCTAGTTGGGAAAGGAAGGGGTGATACCATATTCCTCTGGAATTGGTGACAAGGCAGTGGATCCTGGTGTCCTCTGGAGCTTGAGAGTGCATAAGAACTTATTTTTTGAAGTAGGGACAAGGCAAACATCATGGCCCTGTCTATATGCACATGAGAAACACAGGAGGTAACTTTAAAGTGAGACAATGAGCTCTTATCTTAGTTGGAAATCTTTTTCATTAAGTAACTCTGAAGGTACAATTAAATCTGGTGAGGTAAGTAAGGCTGTCCTCTGTTCCCGACAATAGAAAGGAGGAGTGACATCCTAAAACTCCCAGGACTGAGTCAATGGCTCTGGTGTCCAGAAGGAAAGAAACTGATCACTTCCCTGCTGAGTTCTGGGTTCCCTGTTGTGACTGTAGCCAAGCCTAGGTCTTCTGGAGGTCTTAGCTTGATGTACCTATGCGTCTTGGCACCTGGGGGCAATCAGCTGACTGGTTGTCTTTCTAGGCGGCACCTTTAACAAGGCTGGTGATGGCCTGGCAGGGCATTCGCTATCCCATGGCTTTTCACTTAAAACCGGGACCCAACAGCTTTTGGGAGTCAGTGAGTGCCAGTATTTGGCAATTTTGTTTTCGGGCTTTTATCTCTTCCCTGGTATACCTTAAATGCCATAGATGACTCTTTTGCCCGAGGGGTCAGGAGCCTTGCTCTCCAGATACTTAACTTTTAGCAGGGAACAAGAGACGGATTTTACTGTGTTCTGACAATTGGTGGCTTAAGGACAGCTTTTGGAAGATCTGCCAGTAGGCAGACTGTAAACCAAACCAATCCTTCTGGAAGACTTGCCTGAGGCTATAAGCTGATTTTTTTTTTTTTTTTAGCTTAGGAGCCATCCTGATTATTGTAAACTTAATTGTTTAGACCTCAGCTGCTTTTAGACCCATCTGTGCTTCTCAAGGCAGTTTGAGAATGAGTGGGTGGAGTTAAGGTAAGTTAGGGTGAGTCTTAGAAACTGCCCAAGCCCACGCATTTGAGCCTGCCCACTGCTGGCACGGAAGTCAGACAGAAAAGGTTACACGTAGCCAATGCAGAAGTGGGAAAGAAAAGAAAGGGTTTAGAGCTTTAGCAGAAAGCTTGGAGATGAAGCAACTCTTATTTTCCCATTCGCTGGCTGAAGTACCCACCACACTGTTATGTGGTCAGGTTTACTGGTACCATCCACCAATGTAAGTGGGTGGTATCTGCTCCTTTGTCCCATGGCTGTAGCTGAGTGAAAAATAAAAAATAGAAAAAAAAAAAAAAAAAACCACAGGATCAGACTTCAACTCACATGTCCCGAGAATGAAGTAAGATCTAAGATCAGCTCAAGTCCCCCCACCTCTTCATCAAGGGATGGGAAGATCTGCGACTGTGCTGCTGATGGTCCACCTCGTAGACCCCAGACGCCATTTTTGCTCCTTCTCATCAAGAGCAAAAATGTGCCTGCCATTGCCAGCACAGCCTGAGGACAACCCCGGGATGTCCATCTTGAATATATAGCTCAGACTTCAGCCATTAGAACAGCAGACTCACTGTGAAAAAGCATGGCAGTATCAGTAGTGGAAAGCTGCGCTTCTCATGGTTGGCCACCACCTGCAGTGGCCAGCTGGAGGTGCGTGCTGGTTCGAGGAAGAATCATAAGCCATGGTTACCTTTCTAGAGCTTTATTGAGAAAGAGAGAGGGAGAGAGACCACACAGAGGGAAGAGAGAAGGGGGAGTGAAAGTTGGAGCCAGAGCCAGAGCAGGGCCTCTGGAAATGGCTGCTGCCGAGGAAGAAGAATCTGGAAGAGGAGCTGAAGGAACAGATGCCCTAGGAGTTGGAGTGAGAGCTGGAGGTCAGATAGGTGGAGGTTCATTAGCAGCATCTAGAGTCAGAGATTCCAGAGTCAGAGAATCTTCCAGTTTAGGCATAGCTAGGAGCACATGAGCAGGAGAGAAGGAATCCAGAAGAGACAGTTTAGCACTAAGAAAGAAGAAAGCAATGATATAGAGCAATTCTTCCCATTTGCCTGTTCGCTGGCCAAAATTAGATAACTCCCATAAAATATTGGGATTTTTTGTTATTTTCTAAAGCATACTTGGGGCATCTCTCAGTACAGAGACAGATAAGCTTAGGAATCTTTAAGTAAAGCTTCAAGAAGACAGCCTAAGGGAGAGGAAGGACTGATTGTGTTCGAAGCCTTATTTCCCATGTCTGCAGCAGAGAGGCAGAAAAATAAAAAAAACAAACGTGATCCGGAGCCAAGACCTCCCTGAGACCAAGGATGGATCTCAGGCACAAGCTGCTTCATCTGCTCGTCAGCTGAGAAGCGGGGGCCCACTGTGTGAAGCAAGGATTCCCTGGGAATCCTTAAGGTCCAACCACCCTGTTGAGCACGAAAAACGTGTTGGCTTCACACAGCCCCAGGACACACCTTATGGTGGTGGTCCTATTGCAAGAATATCTCAAGCTGCAGATGTGGGAGATGGCTGGAAAGTTAGGCCTGTGATAGGGGCCGACCATAGCCAGTGAAGACTGCAGCCGGGGGTTACCCCGGTTTCAAGAATAACCAGTGAAGCGCCAGTCATTCTCACAGATTCAATCAGAGGAACAGTGTTGCATGCGGATTTGTGTGGCCAGGCAAATGGACAGTGGTCTGTTGTGTACAGAGCAGAGTCCCCGGTCTATGCAGAGCAGAGTCCCTGTCCCAGGTTCCCGGGTTTCTAGGCACAGGGCGCCCGGAAGCACCCATTCCATCACAGCACCAGAATGTTAGTTATTTTGGTGCTCTTACCCTGCAAGGAATCGTCCCAAACATGACAAATCCACAGAAGAGCTGTTTATTAATATAGGATAGAAAGAGACGTGACAGGCCTGTGTGAAACACACATGTGGTCAAGAGAAAAGGAAGAGAGGAGAAGAAGAGAAGAGACCGGTGCAAGAATGGTGCCGGCTTTTTAAAGAGTGGGCCACACATGTGTACAGTAATGCATGTGGCTACTCCACACATGCGTGTAGATTACATGGCCGTGCTCACTTTATGCAGCCATGCAAAGCCACAGAGTCCTAGTCACGTGAGATGTTTTGACCTGGAAATGGCTATTTTGAACCAGAAATAACTAGGTGGTCCGTCAGGCAAGTCCAACCATGTGGACATGTTGTGACTTCCTATCAACAATGACACACTTCCTTCAACAAGGCCACACTTCCTAATAGTGCCACTCCCAATGGGCCAAGGGTTCAAACACTTGAGTCTATGAGGGCCATTCATATTCAAACCATGACATTCCACTCCCTGGCCCCCATAAGCTTGTAAACACAGCAATGCAGAAATACATTCAGTCCAACTTCAAAAAGTCCCCATAGTCTATAACAGCCTCAATACTGTTTAAAAGTCTGAAGTTTAAGGTCCCTTCTGACATTCATGTAATCTCTTAATTGTAATCCCCTGTAAAATCAAAATGAAAAAACAGATCACATACTTCCAACATACAATGGCAGCGGATATACATTACCATTGCAAAAGGCAGGGAAAGGAGCATAGTTGGAAAAAACCAAACCAAAGCAAGACTGAAAACCAGCTGGGCAAACTCCAAACTCTGCATCTCCATGTCTGATGTCAAAGCACTCTTCAGATCTCCAAGTCCTTTCATTTTTGTTAACGGCAGCACACTTCTTTCTCTTGGGCTCTTCCTACTCTCTGTTAGCAGCTCTCCTTGACAGGTATCCCACAACTCTGGCATCTCCAAAATTTTGGGGTATCTTAGGTGTTGGCATTCTGGCATACCTCTTGGGGACCCACCCTGCATCCTGATGTAAATCCTCTTTTAAGGAAAACTCCTCCCTTCTTCTTCCTCTCCCCCTTCCTCCCTTCCTCGCCATGAGGTGAGGTGTGCACACTTCCACTTTCCCTTCTTTCCCTCCCTCTTCCTTTTTCCCTCTTTCCCTCTCTATCTCTCTATTATAATAAACTCTCTCCCTGTGGATGCTGTGCCCAGGGTATGAGTGACTTCCCATCATGCCTCGACACTACCTACCTCATCTGCATGGCATGTCTCCCTTCACCGAACCCACCAAGGCCTCCCAAGTGCCATATCATTTAGGCAATCCAGAATTCACCTCCACAGCTTCACACAGTGGCCTCTCTGGGCCTCTTTGCAGGGACACCACCCTTGCCATGTGCCTGGGTTCAGCTGCTTTCCTTAGTTGGGGAGGGATATTCTACCCTTGACTCTAAGACCAGAATCATTTGGCCAAAGCTGCCAAGTTCTGCTGCTTGCTGGGGCTGGAACATGGCACCCTCACTCAATTACATCTTCACTAGCTTTCTGGTTTCCTTCACTGCCTAAGCTTGGCTGTCTTGAAATTTGCCCTGTAGAAGAGACTGGACTTGAACTCAGTGAACTGCTTGTTTCTGTCACCTGAGTGCTGGGATCAAGGACAAGTGTCCCCACACTTGGCCCTAAGCTGTTCTTTAGTTCCTTTTCACAGTTAGAAGCTTAGCTGGGTGGGATCTTGCCCTGAGATCAGCACTCCCTTTATTCCATTTCTTAGTGTGTTTATCTCCTTGAACACCAGATTTAGTTCCATTCCACTTCCTTGTGCCCCTTTTCTCCTCAAATTGTATTTTGTATTTTTCTTTTCTCAGCCTGCTCCTTTTAATTATGGATCTTCAGAAGAGTGACGACCAGTAACCACACAACTGAGTCAACACGAGGCTGTTTTGAGATTTCCTCTGCCAATGGAATTAAACTCTTAAATTTAGCCTCAGGCAAAGGCAAAAAGCAGCCATATTCTTTGCCAAAATACCATAAAAACAATCTCTAGGCCATATATGAAAATTTTCTCCTCTGACGCCTCTTGAGCCATGCTCCTGCAGTTCAAATGACACTCAGAACCACTGTCTTCTATGCTTCAGTAAATATCACCTATTATGCCCTGCTTAAAGTGTTCAACCTATTTTCTAAAGTCCCAAAGTCCATGTTCATTTAACAAAAGCATGGTCAGGCCTATCACAACAATATCCCAGTCCCTGGTACCAATCTGTCTTATTTTGGGTTTTATTGCTGTGAAGAGGCACCATGACCATAGCAACTTTTATAAAAGAAAACATTTAACTAGAGCTGGCTTACAGTACAGAGGTTTAGTCCATTATGGTCATGGTTAGAAGCATAATGGCATGCAGGCAGACATGGTGCTGGAGAAGGAGCTAAAATTTCTACATCTCTGTCTGCAGGCAGCAGAAGGAGGCTGTAACACCAGGTATATTGAGCATATAAGACATCAAGCATGCCTCCACTGTGACACACTACTTCCAATAAAGCCACACTTCCTCCAAAAAGGCCATTCCCACTAATAGTGCTACTCCTTATGGACCAAGAAATCAAACACATGAGTCTATGGAGGTCATTCCTATACAAACCACCACACTAGAAATTTGCTAAGTGTGTAGGTCTGAGTGTTGTACACACACACACATACACACACACACACACACACACACACACACACACACACACACACACACTAGTAACCATGTAAGGTGATGGATATGTCCATTTGCTTGGTTAAAAGAAGCATGAGTGACTGTCCTTCAAGACAAGCAACTGACATTTTGGGGAATTCACGTGTCCCCTTGCAAAAAAAAAAGAAAGAAACAAAAAACATTCCAACTGGGCTTGTTGACTATTGACAACCCTTCATGGAGGAATGGATAGGATCAGAAGACCCTCTCCCAAGTATCCAGCTGTATCCCTACTGCTTATTGTATGTAACTCCACCTTAATTGTCTGGCGTCCCAAGGAAGTGCTAAAATTATATAGGGAAGGAAAGACTGAGGAAGAGGGCTCCATCAATGTAGCCACATAGAATCCCTCATCCTTGCTAGATAAAGGTTTCCCAGCTCTGGCCTGTTGGACTGGGGTAGGAGCAACACCCATAACCCTGTAAGTAGCACAAGAGTAAGGGGTAGCTAGATCATTCAGTTGGTGAGGAGAGATTGAAAGGATTTTTTTGTTGTTTTTTGTTTGTTTGTTTTTGTTGTTTTTGTTTGTTTGCTTTTTGTTTTTTGGTGTTGCTGTTTTGACTGTTTTTCTGGTGCTTGCCTCTTTAGGCTGGAAATACCCTACTGCCACACACCGTATAATTTCTTGGGAAATTAACTGCAGTGTAGCATCCCACTCAGCTCCCAGGTTGCTGCAGCTACAAAGAAAAAAACAGTCTTATCTCCACGTGTACAATTAACTCTCTACAGAGAGCAGTGTTAGTCCTACTGAGAGACATCCATGTTCCCTTCATTTTATGAAAGGAGCATGAAAGTGTTCCTTGCTGAGTCATGTCCTAAAATCTTTGAAGAAAACTTAGGTCTCTCTAGACTTGTGTAATTCTCTTGAAGTTTCTAAAGCTGCAAGCAAAGATAAGGCTGTGTAAGCTCTGGTTGATTCTTGTCAAATATCCGTACTTTATGCACATAAAAGAGTGAGACTAGCACTCATTATGACTTGCTTGTAGTATGAACATTCTTAATATTTTGAAATGGGTGTTTTATTAATGGAAAGTATTCTCATACTTTAGACATTTCACATTTTCTTAAGTGTTAAGTTATTCTAACTGGAAAATGTATTCTCTGACTTCTCCACCAAACTCAATGAGGCACCTCTGATACACCCCCCTCACTGAAATTAATAAACTTCAAAAACAGGAGTTAAGAGCCAGCAGACCAGCCCCAGAAAAAGTCAGTTCAAATTGGACCATAATCCTAAATATGTCAGCTGAAACTGTACCACTTCTAAGACAAAATTGTTATAATCTTGGGCTAAGTAAGTTGTTAAAACCAACAGCGGGAAATGAACTAAGAAGAGAAAAGTGATAATTGGATTTAATCAAAATCAAAGTATTTTGCATGAATACACCCTATCGATAAAGTGAAAAAACAAACCATGGACTATGGAACTATATTTGCAGGTTGTATATTTAATAATGCCCTTGTACTGAGAGTATGTGTATGAAGAATTGTTCAATCACAGAACTGCAGAGAAATGAGAAAAGAGAGAAATTGGAGCAGGTGTTTTAGGAAAAAAGATGTATGAATGGCTAATAATCTAAATCAATCATTGGCTTATGGGAAAAACCTAATCCTACTGTTGTGTTCAAGGAAAAGGCAATAAAATGACTCCTAATGGCATTCTACTATACATATAGACCAGCATCTCATGCAACCCACATCAGAGAAGTTTCTTCTTGTAGTATATTGGAATTAACAAAGAGACCCACAACTGCACAATGTGCAGAGTGAGAGACTTTGGAGTATGTGGTCCTAAATAACATGTCTTCAACAAGCTTCTCCACTCAGAGCTCAAGGATCTATGCAGAAAAGGAGGCAGAAAGATTGGAAGAGCCAGAGGTAATGCATGACTTCAAGGACACAGTGCCTTCCACACATAACAGGACTGATGTATATATGAACTCACAGAGATTATAGAAATAGGAACAAAACCCAACAGGTTCAAGACAAATAAAGTCCCAGCACAGAGAAAGAAAAGTAGACATGGGATCTAACCAGGAAACTATTTAAAATTGATACCCACTGATAAGGAGAAAATTATTCTTCTACAAAGGAGTGTTATTGGTTACATCAGTCACACTCAAATGAAAGCCACATACCCAGGTGCATTTGTTTGAACTTTTTTTTTTTTTTTTTTGGTCTTTTGCTTGTATGTTTTTATTTTCAGTTTTGTGTTTCTGCTGGGAAGGTTGTTTGTTTTGTGGTTGTCATTTTCATTTCTTATTTTCTTTGATAGAAAGAGAGAGAACATAAAGTTGGGTGGAGAGGCAAGAGGGCAGGATCTTGGAGGAGATTCAGGAAGGGAACAACATAATCAAAATGTATTTTGTAAAAAGACATTTTTAATTAAAAAATCCATACATACTTCATGTCATAAAAATTAAGCAAAGATAAATGATTAAATAGATAAATCTTCATGCCAATCGATAAAGTTAAGAGCACAGAGAGAATAAACAAATGTAGTACTACAAATGTAGACACAAAAAATTGATTTGAATATTTTAATGGACCATGACCAAATTTTCTCTATATGTCTATCTAACTATTAACCTATTCCCTCTCTATTTCTCTCTTTCTCTTTCTCCATGCTCAAGTCATCAAAAAATTAAACTGAAGAGGTTGTGTCTGATGGGTAGAAAAAGAACTGTTGAAACATAAAACTAAAGAGACATGAGCAAAAAAACTAGAGTAGGTATTTTAGAACTAAGATGTGTGAATTGTTCAAAATCATATGAAACATTGCTCAAAATCATGAATCATTACTAAAATGAAAATTAAATCAACATTCAGATGCCACCGTATCCCCATTAGAGTAGCAATGGCTAGAATGGAGGAAGTGGATCCCTCCTGCATTGCTCATGAACATGTAAAATGAAATGGACACATCTGGGAAGAGTTTTGTGATTTTTTTTTTATAAAGTGAAACATAAAATTTACCATGTCATTCATCAACTCCAATCCCAGAAATGTATCCAAGAAAAGCAAAGACGTGTCTGTGTAAAGACACATATATATTGGCACCTGTATTATTGATGGCAGCAAAAAGGTAAAACTAACTCAAATTCCCATCACCTTGTGAGTGGATAGTAAAATGTGAAATTGTATATAAAATAAAAAACCACTCTGCAATAGACACAGTACTAACTGGTTCTAAAACATGGATGAATTTCAAAACATACTAAGTAAAATAAACCAACTTTAAAAAAATACATTTAATATTATCCTATTTCTATGAAGCTTACAGAAACTATGAATGTGTATAAGCAGACATAAGATACATGCATTGCCTGGGACTGAAGACTGACTGCAAATGAAAACAAGGGAACTTGTAAAGATTGTTCTAAAATTGATTATTATAAAACTGGATTGCTACTGGGAAATGGCTTGATGAGTCTCAATCCACTTGAAATGCTATGAGGATGTTTGCATAACTCTACACATTTACCAGAATTATAGAATCATATATTATAATGTGTAAATTTATGGTATGTGAGATAGCTCACTAAAATTGTTTTAAAGACAGAAAGAGGAGGAGGAAGAAGAGAAGGAAGGGAAGGAGGAAGAGGAAGAAGGAAGGAGGAAGAGGAGGAGATTAAAAAAAAGGAGGAGGGGGAGGGGAGGAAGAAAAAAGGAAAAGATAGACATCACCCATGTCCAGAGTCAGGTGTAGTGGTACATTTCTGAAATCCAAGTACTTAGGAGAAAATGGCAGGAGGATCAGGAATTCATTAACAGTCTCGGCTATTTAAAATATGGTTAATCGATATTTCCTTCAAAAAGCCAAACAGTAAATAATAAATTCAAATTTATAGACCATGTGGTGTCTGTCAACCTACACAATAACCAGACAATAGGCCCGACTGGGCCAAACATCCATACCCTGAAACTGCTAGTATAAAATATTATTGATTAGTTGATAGCAGATAGAGAATATTCATTGTAACTGAATGATCATTAATACTCCGTGTCATACTCATCAAGACCCAAATATCACCATATGGATCATTACATTTACTGAAAAAGAGGAAAAGATATGTGTGAATAAATTCTCACTGGCTCTTAATGCAATGTTTGAATGTTTAAGTATTTCATTGTGTAAATAAAATTGCATGAATCTACTTAACCTCAAAAGGAGTGAAAGAATAGAATTCTATCATGTGCCTGAAATATAGAGGACTTAAAAAATTGCCACAAAATTAAATTTCCCTACAATTAAATTTTCTACTCTTAGGTTAGTATCCTATCGAATATCTCACATAAATAGCATTATAAATTTATAAGGATTCTCACTGTATAATGGGAAAATATCTATTAATTTTTGTCTTAGTTGGGGTTTTATTGCTGTGAAGAGATACCATGAACACAGAAACTCTTATAAATAAAAATATTTAATTGGGATGGCTTGCTCACAGTTTTAGAGGCTCAGTTCATTATCATCATGGCTGGGAGCATGGCAGCATGCAGGCAGGCATGGTACTGGAGTAGCCAAGAGTCCTACATCTTGCAGGCAACAGAAAGCTGATTAAGACTCAGTATTGTGAGCTTAGGAAAACCTGAAAGCCTGAAACCATAGTGACACACTTCCTCCAACAAGGCCGTACCCATTTGAATAAAGCCACAACTTCTAATAGTGCCACTCCATATGAGATTATGGAGGCCAGTCACACTCAAACTACCACAATTATGAAAGCTAAATCATCATATTTTATTTAAATCATTTCATATACATAGCAGCCCAAATGAACATAGATCAATGAAAGCAGATTACCGTATCAGTACACATGACATAAAAATAAACTAATTATAAATACAAAAAAGAAATTGAAAAATAGTATATACCCTGTAAAGCATTTGTGTATATTACAAGAAACACAAGTGGGAACATAAAGAAATTAATACATATGTAACTGAAAGTTTTCCTGTGTCACACCTAGCCCATAGCAGCTTATAAAATAATCACTTGGAGGCTTAATATTAATTACAAACTGTTCAGTCTATGGTCCAGGCTCCTTGCTAGCTAACTAGCTCTTTCACCTTAAATTAACCCATATCTATTTGTCTGTTTTACCACAGGGTCATAGCATTATCAGTCTGTTGGCATGTTGCTCCTTGGTTGGCAGGCTCTGACTCTGCCCTTCTCTCTCTGTCTCTCCCCACCTGGCTCTTAACCTGCCTTACCATAGGCCAAAGCAGCTTTATTTATTAATCAATGGGAGCAACACATACAACATACAGAACAAAACATCCCAAGGCACACATATTAACTTTAAGACAAGGATTATTTGTGAGGATATTTGAAAACTGAGGAACTTTCTTAATATATCTAAGAATATTTTGTTTAATTAAAAATACCAGAGGTGCCTGTAAGATGGATCAGGAAGTTAATGCTCTTGCCACTAAATCTGATGACATGAGTTTAATCTAGCTAGAGATAGAGCCTGAACCTTACACAGCAACCTTACCAAGAAGATACCTCAACCCTACTATACCTAGCCCCTTCTGAACACTGAAAACTCTTCCAACTAAAAGAAGAATGACCTAAATTTTTGTTTGATTTTTATTTTTCAAATAGCTAGGCATAGTGGCAGATGTCTTTAATCCCAGCACTCGGGAAGCAGTAGCAGGCAGATCTCTGTGGATTTAAAGTCAACCTCATCTATATAGCAAGTCCCAGGTCAACCAGAGCTACATATGGAGACTCTATTTTTTAAAAGAAGTCAAAAAATTAATTTCTAATTTTCAAACCCCAATGCAAAACATGAGTAACATAAGCCAAGACAATATGTCTCCTCCAAAATTCCAGAGTAAGTGAAACTCAGTGACAGTGACTTAGATGGAATTCTAGACCAAAAATTCAAAAGAATGATGATGACTGTGTTTGAAATGATGAAACATGCTATGAGCAAATCCCAGAATTCCAAGAGAACACAAACAGCTAAATAAAGAAGCCATTGCAAAATGTGAAAATAAAATTCAATAAAAAGGTAGAAATATTGAAGACACTCTAAACTAAAAAGATCCTGAATATGAAAAATTCAATAAATCAAATAAAAAGCTCAGTGGAAAACCTCCCCAAAGGAATGGATCATGAACTTGAAAAAAAAAATGTAGAAAAATCAATACATTCAGTCAAGGGAAACAATAAATTTTAAAAAAGAAACAAATTATGTAGCTGGGTCTGCTTGAGGGGCCCCTGGCAATGTGATCAGGATCTATCCCTGGTGCATGAGTCAGCTTTCTGGCTCCCATTACTTATGGTCAGACACCTTACTCACCCCTGATAAAGTGGGAAGGGGCTTGGTCCTGCCTCAACTGAATGTGCCAGGCCTACCTGTCACCCCATGGGAGAACTTACCCTGTTATAGGAGGGGATGTGAAGGTGGGGGAGGTGTGGGGAGTGGGAAGAGGCATGAGATGGGCATCTATGGTTGGTATGTAAAATGAATTTTAAAAAAAGAAACAAAAAAGTCCCAGGGCCTACAAGCTGGCCTAGGGGATCAAAGCACTTACTGCCAAGCTTGAAAATTTTAGTTCAAGCCTCAAAACCCACATGGCATAAGGAGAGACCCAAATAAAACTTCATATAAAAGTTATGGAAATATTTTAAATATAATCAAAACAGAACTTTTCCCTACTCTGTGGGAAGATGGGACCATTACCCAGAAAGAAAATAACCACCATATAGGCCAGACTAGAAAAAATTGTGATGATACATGACATTGGACACTTATTATAAAGAACAACAACCAAACAAACTACATTTGAGAGATGCATAGAGAAACACCAAGTCACAAATTGGCCCATCAGAATAACAGCTGATCTCCCAACACAAACATTAAAAGCCAAGAAATACTTTGCCTTCAAAGATAGATACTATCTTAGAATACAAGGCTGGGGAAAGATATTCCAAATAAATGGAACTAAGAAACAAGTAGATGTCTCTATATTCTGATAAGAGGCAAAATAAACATCAAACCAAATGTAGTCAGGAAGGATAAATAACATCACTTCATACTGATTAAGGGAATAATCCATCAAGATGCCACTGAAATTCTAAAAAATATTCTCCAAACATCGATGTACTCAATTTCATAAAATAAGTTCTATTAAATATAAAAACCACAGATTAAACCCAATACAATAATTGTGGGTGATTTCAATACCTTACTCTCACAAATTGATGAGTCATCCTTATTTTTAAAAAGTAACAGATAAACACAGAAATTAAATGATGATATTATTGATTAAAGGGATATCCAAACAATATTTCATCCAAACAGTGCAGAATAGATCTTCTCAACATACCTTGGAACTTTCTATAAATAGATCATATATTAAGACACAAAAGAAGTTTCAACAAATACAGAAAAATTGAAATAACTTCTTGTGTTCTATATGACCACAGTAGAATAAAACTAGAAATTAACAGCATGAGAAACCACAAAAGATTTACAAACTCATGAAAATTGAAAAGTATACTATTAAACAAGGAAGAAGGAAATAAAAAAAATTGGGTGAAAATGAAAATACAATGTAACAAAACCTATGAGATGCAATGGAAGTAGTCTGCAGCTAAAATACTTACGTTTAACAAGTTTAAAAGGTCTCAAATAAATAACTTCATTGAGTTCCTTCAGGTTTTAGAGAAAAGAACCAAGCCAAAGAGTGCCAGATGTAAATAAATAATTAAATAAATAAATAATCAGAGCAGAAATTAATAAAATAGAAACAAACATAAAACAACAAAAAGAAACAATGAAACTAATAATTGTCCCTTTGAAAAGAGAAACAAGATTGATAAACACTTAACCAAAACATAAGAGAGAAAAGATACAAATTAATAACCTTAGAGATGAAAAGGGAGATTCAAGGCCTTGCAACTAAGTTCAGTCTCTCTTAGGTTTCTATTGCTGTGAAAAGATACCACAACAACAGCAACTCTTATAAAGGAAACCAACTAATTGGGGCTTATCGTTCAGAGGTTCAGTCCATTATCATCAGGGTGGGACATGGCAGTGTGCAGGCAGATGTGGTGCTGGAGAAGTACTGAGAGTTCTACATCTCGTGCAGGCAACAGGAAGTGGTCTGAGACACTGGGTGTAGCTTGAGAATATATGGGACCTCAAAGCCTGCCTCCACAGTGACACACTTCCTCAAACAAGACCACACCTCCTCTAGCAAGTTGCACCTCTTAATAGTGCCACTCCCTTTGGGGGCCATCTTATTTCAAACCACCACAGTCCCCCACCGGGTTAAAGCAGAGAACCAACTCCTGGATCTTGTCATCTCATCTTCACATGTGCACTGTGACAAGTGTATGATGTGCACATAGGCATAAGGGCCTTGTGAATAAGACTCTGATTACTTGGGAAATACACAACTGACAAATTAAACATCATGAAATTAAAAAGGGTTTGTACCACAAAGACAACTGTCAATCAAATGAATAGACAGACCAAAGAAAATCTCTACAAGCTATACTTCTGAATATTAATATCTAGAATATACAAAGAAATCAAAGAAATAAACATCAAGAAACAAATAATCTAATAAAAATTACAATGGAAATCAACAAAGAATTCTCAAAAGAAAAAGTGCAAATAGCTAATAAATATTTTTGCAAGTGTTCAACATCAGGGAAATGCAAATTAAAACTAATTTGAGACTCTATGCCACCCTAACAAGAACAGCTGTCATCAAGGAAAAAAAAAAAACAAAAACAAAAAACAAAAACCAGCTAACACTGTTAAGGATATAGAGGATGGGAAACCCATATTTACAGTGGGGTATAAATTGGCACAGCTACTATGAACATCAGTATGGAAGTTTCTCAAAAGCTAAAAATAGAACTATTATGCCATCCAGTTATACCATTCTTTGGTGCATTCCCAAAGAACTCCATATCTTCCCAGAGAAATATTTACACATCCATCTTCATGGCTGCTCTTTTCACAAACACTAGGAAATGAAATTAGCCTAGATAGGCCCAGAAAACCAAATGCCACATGTTGATGCCTATATGCAGATCTTAGCTTCAGATTTTTTCGGTTGTATATTTAATTTGTAGTGTTTATAGAAAGGCCAAGAGCCTAGAAACAGACTGGGGATGGGTAAGAGAGGGAGGCTGGTAGAATGAATACATGTAATAGGAAAGTATAAAGGAAGAATACAGGAGTGTAGAGGAATATGTGGGGATCAAATCAGAATATGCGGCAAGAATCAACAAACAAAAGTTATATTACAAAGCTATATGGAAAACCTCCTGTTTTGTAAGCTAATTTTTAAAAATATTTTTAAAATGAGTTTGAAGAGAGGTATTCTGCATGGGTGGATAATGCTGCCCAAGAACTATAGGTTATTAAAAAATTCAGCGGGCTGGAGAGATGGCTCAGCCATTAAAGGCTAGGCTCACAACCAAAAAATTCAGCATCAAGTGTGGGGTACCTCCTTATGAGTTATTGGTCAGAGATACCCTAGAGGCCACCAAAACAATATAGAAGATTGTCACGGTTCATGGTTACCCACCAAAACCTGATAAGAACCTATTGCTGAAGAAATCCTACACTTTAGTTGCAGAACATATTAAAATCAAGCTGGAACTGAACTCCCAGCTGGCTAGTTTTCATGGTGCCAGATGGGATGGTGTAAGACTAGGAGAGAAAAGTCATCAATAGTCAGATCCAGATAGGAACCTTGCAAGGTGCAGTACCAGCCTGCCAGTCAGGATGTGCCCACTGAAGCATTAGTGGCATGACTGTTAGGAGGATAACCACATTCTAACTGGGCCTTAGGCCCATTCCTCAGGAGGGATCCATGTCTAGTACTGTAAACTGGTTGAAACCCATGACTGGGGAGATCGTAGATTTTAGGAGGAGCTTATTACTATTATCTTGCTAAATAGTCACGATGTCTGACTGCCTTCTAAATATTTATGTTTGTACCCATAAATTAATTTTGCTGTCTGCCTTAAAGGCAATATTTACAGGGGCAATGGTCAATACAGATACTAGTTAAATTACTAAAAGTAAGTGAATGTTGAGTGCTCTGCCCTAAGCAGAACATCCATGTGACTGCCTTCAAGGCTCAGGGCTAATTGTAGAAAAGGTGAGGAGAAGAATGTAAGAGACTGAGGATGAGAAAGATCACTGTAAAATCCTACATTCTGGATAAGACTATTTTATCTATGAACTCACAACAGCAGTGACAATGTACAAAAAAATGTGCACAAGACTGTGCCCATCACCATTCCATCAAGGATTAAGGGTTCCTCAGACACTATCACTCACTGATGAGCAATCACCAAATAATGGTTGTGGGGGAGGCAAGTCATATTTGCTAGTGGTATAATTGATGGTAAGTTTTTCTTGCTCAAGTAAATAACCCATGCTAATACTTGTGGAAGCAACCCTTATATACAGTGGACAACACACACACACACACACACACACACACACACACCTACAGGAAGAGAGGGGGGCAAGACATGGAAGCTGGGAAGACATGCATGTTGAGAAGGAGGAGGAAGAAGAAGGGGTTCAATGGGACATAACAGTGGACAAGAGAAGATAATGGGATGAGGGCATGTTCGTAGTTTATTATATACATACCTATACATGAAATTAGTAAAGGTTTTTAATTTTTAAAATGGCTGTGTCTCCTGCATTGTTAAACCTTCCATAAAATAGAAAGTAGAAAGATGGAGAGAGGGTGGAGAGAAAACATGGGAATTTTACAATGGAAAAAGAGTCCTTGTGACCCATCCTACACCTGAAACTAAATTTGCCTTGAGTGAATAATTTCAGTACTGAGATTCAGCTTCCTCCTCCCTAACAGATTCAGTCGAATACCATATGATCCCAGGGAGATCCATTGCACTTTACACTTAGAGAAACAGTATCATTCTGGAATTAAAATATTCAATTTCTATCTAATACAGTGAATAAATTAGAAGAATAAAAATCCAGGACCCCAATTCAGCATGAAGGTCAAAGGCATGCATCATTCATCAGGACGGCTTCTGTGCTCAAGGCAGATGTGGTGGGAGGGGAATAAGGATTAGCTAGGAAGATGCTGGGCTTCAGATTTCCACTTATAACAAGCAAGATCCAGCACCCAAACCTTCTTTCATTAAAACCTGAAAAATGGTGAGAGAAAAATCAAAGAACTTTTTATGATCCCAGAACTACATAAGAACACCCAGGAAAGGGACTGGGAGGTGGTTAGCCTAGCAAAGTATTTGCTGCACAAACATGAGAACCTGAGTTCCAATTCCAATACCCACATAAAAGCAGACACAGTGTCACACGGCAGTAATCTCTGCACTGGGGGTTCATAGACAGGCTCTCTAGGACTTTCTGGTCAGCCAGTCTAGCCAAACAGGTAACCTGCAGGTTCAGCAA
This sequence comes from Onychomys torridus, assembly GCF_903995425.1. Classification (NCBI taxonomy): domain Eukaryota; kingdom Metazoa; phylum Chordata; class Mammalia; order Rodentia; family Cricetidae; genus Onychomys; species Onychomys torridus. The sequence continues at coordinate 13,268,857 of NC_050456.1, forward strand.
GAGACTCTGCCTCAAAAAACACAGTGGAAAATGATTGACGAAGACATCCTATGCCAAGATCTAGCCTTCTCTTACACATGTACATACATGGATGTGTACACACACACACACACACACTCAAACTGCAGTTATTTCTGTCACCTGTTCCTTCTTATCATCATTCCCTAAAGCACTTTAGCTGCTCTGTACATATATGTGTGACTGTGTGTCTCTGTCTCTATGTGATTGGTGTGTGTGTGTGTGTGTGTGTGTGTGTGTGTGTGCAGGTGCATGCACACATATGCACATACTTATTAGGCAGTTAGCTCTAGAAAGCGGCCTGATATCTGCTCCCCAAAATTGAAGTAACCGGCTTCTACATGAGGGCTGAGAATTCAAACTCAGGTCCTCACCCATTTAGCCATCTCTCCAGCCCCACCTCAGCAACATTCTGCAGACAACATAATGACTTCCGAACTCAGTCTAGTCCAGCCCTTCAGCTATTAAGTGGGATTGGGATTCCTCAATCTAATTCCATCGAGCTATCCATAAAATGTCATTCAAGAGCTGTGGTAGAGGGATGAAGGTAACATCCGGGCCTTCAGCATAAATAGGCTTCCTTGTCAGGCAGATTGTCACTGCTTTGAGTAAAACTTTCTTTGGAATTATAGATGAACATTATCAGATGAAAGTTTTCTAAGCAATCCAGCCACCTCTACTTTTCACATTTGATATGATGTCATTACAAACTAAGATCTTTCCATTAAAGTGTCAAGAGTCAGATTTATATAACAGATATAAAAATAAAAGCTGAACGCTGAGGCAAAGAATGCTAATGGAGGTTATGTACATGCATTAAGGAGAAAATGCACCTCTGAGTGTTGTTTGTGTAAAAGGCGATGTGTAAGTTTGAGCTTGCATTTCCTCAGACATTACTTAAAAGTGTCTACGTTACTGCTGTGCTAGAAACATTTCTCACATTTTAATTATGTTGTGAAACATGCTGATTTCAATCAACATATTGAGGATGGTTTTATAGTCTGTGTGCCAGAGAGAACCCCCATTCACCAGGGTCCAGACCTTTATTCATATGTTAGTAACTATATTTAGTTCTTCTTATGTGCTAGGATGTGAAGTAAACACAAGGGATTTACACACTAATCTATCTCAGTGTCACATGCATTGAGGATGTCCCTCTATGCTGTCAATCTGACAGAGGGATGGAATGTTCTGAGTGGCAGAAAGAAGTAGTGAACTAGTAAAGGTCAGATTGTTAAAGATCCATGTGTCAACCACACAGAACCTGAAATAAGTGCCATGCTAAGACGTATGGGCTCAGATTTTCATTGGTGAAAGATATTTGGGTCATGATTGGAAAGAAAATCACACTAGACAAGTAGAGGCAAGAAGTGAAGCACTCTGTCTGTGGACTTATTGAAATCTTAAGTATGGGGAAAGTTACAAGGTACATGGCCATAATCTGATAACCAGAGGAACTGGAGGTGAGAGACTAATGGCTAAGACACCTCAGCCCTCTTGGCTTTGCCTCTTAGACAAGAAATGGTACTGTTCACTACAAGAAAGAATAGGAAAGAAAAATGAAAGTAGGCTTGCAAGAACATGCTAAGGCTGAAGAGCCTGGCAAACTGTGTGCATGTGTCTAGAACACCCTAGGAAATGTGTCCACAACTCAGAAACTATATAAACAGGGAAGAGGATGCCCTCCATGTAGATGAGCTTCTACCAAAAGTGACTATAATGGAAGAGATTAATGATAACCACAATCCCCCCTTGCTCTAGGACATCCAGAGTTTCTAACATCAGAAAATGTCCAAGTCCCGTATGCAAAATGCCACTGTATATTTTATTGCCAAATGACCCATGCATATCCTCCCATATTGGTTAAATCATCTTTGGATAACTTACAGCTGCTAATACCATGTATGTGCTGTACAAGTCATAGTTGTACTATCTAAGGAATCCAAACAGGAGGAAAAGTAAAGCTGTACATGTTCAGAACAAACCATTTTTTTAAAAGACTTTGACCTCAGTCAGCTGAATCAGTGTGGGGCCTGTGGACACATAAGGCCAAGTATACTAGCAAAAGCTAATACTTGAAAGAGTTTCCTATGAAGGCCCTGCTCCCAGCCCTTCACATACATGACCTCCTCTCTTCTTTACAGACACCCAATAACATGGGCGGTATCACTCTCTTCATTTATCAGCCTGTGAGAATAAAGCGCTGGAGGGTTAAGCAATGTTCCCGAGGTCACATGCAGCTAGTCAGTGTCCGGGTTGGGTTATGAACCCAATGAAAGGACTCTGGTCTGAACTCTTATACCTCCCAAGTACACACGAGGGAGGACGGTGGTGAAGCACACAGTTGGCAACAGACAGCAGAATCAAAAAACAAAACAAAACAAAAAAAAATCTGCTGAAGAACATTGAGAATGGAAATATCAAGGAAAGAACCAACTTTGGGAATGAGAGAATGTCAGGAGTATAAAACAGAAAAGATTGCCTCAGATAATATCATCCAAGCACACAGGAACAGAAAAAGAACAAAAGAAAACCAAATAAAACGTGTTTGTGAATGAATAAAAATACTGAAAATGGTTCAGTTGAAATTATGAAGGGCGTCTATCCACACTCACTACCTAGAGAAGAGAAAGCCAGCTAATGAGTAGCAATTTCAAAGTACAAGCATGTGTTCTCTTTATCCTTTTCTGAACTGTTACCAGCACTGTATGCTAAAAGATTTCTGCTGGTTCAACTGGCCCATGAGATAGAGAGACTTCTGGGGGCACTTGTAGCCAGGATCCTCCCCATGACTAGACCAGCACTAACTGTACAGCAACTGCCAAGACAGTGGAGGGGGAACAACTAAGCAAGTGTTACCACCCATCCTAGAGAAAACCACAAGCCAATCAAAACTAACCAAACAAAAACCCTTGAGTCCTTTGGATACATCCACTGGAGCTGTAAAACAGCTGTAAACGTGGGTGCATAGTGCATATTCCAGAAGTAAATTACCAAGCATCCCGAAATCTAATCTCCCATCTCAAAAGAAAACCGTGAGGCCAAGCTTCACAATTCTTGCCCTTTTCTCATTTTCCACTGGGCAAACACATAAAACATCACACTCCACAAAGTTAGGAGCTGCTTGCTATCGCATCTCTTTGGCTCCGGTTCTATTTTGATGGCGACATGTCTCCCTCTTGTGGATTTGCAGGATAATTCCACCCGGAAGAGTTCCCTCTGATCCCACACCCTCACTTCATCACCAGGCTGCCTTTCAAAACTGAGTCTCAATAATCGGTAGCATATTCTGCTGTATCCACCGACTAACCAAATACCAGACTACATACCCTGGTAACATGTGTGTCCCTCTTCGAGAAGGAAATAGCTCCTAGCAAACTACAACTGTATAACCAATACTTGTTAAAGCTACTATGAAGAGCATGGAGACCAGGCACTGAATATGCAGACCTGGTTCCTGTAAAAAAAATTATGACTCAAAAGAGAAGTTCAAAAAAGCCTGTTTACCACTGTGTGTCTGTTGTTCTGGTGAGAGAGATCACCCCAGACAAAGACAGTTGCACAGGTAGACCTGAGCAACAGGGACAATGAGCTCCAAATGCCTGCCTCCAGAAGGCTGTTGTCCCTGTGAAGTATGTTCCAGTCCTGTGATATGAAAAGGATATTTTCTCCTCCTTACACAACAGTCCACTCAGTAGAGGCATCCAGTTCTTTCACTCTTCACAGAGAAACGCCTCCAGATAGACACACCCCTGGCTCCTTGTGCTTTGACTTCAGTACATTACAATATCTATGCTTAACTTTTGTTTGTTTCTCTTGCTAAAGAAAAGATTTATTGCCTCACAGTCTTGGCCAGTTCACCATTTTTCTTAGCTCTGTTCCCCCCTGCCTCCTTTCCTTCACCTTTGCTTCTGCTCAGTCCTCCTTCTTCTTCCCCTCCAGTACTTCTTTGATCCAATAACACCTATTTATATCAAGATAGAGCCTACAAAAAATTCTGATGAAGGGTAAAAGGAAAACACACATCATGGAGGATCTAATAGGCAGTCTCTTTGACACCTGCCTGTCTCCCCAGCAACTCAAGCTTCACCTATGACTCCCTTTGCCTCTTTCCTAAAGAAAACAAAAGGAAGCATGACTTCCTGGTTGGCGCTGACAATCTCTTGTGGCTCCAATGGCACAGCCCGGATAGATAGCCGACAGACAGAAGAATTCTGTGATTTAGGAACTCTTCTCTCACCTACACTGTTCAGCTTCTAGCTACCTAAATCCTACAATGAGCACCATGATATCCATCCCTTCCCTCCTCAGCTCCACTAACATCCTTCCTAGACTGGCTCCCTCCTTTCTCACCAGCCTGCCATCAGCCTTCCCACTAGGTTTCTCAGCTTGTGTATACTGCCATTCCTCTGGTTCTTGTCCCCAACCTTCCCTCTGTGGAGGCCCATAAAGGTTTCCTAGTGAGACCTTGCTTTACCCAGCAGAGCTGCATTAGAGGTTATTTGACCATGTGCGTGGTTACCAAGTATTTGGAAGGGTCTGTACTTGGATGTGTAGTATGCTTTGTTCTAGCAAGGGGAGGTCTTTTGCCCTGCCCCTTGGCATTCCTTTAAAGAGCCCTCTAGAGGAGGCAGAAGGGACCAATGGATAAAGATCTAGGCCCTCCTGAGCTACCCTGTGTTTCTGCCTCTCTATCTCCCATCTATCCTTCTATCTAGATATTTCTCACCTCTCCCTCCTCAAGAGTACCCTGGTGTAAAAGTGAGAGCAGGTCCCCCACAGATGGTGCCATGAACAGGGACCAAAGACTTGGAGACAGGGGGAAGAGGGCCACACAAGAAGCTGGTGCATATCCAGTCATGTAGAAAAACTACGACAGGGTTATTCTATTTTCAGGAGTGAATGTTACGTGACAGAATGCAGAAGTTGAAGGCTGAAGTTGCAGCATATATCTCTCTCTGTCTAGGTTTCTCTCTCTCCCTCTCTCCCTCTCTCTCTCCCTCCCTCTCTCTCTCCCTCTCTCTCTCTCTCCCTCTCTCCCTCTCTCTTCCTCTCTCTTTTAATTTCTAGCTATAAAAATTAAATAAAAATTTAGAGTAAGGTAGAATATAGAAATATTGGGTTAGGAATATAGTTTAAGAAAAAAATTAGGCTAAGTAACAAGACAGAGGAACTACATACTTGATTTCCAACTATGGGACTATGAATGCAAAATCCTGGGGAAGGATCAGAAAAATCTATCAAAGATAAGAGAAAATGGGCAGGAAAAGATTCTTATGGAAGCTTTTGGCCTGGAGACAGCTTAGAATCAAGCCCTGAGAAGCAGAGGAAAGAATTTTCCCTAAGGTGGATGTGTACAAAACAAAATTCTTCACTCTGCCCGCAAACACCATTACAATACAGTACAATCAAAATTAGTTTCCATTTGGCCATGAAGCTAAGGAGAATAGAGGTCTTAGGAAAATCTTAGTAATCGCTCTCTAAAACACTGAAAGCCTTTCAGGTCTTTGTTTCTCAGATTTTTTCATTTTTCTGTAAAGGCAAAACTTAGATTCACCTGAAAATAATATCAGTATGGGAAAAATCACCTGTAATTACTCTAGAAAACAAAAAACAAAAAACCTCTTGGAATATGGCAAATCCTCTCTGCTAGTCCTGTCTCTCCTTCCAGCCAGTATTAGAAAAACAGTAGCCAGAATCCCCTGTGCCTAGAGCCTTGCCATAGTCTCTGGGTAGAGTGCAGGTGGAGAGTGGAGGAGGGAAGCTTCCTCCTAGAAGTGTGGAGTTGCAACAGAGGCATTGTGGGATGCAGGGAGGGGCTGCTGGTGTGAAGGAAGCGGTGAAACTGAATCTGGGCTGTGGCATCAGGGACTCTGTGTCTGGGGAAGGAGATAAGCCAGGACAAGAAAAAGATCTATCTGGGAGGAATCTCTCTGAAAGGCTGAAAAGACTTTTATTTTAAGTACTTTCACTTTATTTCACTGACTTGGTAAGGTGAGAGACAAGCACCCATCTGTAAGAGCATGTGGGCAGACATGGCCCACTCTGGGCCCCCTGTAGCAAACAAAGCTCATTTTATCTTGATTTTCAGTATGAAAACAAACCATATAAATGGAAACAGGAGTACAGCATACCCAATAGGCAGCATGGGAAACGTACTCCTTAACACTTAACATGTTCATAATCAGAGGACAATATAGAGAAAGGCAATATGGGAAATGTAGTTTTTCAGCACAAAATGGTGATACTGCCCAACCCCCCCCCCCCAGCTCAAAAATGCCATTTCTTTTCCAAGCAAGGTCAGAAAGCTTAGCCTTACCTCCTGAAAACTAGGAAAACAGAATGCCTCTCAGGAGATAATTAAAATGTTAATACCATTTGTTAACAAGCTACTTTGAAATCTTTAAGAAAACAAGAGAAAATGGTCCTCACACTGGGAAATTGCTTCAGGTGTGAAAAAAAAAAAAAAAAACTTACAGGATTGAGTTGTGCTAAAAATAGGAGAAGGAAATGTTGACATCATTAAAAAAGCTCATGGTAATCTTAAAAAGCAGCTTTAAGAAATCAAAAAGAGAAAGTTTAACTCTCAGTCAAGCTTAGATGAATTAGGCTCTGACTTTAAACTCTCAGGAAAACTTTCAGAATGATATCAAAACTGACTATAAACTCTGAACTTTAGAAGTGATTTGTGTGCTTTCAGTTATAAAACCTCTTCTAGTTGTTTGCTAGTAGAGTTTACTTATGAATATGTTAGTTCTGTTAAGAGATTCTTTCTAGATGTCTGTTAACATTTATAAAATAGTTCTATAGAGTTTCCTTTTGAATATAAAGTCTGTAAAAATAGTTCTATAGAGTTTCCTTTTGAATATAAGTTTTTAAAAAGAGTAAATGTTGAATGTAAGTCTGTAAAAAGTGTAAATATTAAATGTAAGTTCATACTAGAATTGTTTTTGTTACTCCATTAATATCTGTCTAGTCCAGACAAATTAGATAACATTAATTTTTAAAGGATAAACCAAATCCCCCACAATAGAAGCATCTTGAAGTTTTTATTACTCTTTTACCTTCAGATATATTTGAATACTTTTATGATCTTAGTATGCCCTAGAAAACTTAAGTGAAGGTGTCATAATTAGGGGAGTTTTTCTGTCTTCTTTCTAGAAGTTCCCACATCTTTTGTTTCTGTTTAGAAAGGGGTAGACATCCCACAAAGGGATAAGCTTTCCACAATTGAGTTAGTTTGTAAAAGTGTCTTTATAATTAGAATGGGTTTTTTGTTTACTTGAGTATAAACTTTGAAATTATTTGAAATGACTATTTTCTTCTGGGAATCAAAATAGTCTCTTTAAAGTTTTATTGAACATCTGTTAGGAGAGAGTTTTGATCCAGGAAAAGGGCTTTGTGCAGTTGAGACTGCTGTGAGCACCTTAGAGTCATCCCATTTTTATTATACTCTACTACTTTACAGGGAGGTGTGGCAGCTATGGAGATCACTGTGGATGTTTCCAAGCTCAGTAGGCATCTGGGCCAGAGCTGAGTTAAGCTCTGTGCCCCCTCCTGCCAGAAGCTGGTAGTCAAATACAGGCAACTTTCTTCTTGATAGCTTCCAATCTAGGTCAGAATATGCTTGATGGAAAGTATATCTCTATGATGGGTAAGGAAGATCAATCAAGGAAGATGACCTAATACAGGCACGGTTTATCTGAGGGGCCAGGAGAGGAGCTTTTTTATAACAAGAAGGGGGAATTGTGGAGGCCCACAAAGGTTTCCTAGTGAGATCTCAGCATGCTTTACCCAGCAGAGCTGCATTAGAGGATTGCTTGACCATGTATGTGGTTGCCAGATGTTTGGAAGAGTCTGCACTTGGATGTGGATGCTTTGATCTAGCAAGGAGAGGTCATTTGCCCTGCCCCTTGGCATTCCTTTAAAAAGCCCTTTAGAAGAGACAGAAGGGACTGGTGGATAAGGATCAAGGCCGTCCTGTGCTATCCTGTGTTTCTATCTCTCTCTCTCTCCCTTCTATCCTTCTATCTAAATATTTCTCACTTCTGCCTCCTCAGGAGTACCCTGGGGTCAAAGTGGGAGTGGATCTCTCACACTCCTCATACACTTTTGCCTCTTCCATATCCTTATGCTTGACACTGAATCTGGAGAAAGTTTTTGTAATCTCTGTCTTGATCCTTTATGCTTCGTATTCTTTGCTAAAGGATTTATTTTAAGAGCCTTGGATGGAAGAGGACTGCTGAAAGGAAAAAAAAAGTGTTTTCCAGGCAGGCAGCACCTTATACACATGAACTCACAGAAGCCCATCACAAAGTCAAAGGAGTCAAAATTCCAGAATGCATGTAAGATGGGCTCATGAAGCCCTGCCCCTAGGAGAGAAACTGTTGGCACTTGATGGCTGCTGCGGGAGTGAGAATAACTTTTCGCCAGAAATGTGACACTTGATAGCTTACTCATGCTCAGAGAGTGGATAACCCTAAACTCAAGTGCATACTGGAAGCACTAATTTAAACTCAATCAGTTAAAAATAAAAAGGAATGAAATTTGGAAGATGATGTGGTGGGGTGGGTCTGGGAAAAGTTGGAGAAAAAATAGGAGATAAATGTAATCAAAATACATTTATACATGTATGAAATTCTCAAGGAATAAACTCCACAATATAATATTTTAAAAGTGTTTGCTTTTGTAAAGCTCACAGCAAAATTGAGAGAATACAGAGAGAGAAATCCCATATCTCCTCACCATACATATTCACAGGTAACCACTATCAACATCCTCCATCAGAGAAGGACATTTAGTGCAATGAATAAACTCATAATTGACGTAACATTATCACCCAAAGTCCATAGTTCTTGTGAGAGTTTATTCCTAATGCCCCACAGTCTGATAAGGTTTTTGAACAAATTCATAATGAAACATTTATCATATTTCAGCTGTTTCATTTTTCCCATCCCATTCATATTTTAAGAGACTAAGTTTTAGAAGTGAATAAATCAATATTAGTATACAAACCCAGGAATAATCATTAAGTTGGTTGTGAAAGAATAAAATATTAGTAACAATTATTAAGTTGAAAGCTATATTTTTCCAGGTGTGAAGCAAGAACTATTTAGAAACTCCTCAGTTGCCATTTGTATCTTTAGATTTTTTTGTATCTTTAGATTTTTCCTGAGATTAGATTTTTCCACAGATCTCCCATGGCTCTGAAAAAATGGCCAGAACTTATAAATAAGTTGGGTTACACTACAAGAATTAGGATGTAATGATAATAAGGTGGCCTTAGAAGATTGTTCTCATGAGTTATGAGGAGTTTCAAAGTGGAACAGGGAAGTAGGAAGCTGGTTCGCCCCAAAGCTGCTGACACCAGCGAAGCCCATGCTAGCCCTCTGACCCCCAGAACTGTGAGTTGTGCTGTCTTAGCCCACCAAGTCTGTGACAATCTGTGAAATCAGCAAGAAAAAACTAATACAGCCACTTTCACTTATTTGATATGATTCTCTTTTTAATAGTGATAGTCTTCTTGGCAATTTGAAATGATATATAGAAGCAATTTAGAAAACAAATGACTGATAAATTTCTGACATCGATTTATCTTATATTGACTAAAACTGTCTACATAGCTTCAGCTAAAAATGGAATTCATTATATACAATACCCTATGCATTGGCTCCCCTTTATCATTCAACTATACGACTCTTTTGGCTGACATCACACTGCAAACTACTAAGTTAGAAAGTCAGATTTTGTGATTTTTAAAAAACTTTATTCATTTAGTCAATATAAAAAAATGTAAATTACTGCATGTGATATATTTTAATTTGTTAACAATTTTTTAATGTGTAAGTTCTCTGTGATAAATTACAAACACATGAACCAAAGTTACATTAAATAATTGGAATTGTCAGGCTTACTGGTGCAATCCCTTAATCTAAGCCTGGTCTACAAAGAGAGTTCCAGGACACCCAGGGCTGTTACACAAAGAAACCCTGCCTTGAACGCTAATAATTATAATAATAATAATAACAATAGTAATCGTAATAAACATTAGTCCTGCAATCTACTTTCTCCAACTAATAAAACCTACATTGTACACTCCAATCAACTATGACTTCCACCTGAAAGATGAAATGACACATTATGAATGTATGTCCATCCTTGCTTGCAGATTGCTCTGTTTTGTTTTGTCTCTAGCTGATATTTACAAGAAATAAAAAGCTAAGTAAGTAGCTACAGTATCTATAGTTTCTCTTCCAAAATATAGGGTATTATTGATTAACTAAAACACATCCCACTTTTAAATGCAGCACATTGGAGCCTCAGACTCTCATAGTTCAATCGCTCGGATCTCACAACTCAGAGGACTACAAACACCAAGGAACCACATGGCTTATTATCGTTCCACAGATTGGCTTTCCTAGAATTGGGATTCACAAGGGTGTTTATACTATTTCCTGGCAGCCCCTAAGCATAATATTATCACAGAAGGTTAGAGAAAATGTCTATGGAGATTCAGAGCTGACTGCATACCCATGTCTCTCAGTCACTCTCTAGAAGCCAATTAAGCAAAGTACTCAAATGTAACACTTTAACAACATAAATTAAAATGGGCAAAAAGTTAAATTCTGTCATGAAATTCACCATAATAAGTGAAGTCGCTATGAAAATGTACCTTATAAAAATAAGTTATATTTCTGTCCCAACTGTCATACAAAATTTTCTAATTGAAACCACCAGTGACCTCACTTGATATTTCTAGGCTTCAATTTGAGAGAAAGTGGTCTTTGTACTAAGAAGTATGTAAATTAATCTGCTCCAAGGGTTCTAGTCTTCAGAGTCTTTGTAAAAACTTGAGGTAAAGTTTCTTAAGTACAAAGATGGACAACTTTCTTGAAAATGTTTCCCCTATGAAACTGACCCATTTACAACAAAATCCATTGCTGCAATATGATCAGAGCAGAGGGAAGCGGGTACACAGCCCTGATTTATTCTTTTCATGTTTAATAGTGTGGACATTTTTTTTTATCATGTCTGAAAGGTCTTTTAGGCCAGGGACAGTGGTCTGCTCAAAGTAATACTTATAAAATAAAGAAATAAAAATGATGACAGGTAATGGTGCTGGTTCTGCAGCTGTCATACGTTCAAGTTCTCACCATGACTTTTTAATTTCTTGCTTTTAATGTGATTACTAAATACTTAGCTACTTACTCATGGCTTTAATGACATATTCAGAAAAGTCACTATGATGACAAAAGTCTTATGTTCTAAACCTGAAGGCCTTGAAAACAAGGTCACCTGCTCATGCTGGTTGATTCTGATAACAGGTACCACCTCCACAGCATCTTAATACCCTGGCCAGAAGTCTTTCAAGCACAGAGACCGTGTCCATCCTGTCTTTGACATGAATAAGAAGGTTCCCAAATTTATATGCTATAAATAGAATCCCATCCTCAACCTTCACTCTGCCAGCTCTCATGATTTACTTGTCTTGACCTTTGGACATACTTTTTTTCTTATTTCAGATTTACTGATTGTCTCAAGAAGCTCAGCTGTCCCCACACTCCCATCTACGCTTTCTTCCCCAGACTTCTCACTGTGTAGCTCTGTTTCATTTGAAATCCAGTGGGCCATGGAATCAGCAGCATCCCCTTCACTTCAGTTTGATCTTCATCTCCAAAAGGACACGGTTTTCTTTCATGTCCTCAGGCTGTCTACCCTGCACAGTTGGGCCACTGTTCCTCCCATCCCTTTTCTTCTCATCAGACTTTAGAATTTTATTCATTTTCTACTTGAACACTCCCTCCAACACACTGGAGCTCGTCTGTTCTAATGTTAAGTCCACCCATTTCAGACAACCTCAGTGGCAGTTTCTACACATGCAGAAAATCAAGAATCTCATTCTACCTCAGCTCCTCTTCTCCTCCAGCACTTCCTATCATCTGACTCCTGACCAGTGTCTTTAGCTAATTCTCACATCAGATTCATATGTCACCTTCTTACATTAAAATCTCAATCTCATCATCTCCTTTCTGCATAAATGTCAGTTCCCTTCATTTCTGTCCTCTGGCACAATCCTAGCAAAGCCCTGTCATGGCTAAGTCAAACTCTCCACCTTCTCTGTCCTGTCATCCATGAAGTCAAACATATGTAAATGTTTTTTATATATTGTTGTCTTGCCCTATCTCCAGATTATTATTCCTAATCTCACAGAGTTTTAGTGGCTCCCAGAAAATGGACTGTCTAATTCTATATAATTTTCTCACTACCCCGAAAACACTTTTAGTCTCTTTTTTTACCTCAAAATTCAAGTTCCCCATCTTCACTCCCAGTGAGTGACTTTGCTCCCTAGGTCTCTGAGAAAATAGTTCTAGAAACTGCAGTCACCACCACTCCACACACAGTGGCTCAAGGTTCTCCTGCTCTGTAGAGGCAGGGAGCCCATGCCTTCACCGGGAGCCTCCTCCTTCACTTGAGCCCAGGGCTCCGTAATCTCGCCTCAGTTGTATTGCTTAGAAAGTGTCTCCTGGTTCTCAGTCTTCATTTGCTTTCTCTGCTGTCTTCTGTTAGGCCACAGTCACCTTCTAGTTCCTAAATAGGCATCACAATCTTTCACCCATGTGACTAGCAGTTATTTTCTTTGGTTGATCTCCTCCTCCCTGAAAGACTTTCCTCCAGGACTCCCTAGACTTCTGGTTTTTCTCTTCGTCATAAGCCACTGTCCAGTTTCCCTTGCTAGCTAAGATCACTCTTTCTCGTCATCAGGATACCCTCACAATCAAGGCCCTGGACTGTCCCTGGATCTCTCTTCTATCTCCACCCACTTCCTTGATAATGTATCCATTTAAGGCTTTGGGTTCCAGTTTATATTTTCATCCCTGATCTCTTCCATAAACTGCTCTCAAATAGGCAACTGCATAAGTCATGCTTCTGCTTTTATAAAACAGTAGAGCAAGCAAATCACAGGCTTGCTGGTTTATAATAACAAACAGTTACTGCTCCTTGTTTATCTTTGGATTTGCCACGGCATCTTTGCCTCAGGCTACAGGTACCTGCTCAGGTCTTCTCTGAATATCCTTCATTCTTCCCGCTGTTCAAGGGAAGGCTCTTCTCATGGCAGAAACTAAAGTCTTCAAAGGGGCTTCTTTAATTTTTGCTAAACCACCTATGGGCTCAGTAGAGTTGGCACACTATGGCTTCTACCCACATTTAACTAATTTATGCTAGTATTATGGCCCAGTCATGAGTGAGAAAGAGAAGCAGATTCCATTTAAGAAAAACCACAGCAAGGATGAAAGAGGAGGAGTATTATGAATAAACCATGCAATCTGTCACACCAGCTCTCTGTTTACAACCTCATTAGACATCCAGGAAAAATCTCTAATTCTGCCTGAGTTGACTTAAATCCAAAGTCGGCTTCTTTATCAATTTTTCTCACATCATTAAAATCATTAAAGTCATCACTGATTCTCTTTCTCTTCTCCATTCAAGATATCATGGACTGCTCCTTCTAAATATGTCCAAAATGTCCATTTCCATCGCCCCCATTGGTGCCACTTGGTTCAGATCACCACCCTCTCTTTTTTGAAGTGTAATAATGTTCTCCTCCTAACCAGTCTCCATGCTGCTACCCTCAACACTCGAAATGTAGCCTCCAGATGACAACTAGAATGACACATTAAAATAGATAAGGTCAAATCACTCCTCATCTCCATGTTCCATTCAAATGTCACTCTCCGAGTGAGGCCTGTTTGATGTTCTAAATAAACACTGTGGTGGGAACCCACACATGTACTGAATCCACACTATGTGTGTGTGAATATAGTAAATTTCTTGTATAATATGAAGGTACTAATGAAAATCGCCTCACAAGTATAACCTTGAAATTTATTGGCAGGATTATGAGGTTCATCTCCTGACTTTAGAGAAAGTAGACACTTCTCTGACCCATGATATTGGGCTAACCCATGTAATTCTTTCTTGTGTGAGGAGTATCATGAATAAAGACGGTTTGAACGTGCTGGCATGGCTTTGCTTGACCACCTGTAATTGTGTCATCTCCCTTGTAAAGAGCATCACTGAGGATTGCCTGTCCTGAAAGACTCAAACCTTCATCAACCTGTGCCAAAGGAGCACACAAGCCCAGCCAGGCCCAAGCCTGATCTAAACTACATACAAGCTCATTAAGGGGGAAAAATGCTTGTTATTTAAAGACAATAGATGTTTTGGGCTGCTCTTGTGCAGCATTATCATAGCAAAAACTAGAAGCGCCCTCATATGTCCAACAAACACCATCTAAAATGATTGCTACATTTATTCATTATGTCACCAGATCACTACAGACTTTCAGCATTTATTGCCCAGACATTTATCTCCTTTTTCATTCATACCTCCCTCTAACCCTTCTAACAAATTTACATCTTGACCATATTTATATCTTAGCAGGGTGTTCCTCAATGTCACTTATAAGCCAGGCATGGTAGCTTATAACTCTAATCCTGGAACTCAGGAGGCTGAGACAGGAGGTTCCTACATGTTTGAGGTCAGTCTGAGCTAAGAAGTAAGACCCTGTCTCAAAAATAAACAGTTAAGGGGACATGGGAGCAGTTACAGAGGAGAGAGGGAAGGGTGAAAATGATGTAGGTCTAGTACTCATAGATGCAATTTTCAATTCCTTTTACTTTAATTAAAACAAACCAACCAAAAATCAGTTAGTTATCCATTCCTTTATTAAGTAGTAAACTTTACCAGTAACTAGGATAACAGCTGAGTCCCTTCAGTAAGTGACAAGTAAGCCAGGTTGGTGGCACAAATCTGTTCTGTCAGCTACCTGGAAGAATAAAAGCAAGATAAAGACTTGAGCGCTAAAGTTCAAGGCTATCTGAACAACATAGAAAGACTCCCATTTCAAAACTAGATTAGTGCATTTAGTGGCAAGGAAAGAGCTGGGCTGAGTTGGGGTGGAAAATGTGAAACCCTTTGAGGAGCACTTTTGGCTTACTCTATTGAGTCTTCTTCCTTTCTGTCCCTTCTAACTACATATCAAAATAATTCACCCTATGGATGAATTTATGAGTTTATGTCAGTTCTCTCAGAAACTAACAGAGCCAAATGTAGTGGCACAAGCTTGTAATCCCTTCTTTCCAAAGGCTGAAGTGCAAGGACCCAAAATTTGAGGCAGAACTACATAGTGAGTTCTGGGCCAGCCAGAGATACATCAAAAGACTCTGTCTTGACAAAACAACAGCAAAAACAATTTGGTACTGGTTATTATGAATAATGCTGCTACAAACATAGTTGAGCATGTGTCCCTGTGATATGATTGCCTGGAAACAACCTAGATGCCCCTCAACTAAAGAATGTATTAAGACAATGTGGTACATATATACAATGGAGTACTATTTGGCAGAGAAAAATAATGACAGCATTAAATTTGCAGGCAAATGGATGGAACTAGAATATCATCCTGAGTGAGGTAACCCAGACTCAGAAAGGCAAACTTGATATGTACCCATTCATAAGTGGATACTAGATGTAAAGCAAAGGATAACCAGACCACAACTCCAGAGAAGCTAGCTAACAAGGAAGACCCAAAGAGGGATGCATGGATCACCCTGGAAAGGGGAAATAGATGAGATCTCCATGATTAAACTGGAGATGAGGGGAGGCAATGGAAGGTAGGGGATAAGGGATAAGAAGGGAATGGGATGGTCAAGCTGGAACAGGGATGGAGAAATCAATGAAGGAGATACCATGATAGAGAGAGATACCATGGGGATGGAGAGAAACCCAGTACTAGGGAAATTGCCAGGAATCCCCAAGGATGACCCCAGCCTGGACTACTAGAAATAGTGGAGAGGGTGCCTGAACTGAACTGGCTTACCCCAGTGATCAGATCAGTGAATACTCTAACTGTTATAACAGAGCTTTTCTCCAATGACTGATGGAAGCAGATGCAGAGATTCACAGCCAAACACCAGGCAGAGCTCAGGAGTCCAGTCAACGAGAGAGAAGAGGGAGTCTATGGGCAAGTGCATGAAGATCATGATGGGGAATCCTGCAGGGATGACCAAACCAAACTAGTGGGAACTCATGAAAGTTGGATCAATGGCTGTGGAACCTGCATGGGACTGGACTAGGCCCTCTTCATGGCCAGACAATTGTGCAGCTTGGTCTCCTTGGGGGGAGGGGGGTTGGTGGTAGGATCAGAATCCATCCCTGGTGCATGAGCAGATTTTTTGGAGCCCACTACCTATGATGGAACATCTTATGCAGCCTTGAGGCAGGGGGAAGGGCTTGGAATTGCCTCTACTGGATGTACCTCCCCACGGGAGGCCTTGCCTTCTTATGGGGAGGAGTGGGGGTGGATTGGGAGGAGTATGCTGGAGGGGTGGGAAGAGGGAAGAGGGGAATCTTTGATTGGCATGTAAAATGGATGAAAAAAAATTCTTAATTAAAAAAAACACAATTTGGTAATTTTCTGTAGCACACTTAACTGTTACAAATCTGGTATTTTCATTCACAGATTTTGAAAGTGAAACTTCCTAGCAGAACATGTTAATTGAAATCCCAGCACTCAGGAGGCTGAGGCAGGAGGATTGGAAATTTAAGGTAAATATGGGTTATTTAAAAAGAGTGTCTCAAAGCACAAAATCCTAAAACACTGCCTAGATGTTTAGCAGGAACTCTCAAGAATTTTTCAGAATTCCTTTAACCATGCCCCTCTAACCAATGAACTCCCACTTCTTCCATTCCTATGTCATCTCTTCAGGACAGGCTGAGCCGTACTAGTACAGAACAGAGAAACCAAGCATCTATCTCCGCTGCCCTTGCACATCTGCCACATGTGCCTGGTAGCTGGTGGGCATCACTGAGGTACACAGTCTTTGGCCTCCCCTTCAGTGATTAGCATGTACATTTAGCTTATGGATTCTACATTGAACTCATTCACTGATCTGTCTTTTTGACTAATGAATATAAGCTTTCCTTCTGTTCATTTCATAATCTCCATCAAAGCAATAGATGTCAATAAGTATTTTTCAAATTAATTTACTTCCCCATATTCCCAAAATACCATGTATGCAAGAACTCCAAAGCCAAGATAGAAACTCACCAATAACACATGTTGATTTCTTTACATGGCCCATACCATAGAGTCCAAGAAAAAATTTTAAAACCAGTGTGAATTTGGGATATGAAATTTTCTCACCTTATAAACATTGGAAGAATTATAATATTTATCTCTTCTCTTTATGATATCCCTATTTGGAACAAAAGTGAGATATTTTATTTATTAATTTTTTAGGATACAAATCTATAGCCTTTCTCTGTGCTAACTGGAACAATTTCAATATGGCATCACATATGCAATTTGGAATGCAACTTCTAACATTCCAATGCCCCTGCTGCACCAACAGACATCAAGTAGTTTCCAAAAGAATATTGCTTCAAGACAATGGTCCTAATAAGAAGACCTGTCTGAGTACAAGAATCCCTTCCCTTCACTGTCATTTGGAAGCACTAAATTAGAGCAACTCCTCCTGAAATAAAAAGAATAATCCCACAGTTAACCATCCCAGAGTTATCAGGGAATTTCCTGCTTTAAATTTCTTCAGGGTAGAAATACTAGTCTGGACCATTAGCTCTGACAATGAAAAGCTTCTAATTCCTCCACAGTTGAAAAGTTACTTGAGATGTCAAGAGATCCACAATCATGGTTATCTTAAACTTAGAGAAATAGACCGTGTAGCTGAGTGGGCCCTATGGTAAAATGATGCTCCTATCCTCTGGTTCAGGTAGGTGGTCAGAAGAAACCAAAAGTAGAATGAGTGAAGGAATGACCCTTACCTATCAGTAGTCAGAGAGAACAGTAATGACTCTTAAGTTGCTTATCTTTTGTAGTTTTCTCATTAAAACCAGAAAAATTTAGAAAAGTACTCAGAAGTTAAAATCAACTATACCACAGCTAGAGACTAGATTCAGTAATTAAGAACATTTGCTACTCTTCCAGAGGCCCCTGAGTGTGGTTCCCAGCACCCATAGTGACTCACAACCACTTGTAACTCCAGTTCCAAACATTCAACACCCTTTTCTGACTTCTGTGGGCACTTACATACATATGGCTTGCTCTCTTGCACACACACACACACACACACACACACACACACACACACACAAGTTTTAAAACAGTTCTTTAAAAATCAATGAGTTTCCTGATTAATATCTGGGAGCCTGGTTTTAGGCTTACACTGTGACTTTATATTTACTTTTTTGAGAAGCGAGTAAAGTCTCTTTATTGCAAAAATGAAAGTTTTTTATAGAACACTTTGCTGTAAATATTTCCTTTCCATTTCTGCACCTTCTAATAAATATTTTTCATGACTACGGTGAATTTTAACTCACCACACTAGAACTTACTCAACAAATGCCCATTTTCAAGCATCTAGGTTGTGCTTTCTTTATACAAGTAATAGATACTAGCTATGTTCCTAAATACATCTTTCTGCACATCTCTGATCATTTCCACCAAACAGATTCCTCAAAGATGAGTTGCTGACTCACATGATAAGTGTGTTAAGATTTTTTTCTATACTTATTCAAAACATTTCACAGAAAGATAAAGCCAAATAAAAGTCCACTGTCCATGGATGAGATGGACACTGGAAATAGAATCCTAATTCCCATCCATTATCTGTACACAGCCCAAGAGCTATTACATTACCTCTTACAAGGCCAGAGGTTGAGAAATCTTAATTCACACTAAAAAGTATAAACCAATGTTTTCAAATGGTGTCTACTTATAAATGCTTCTAACATTAGTACGTAATTCGCACTGAGATTCTAGTAGCAAATGCTACTTTGCCCTCAAGAATGAGAATTTTAAGCCAGGTATGATGGCACACACCTTTAACCCCAGCTCTGGGAGGCAGAGTTGGGTGAACCTCTGTGAATTCTAAGCCAGTCTGGTCTACATGGAAAGTTCCAGGTCAGCCACAGCTATATATAATAAGACCCTCAACTTAACAATAAGGATTGAGAATTCTGAGCAACAGCTGAAGGACAGCCGCCCCTTTAGCTTGGTTTAGATACTTCCTGGCTGGACAGTGTCTGTCCTCCACACCCAGTGTCACTGAGGTCCTGTACATGTCTGGGATGTGGGAAGATGACTGCTCATACCATACATGGTTAACAGAGTGTAGACCAAATCAGCTACAAAGGTCAGAAAGATGCAAGGAGGTAACCATGGCAACTTCACACTATTTAGGAAGCATGGCGTCTATAGTAAACTGAAGGGTGCCTGTGCTGCTCAAGGAATCCCACATTTCACTTTTTCAAACCATTTCTGAGAATCAAACAAAACACATTAGAGGTCAATTTTGATTTAGACATCAGCGTTGCAAACCTGCGCTTGTTTTTCCCCCTATTTGTACATTATCCTCAGTTTCAATTAATAAAATTGTTAAAGAGAGCCTCGAGGAGCCGTCACTGAAGGATTTCTGTGGATGCTTGCCAATGCACGCATTCATGGGGAGTGTTCAGACCAGACTTGTGACTCTCACTTTCCATTCTGAAATCAGGTGTCTGAGAGGGAGCCCCTGTGTTGTCTGCTCTGCTACTCCTCAGCAATCAGTGCTATGACCCCGGGCATGGGGAAAGTTGTAGATTGCATTTCTTAAATAAAAGAAAAAAATTAGTTATCTACTGAATCTTTATTAAACTCAGGTCAACTGGCTCCCTCTTGGCAGCCCTGGGGATATTCAATTGTTTTACCCACAGACGTGGACAGTTAGGGTCTGCCCTTGTGGATGAGGCCACTCACCCTCCAAGAAATTAAGTAAATTAACCAAAGTTCCATGGTGCTCTTTACTTTGGGATAATATAAAATCCTCTAGTCACCAACTACAGATTTTAGGTTGGTACAAATTCACAGATACAGAACTGAGTCATAGGTCCCCCCAAATCTATAGTCAGGGAAGAGAAGGGGGTGGAAAGAAAACGCAACTAAAAGCCCTTATAAGTTAGATTCCAAGTTGGCAAGGCTAAACTCTCAAGAGAGTAGAACTCTATTTAAGCCTAATGTTTGGGGGGCGGTAAATTTATTGAACTCCTGTGCTGAAGCAATCTCTAGAGAGCTGTTTGTTCAGAGGAGGCATATTAATCCATTAAGTCAATGCTTTAACATTAGCAATCAGACTTCCTACATTAGCTTCCATGACCGAAGTGACTTGACCCATTTGAATAAAATAAACTTCGGCATGAGCAATATAAAAATAAATACCTGAACATGAAATTCCATTTGCTGTTAAGTTATGTTCCTAGCCTAAGCTTTTCCATGACTCTGAAACATTACAAAACCTTGAAAGACTGCAACAAAAGGCCAGCACTCACCTCAGTAAGGGAAAAGTTTTATATGTATATTTAAAGGGAATTTTTTTAAAAGATGACCTGTAACTGTACAGTTCTCCAAAACAATAATTGAATGAAATAATGTCTTAATTATAATTAGAAAATATTGGCGAGCACTAAAACGTGACTAAACCACTTACAGTTTTAACCAAGTTTATATCCTAAATATATTTATATCCAATATTCACTAAATCTCAATAAATGATTTATGGCAGATGTTAAGTGTATCAGAGTAACGGGATCATGCAAAGAAGCTAGCAAATTGCATCATACTAATAGCATAAGGCAAAACAAATGTGTGTGATTAACAGTGACAGTCTGCAAGAACAGCTTGAAGCAATTTAATGACACAACACCCAAAAGGAGCAGAAAAAAGAAGTGACTTTCACCAGGTGAATAGAAGGAACTTTAAAATTGGAACTGTTACAAGATGCCACTTAAAATGAGCTACAGGATAGGAATGAAAGAAGACCTATTTTATTCTCAAAAAGCCTATTCTGTCAAGGTTGTTGAAGAACCAATTATTCTTAGGAGTTCGTCAAATAAATGCCTCAGAGCCTGTCTGAAACTAAAAAATTACATACAAGCATTTAGCATGTATTAGTTTGACCCTGTGAGCTGACCTCATTCATGAGATTTCAACAGCATTGTTGAAAAATGCTTCAACATACCAGCACACCTTAATTGAACATGGCACATATTATAGCAGAGGGTATAATGTGTGAGACCGCATGGAAACAAGAGTGAAAAAGAAATTAATTTAATCCTGGTCTCTATTCCCATGACATTCCAGTTTACCAAGGATTCACAAGCCACAGAACCACCCAATTCCAGTTGCATTTGCCCAAATCCTCTCCAAGTCACACAACTACCTGCCCACTTGTTTTGCTTTAATTATTTATGAGCATGGCTTTTATCTGGAATAGTTGTCACCTGTTAATTGTTATATTAATAATAGAAAATTAAAATTCAACGCTGAAGCAGATGGTGTCTTTTCTACTCTACCTCAGTCTCTTCATCTTACTGAAAACTCTCCTAAAAGCCAGTTATTCATCAGTTGGATGTGTTTTACAATATGTTAGTTATTACTCAGGTGGGGATTGTTGATGAATGCGTCCCTTACTCAGACACAATTATTCCGGTCTGGAAAGAGTTCACAACATGTTTGAAAATCAGTATTTGCCTAAATATAAATATTTTCTTTGTTCCATTAGAATGAAATTTTGCGCCTTACAACATTGCAATTTTTGGCATCCTCTTAATTGCAAATGTGGTGAATAATTATTTGATGTTCAGTGAAAATGAAGATCACACTTTTACATAAATTTACATAAAGGGAAAGCATCTCTCTAGTGTGAATTCTCTGAGCTCTGTAACTACATGACCATTATTTTTGCTCTTCATTCAGTGGCCCCATCTGACCTTCCATGCCTCCTTGACATAATAGATTCTATGATTTTATTTAGGGCTCCAAATACTTTGTTAACTCAGCCATCCTCATTCATGTGCATACTGAAGACTAAAAGCTGATGAAGCAATACATATTTTTTCCATATATTTATTGTCCATTTGTGCTTTTTCTCCAGAGAACTAGCTGTTGAATTTCTTTACCCACTTGCTGATAAGGTCGTTTGGAGGATGTGGATATTCAGCTTTTGAGCTCTTTATATATTCTAGATGTCAACCTCCCATCAAATGTATTGCTGTGAAACATTTTCTCTTTTGTGAAATCTGTACCTTTACCACTCTGTTTATTGTTTCCTTTACTTTGCTGAAGCTTCTCAATCTCATACAGTTCTGATTTACAACTCTAGGTATTATTTCCTGGGATGTCGGAGTCCTTTTTAGAAAGTCCTTGTCTATGTCTGTACATTGAAGTATTTCACTTGTATTGTTCTATAACAGCTTTCAGAATTTGAGGTTATATCCTAATGTCACAGATCTATTTTGAGATGATTTTTGTGCAGGGTGAGACATAAGGATCTAGTTTAATCCTTCTGCATGTAGATAGCACTTTCCCCAGCAGTTCGTTGAAAGAGCTATCTGTTCTTCAATGTGTGTCTATGAAACCATTATAAAAAATTAAATGACTGTAGCTATCTGAATTTATTTTGTGCCCTATATTCTACTCTATTTGTCCACGTGACTGGTTTTGTTGTGGTACTGTGGTGTTTTTGTTAGTATGACTCTATAGTACAGCTGGAAATCGGGAGTGACTATACCTTCAACATTGCTCTTTTTGCTCAAATATGATGGCTAAAGGAGGTCCTTTTTCAATGAAACTCAAAATTGTTTTTCTATTTCTGAAAAGCATCATTAGAATTTTATAGGAATGTCACTGAATTGCTCACTCTTGGTATAATAACCATTTTCATAGTATTAATTGAGAAATCACAATTTCACAATCCATGGGTCTTCCTTGATTTCTTTCTTCATTATTTTAAAGTTTTAATTGTAGAAAATTCTTTATCTCTAAAAGATTAAAATTGTGATAGTTTATTTCAAATATTATTTACTTACTAATAGACAAAGATATATAAAGAAGGAAACTTAGCTCAGTGGTAAAGCGCTTGCCTAGCAAGCACAAGGCCCTGGGTTCAATCCTCAGCTTAAAAAAAAAAAGAAAGAAAGAAATTATTATATCCTGGTTCCTCAAACCCTAAAATATTTCTCAACAGCAAATAAATTTAGAAAATAGAAAAATTTCTTTATGAACTTATGGAAGGAAAAAAGAACAGTAAGAATAACCTTTAAAAGATAAATGCTCTGGAAGCTCTGCACAGTTGTGCATGCCTGCACGTCCTCACTTGGTTGGAGAGACCGACATGGGCAGAAGAACCCATGACAGTTCGAGATGACTCTTGCCTATACAGGAAGCTCCAGACCAGGCAGAGCTGCATAGCCAGATTCTGTTTCAAAAAATAAAATAAATCTCCTAGATTGATCTTTTCATAATGCGTAAATGTATCCCAGCACCACACTTTACCCCATAAAGACACACCCAGAAAAATGGCTCGGAAGTTGAGTGCTTGCTGTTCTGTTCTCGCAAATAACTACATTTCAATTCAGAGCACCCATATCAGGTAGCTCACAATCAACTATAATTCCATAACCAGGGATGTCCTCAGCACACAGGTGGCATACGCACAGAGAGACATATGCACGTGCACATAAGTACAAATAAAATAAATTTTAAAGCTCCAGAGCTACTGGACTGGTGAGATGGATCAGCAGGCAATGGTGCTACTTGCCAAGCCTGATGAGTTGAATTGGATCCCCAGAAACCACCTGGAGAAAGAGAGTAGAGAATGAACTTCTGCAAGTTGTCCCCTAACATCTGAGTTCTAGACACGGTGTGTATGTGCGAATGTTCACATACACAGCATGTGCATGTGTGTGCGCGCGCGCGCACGCACACACACACACACACACAAATAAATGTAAAAACATTTATATAGGCAATAATTTCATCAATTAGAATGAGTAAATGTAATAACTGAGGATTTTTTTATTAATGTTAGTCTTTATGGCATTCCTAAAATAGCTCACTAAGAAAAACTGAATAAAGTGAAACTTTCAGAGAAAAATCGTCCCCTAAGACTAAGATTGGGTGTGGTTCTGGTCCTGCAATTATCAGTCCTAACACTCAAGTCCCTGAGCCACCTTCTGTCAAGTCCAGTCTGTACTCAGACTTTGGCCCAGCTCTGACTCTATGAAAGTGAAATAAGAAATACCACATAAAGTAGGACATGGTATCACATCTGTAATCTCACTACAGCTTGGGAGGCTGAGGAGGGAGGAGGAAGAATTTGAAGCCAGCTTGTCTATAGTGAGACTGTCTCAAAATAGGTATCAAGTCTTTATTATTTTTCACACTAAAGTCCTGATTCTAACAGAATTCTTGATGCCTTTTCCACATTAGGTGGTAGCAAGAAAGACAATGGGAAACGCCTAATCATAGAACAGGGTGAAAGTCAGAGACACAGTGGTGAGCAGATGTGAGAAGTTTAAAGAAAGGATGTCTGTGAAGGTGAGTTGAAAACCAAGAATGTAAAGATTAGCCAGGATACAATGAAAGCCAAGTCACCATAGTGTAAGGGTGTTTGGCAATGCCAGCTATGTGACAAGTGTGCTAGGATCCAAACCAGTCCTCTGCAAAAGCACCAAATACTTTTAACCAGAGAGCCATCCCACAAGCCCCAATAACTGTATATCTTTAATGAGGTAAAGTGTTATGCTGTGGATATCGCTCTGTATAAATAAAATGCTGTTTGGCCAGTGGCCAGGCAGGAAGTATAGGCGGGACAAGAGAGAAGAGAATTCTGGGAAGTGGAAGGCTGGGGGAGAGACACTGCCAGCCGCTGCCATGAGAAGCAACACGTAAAGACACCGGTAAGCCACAAGCCATGTGGCAAAGTATAGATTAATAGAAATGGGTTAATTTAAGATAGAAGAAGTAGATAACAAGAAGCCTGCCATGGCCATACAGTTTGTAAGCAATATAAGTTTCTGTGTGTTTACTTGGTTGGTTCTGAGCGTCTATGGGCCTGGCAGGTGAGAGAGATTTGTCCTGACTGTGGGCCAGGCAGGAAAACTCTAACTATAGTGTTATACTGTAGTTTATACCCCATCAGTTCAAGGTATATATTTATTAATTTTTACTTGTTTTTTGAAACAGGGTCTTTCTATGGGGCTCTAGATGTCCAGGGACTAGACCAGCATGGTTGAAATTTTCATAGATCATATGATGATTTGAAGCAAAAGATGAGGCTATTCTGTGGTAATGATAACCTGACATGATCTGATACATATTTTTAAAATTCCAGTCTATAGTCAGTGTGAAAGGTTGGAAATGAATAAGGCTGAAGGTCGTAAAAACACACGAAAAAAAAAATCAAACAAAACAACAAGCAATGACATGGTCTAGACTAGGGCATTAGAACTGAAACTATCTGAAAGATCGTCAGGATATAGAAGTAGTAAGATAGGAAAACAATAGGCCATTGAGTCCATGTAGAAGATTTCAAGTGGTATTCTTAGATATCCCTGGGCCTGACTTGGCTGAGGACATGGATACTGGTTCCATTTACAAATACAAGAAAACTCAGAAGAAGTATCAGACCTTCACATTAAGACACTCTTTTAAGACTCCATTAAACCTGACAGAAACACCCAGACTAAATCAAAGAAAATACATCCATTTAGTTACCCTGGCTTATAATTCTTCTCCCCTCTCCCCAATCCAATCTCCCCTCTCTCCTCTCTCCTCTCTCCTCTCTCCTCTCCCCTCTCTCCTCTCCCCTCTCCCCTCCTCTGAGCCCAGCATAGTCCATTCCTCACAAACTACAAACTTCTGGCCTCAAACTGATGACCATCCTGCCTCTGCCTCTGGACCACTAGGATTGTTGGCATAAGCTGTCAGGCCTGGCTCTATTCCCAGATTTGAGAAATAACTAGAAACACACTGCCAAATCTCACTGAAGGGAAACCACAAGTGCTTAGAAGTGTTTAGAAGTTAGCATAATTAGTAAATGTTCCTCTATTTTTTTTTCTTTTTTGTAAAAGTTGAATATTTCTCAATATCTGGCCTATAAAGAGATAGAAGAAACTCTCTTGTCACTACCATGTACAGATTAAACTAACAACAGCCTATGGTGCCCTTTCTAGTGAATATTTTCACACTCTGATTGTGGATTGTCTCTTGTTACTACCTTTCTATGTGATGCTTCAACAGAGTACATCAAAAGATGTAAAATATTGTTCTCTGTGGCTCAGCAATTCTTCTAGGAATTTGTTCCATGGAAACAATCAGATGTGCATGTAGATTTATGCACAAGGTTGCCTAGCATCCTATTATTATAACAGTGAAAAATCCATGGATGATCCAATGGGATTGGTTAGCAAGGAACCAAAGTAGCTGTTGTCACGCTAACATAGATTTCCCATTCTAGTGCATTGATGTGATCTGTAGGTTCCCACTTTCTCTTTATCTCTCCTATACTCCCCTAACAGATTCTAATCTTGTCTTCATGATTCCTTCTATATTTCATGTTTAGTCTGGGCCTGCCTGCTCCAGCACAACTCTGCACTCTATTCCTTGCCTCTCCACTCTTCATCCGTTCTCCACTCTGTTCCAAGCTCAAGTACATGTAAAAGTAGAGAAGTCAAACTCATTGTGTGTTCTCTACTCTTCAAGATGGAGAAGTTTACCTTAGCACTAATAAGCCATATCTCATTTCTTATGTTCATAAAAGAGGGGATTCCAAATAAGGGAGTTTCTGAAAAGGAAAAGAAGAATGATATAGCAATAAATCAGATAAATAAACTGGAAAGAGTTTGTTTGTGTTCCTTGTTTATTTGGCCCATCATTCCATGCTACAGCTGGGTCTTTAAGAAGATACTAATTTACAGGCAAGTGCCTAGTAATTCGGTGCCAAAGAATTTGTTTCTATTGAAATGTTTCTTTGGCATGTTTTCACTGATATATAAATACAGTAAGAAAGCTTTGACCACATTGGAATAAGAAAAACACCCGAAGCCTTATCAATCAAGCCAAAATCTTTTTACAAATTGCAGCAGAGTGTTTTGGCTGTGACAGTTAATCTTGGGTGTCAACTTACAAAGAAACAATCTCAAGTGAGAAATTGCTTTTATCAGATTGGCCTATGGGCATGTCTGTGGGGCATTATCTTGATTGCTAATTGATGAAAGGGTGCCCAGCTCATTGTAGGCAATGCCATCCCAGAGCAGGTAGGACTGTGCTACATAAGAATGGTAGCTGAATGGGAGCCTGGGAGCAAGCCAGTAATACATAGAATACTTCTATCCCTCTGTAGTTTCTGCTTCAAGCTCCTGCCTTAATTTTCTGCTTTGTGCTCCACAAATAATGTACTGTAACCTGTACACCAAATAAGCCAATGTTTCCTCAAGTTGCTTTTGGTGTGGGTGTTTACCACAGCAACAGAAAAGCCAACTAGTACAGTATCCAAAGTAGCACCAATTATTCGAATCTGTTTATTTTATTTAAATTAGCCACTTCCAAAAAAAAAATCCTTAACCCAGGAAATTATTGAGTGAAATAGGTTTAAAGTGAAGTACATTTTACCTCACCTAGTGTCTGCACCAAGAGAGAAACAGGCACAGTGAGCTGTCCTAGCATCACTTTGGTGCCCTGGGATCTCCCTTGTTTCCTGGTGAGCCCTTCTCTGGCAAGAATAGTGAACAGGTTGGAATGGCTTTCACAACTCATTCTTACAGGTCTAATTTGACCCTGGATTTTAAGAAGAGGCAAACTTGACAGAGCCATTTTGTCATTGCTAGTCTAGTTCACACTACAGAAAGGAAACATCAGTTTTGCCATTTCAAAAGAGGAATACTTAAGGATATCTGTGTTCCTCTGCTCCAAAAATACACTATACCGATTTTCCAACTGCCTCTCTTACTGCTCAGAACCAAAACCATTTTCACTAGAAAATAAATTCCTACTATGTACTAATGTCCACATAAACACACAAACATACCTCAAAGTGATTTACAGTCTTTGGACATGAATATACTTACTGTACCAAGCTGAAGTGAACTAAGATATAAAGGAGAATCTCCTTTTTAATGATGTCCTTTTAAAAAACAAAAATTCTGAATTTCGATTCATATAGTAAGAAAAAAATTAACCTGGGACAGAACCTCTATGGACTCTGGAATTAGTCCAGTTGTTAATAAAGGGCTCCCATTCTTTGGCTTGTGTTCAGACATTGTGCTAGTTAATTTAACACCAGCAGTGTTTGCCACCTGGAAGAGTGAGAAAATGAGTTCTTCTCAGAGTGTCCCTTGGAAAGTAGTAGTTCACATCCCATACTCAATAGGAAGTGACACTTAATTTGGCAGACACTAGTGTGGGAACTGAGGAGAATGAAACTGTCCAGGTAATGTAGGATGCACTATTGAGCTAAGTCAGAATGAAATTCGCTGGGTTACAGTGTCATAAGCAACCTAAGCCAGGAGCAGAGGTGAGGTTGGGACAAGGGGGATTTTGAGGAAACTAAGGGGACTTGTGTTTTGATGGATTGCAATTTTTCTTTCTCTAATGCTGTTTTTCTGTGGAGTGACTTTGACATATCTGATATCTTCATTTCAGACACTAAGTAAAAAATAAACTTTAAATACGCACACATTGTCACATATATCTGCCAGATGCCTGACATCTTCCCCAAATCAGGTAAACCTGGGTAAAGCAATGGTAGAATAATGTTTTTATGTCTCTCTCCTTTCATTAGTGTGTGCTAAAATCTGAAGCCTGAGTAAGTCAACAAAATTGAAAACAAAATTAAAAGTTATCCTTTGAGATTCAAGCTTATGTTAATTAACAAAGCTGATGTAGTTAGCCTTCTGTGGAGTTACCCAGGAAGAGATCTTTGAAATGAGCTGTTCTGGTATGGAAGGTACAGTTCTTAAGACGAACAGAATTCTGTGTGTGTGTGTGTGTGTGTGTGTGTGTGTGTGTGTGTGTGTGTGTTAATGGGATTATTAAATAAACTTGCACAGTAAGAGAAATGTGGTCCAGAAAACCAGTAGCTGTTCTGTCTGGAAAGTTGTGTGCCTCAGTAGTCGTAATCAGACACTGAAAGCTCAGACATTCTCTGAAGAGTCACTGAAATTTAGTCCACAGTGGAAAGCCAAAGGACCCCGAGTGGGAGGACAGTGGAGGATGACAGTACCAAGGACAGACACTTCCTCTGAAGAAGTTAAAGCAGCCACATCTATGCTGCCCTTTCATCGGACAGCTTTATGTCAGAGCTACCCACTGAAAACTGTCACCCACTTTGAAGATTGTCAGGGCCCAGTGTTGGGGTTCAGCCTCAACCTATCAAAAGGCCCCTGGAAGGGGGAAGTGAGGAATTAAGAAATAATAGACAGGAAATGTAGAAGTAGATGAAGAAAAAAGAGAGAGACACAATATAGCTTCGGGGGGGCCTTGGTCAATACTCAGCAGCCTCAAGTTTATTTCTAATGGGCTTTTTATACACTAGCAAGGGAAAAGGCAAAAGATCTCCCCGTTTCAAGATCAAAGCACAAGGTACAACCAAGTGTTGACCCTTCAAAAACACCTAGTAACCATGCCCCGTAGCAAAGCATCTTGTGATTAGGCCTTGAAGTATAAGACACCTGGTGACCATGCCTTTGCACCCTATTATGCAGCTTTGGAGAGCAACATAAACTCTGACTCTCTGACCTTGAGTCAAACCACAAGTTGGAATCTTTGTGGGCTCCCACAGAAGATAGATCTTATCCTCTCAGTTAATTCTCTCTGGAAATGTCCTCAAAGATTTATACATGCCCAGAAG
Source organism: Onychomys torridus (assembly GCF_903995425.1). NCBI lineage: Eukaryota > Metazoa > Chordata > Mammalia > Rodentia > Cricetidae > Onychomys > Onychomys torridus. The sequence goes on from NC_050456.1 coordinate 13,298,619, forward strand.
GATGTGTCTGTAAGGTGATTCTAAATTTTGTCCAGTTGTCCCTAAATCTCCTCAAGAGGCTAAGCCACTAAACCTGGGCCTCATCTTCAGATAATCTGGGGACATGGACCAGGACTGGCCATTCTCCAGTGACAATCCTGAGAGGGAGATGCCAGGAGATGAGAAAGATAAAGCAAGAAGCTAGAGAAGATAAAAGCTGGAGTCAGGACATCTAACACACGTGTTCTCTCATGCCAAGCAGGTTTAAGTATACCATCATAGATTCTATTAGCATCATAGATTCTATTAGCAGGATGCTGGGGACAGCCAAGGTCTATAGAGCAATAAGTTATACAATGCTGACAAACAGAACATGAGATACTTCAGACACAGATTCTTAACGTTGATAACCACAATCCAATGGGAAGAGTCAGGTCCCCAGAAACCACAACCTTTACTCTTTCAAGGCACTGGCTCTAGCCCTAGACTAGCCTTTCCAAGACCACTTCCTGAACAAGGACACAGAACTAAAGTTCCCTTTGTCCTTTCATTGGAACCTCTAAGAAAGTCTTGGATCAGTCTGGTTCCTCACAACCCAGATGCTACATGATGCTATAAATGTAAGCAAAATAAGGGGATGATCTGCATAAAGCTCAGAAAATGAGAGCTTCAGAATAATTGTTTCTTAGAACTTATGTGGAGAGCTGGAATACAGATGACATGAGTCACTAGACACATGTATTTGGTGGCAGGTGTGATTCTCTACATTCTGTTATAACCCATAAGAAAGCTCCTTCAAAGGCACTCAAGGTCCCCATATGTTCACATTGCCTCACAGTTTCTTAGTTAACAACTGGGATGCCAAGGAAGTTTAATAATGGAAAGCCTTACCTTAGATGTAGTTTTCTAGTGATGAAAAATGCAAGTCCCCAAGAAATGCAAATGCAAGAATTTGCTAATTGTATAAACCATAAGGAAGTTGATCCTCAGAAGTACGTGAACTGATAACCTCCAGTCTCTTAGAGCTTTAACCAAATATTTCACAGAAGACTATAGAAGGGAAGGTTGGCTGGTCTCATGGTTTCAGAGGATTGCAGTAAACCCCACCCTCATCCCTACCCCTACCCCTACCTCTGCCTATGGTGACAGGAGCAAGAAGAATATGTTTGCATAACAGAGAACTGGGAAGCATAGAGTGACCAGAGCCAGTATCATGACATAAGCTACAAAGACCCACCCTTACTGACCTACTTCTGCCAACTAGGCCCCACCTCATCAAGGCTTCCCAGCTCTCCCAAACAGGCTGACAGCTGAATAATAAGCACCCACAGCATGAGGCTGCCGGAGATATTTCAGGTTTAAGCCATAACAGTGTGGCATTAGGAATGCTAATATGAACTCTGGGTGTTCAGTGATAATGATGTGTCACCGTAGGTTCATCCATCGTAACAAATGTTATTATCTTTGGTGAAGAATGCTGATCCCAGAGGAGCTGCACGTGTCCCTAGGCAGGAGCTACATAGCAACCCTCCTTCCTGTTTATTCATGCTTTAAACTCAAACTGCTCAGAAACGTAAGAAATCATTTTAAAAAGAAGAGCAATGGAAAGTTCAAAACACACCATTGAGATTAAAAGAGACCATGGTTTAAATCCTGATAGTACCCATCAGGGGCAGCTCATTTATCCTCCTCTCTAAACACCAGCATCTTTATGTATCAAATGGGGATCCTAATATGTTACTATTGTGAGTAGATATGAAATAATTGGGGTAAATCTTGTAGCATAGTGCCCAGAATATAGTAGCTCTGCCCAAAGTGCCTTAAATTAGGCAGTGTTTTCTAGAGAAACAAAACCAGGGAATACACATAACACTAATAGAAGAAGATTTACTAGAGTAGTTTATACAATGGGAGATGCAGAGTCTAGCAACAGTTACATACATACAGGGGAACCTGAGACAGGGGCAGATTACTGGCTTTCATTCCCCCCTGGAGTCTTGTCAGCAAAGGATTGCAACAGCAGCAGCAGCAGCAACAGCCACAAAGATAGATGCACTGACCAACAAGAAGTAAAGGCAGGCAAGGAAGTGAAATGGCTTTTCTTTCTCAGACCTCTTTATACATGGACCAGAATGTGCCACACTCCCTGGGAGTGGGTCTTCTCCACAGATAATTCTTATTAAAAATGCCCCTATAGACTCACCTAGAGGCATGCTTCTTAGTTGATTCCAGGTTGCATCAAGTTGATAATCAAGATTAACCATCACAGACCAGTTTCAGACATTACTTTTCATGCCAAAAAGTAAAAAATTTTAGTCTGAGTACTCAAACTCAGTGTGAGGTACATAGAGAAAAGCCCATGAGATACAAGGCCACAAGAACAAGGTGTTGGAAAGACACAGCATTCCCAGGCAGTAAGTTGTTATGGCTAAAAAAAATAATTGTAAAGCACATTGGCTCAATCAAGCTTTCTTAATGATACAATTGATGCAAACTTAATTATTTTGAATCTGAACTTGTCATCTCCTTGACTAAAATTCTGAGATTTTTCTGCCATTAATAAAAGTCCTTATAATATAATTGAGTGTTGCAGCAAAAACCCAGATATGGAACCAAACAACTCTGGAATCTTAAAAAAAAAAAAAGAAAGAAAAGAAAAGAAAGAAAGGAAGGAAGAGAGGGAGAGAGAGAGAGAGAGAGAGAGAGAGAGAGAGAGAGAGAGAGAGAGAACTACAGATGGTTATGGTTATTAGCCACCACGTGGTGCTCTGAATTGAATCCTCTACAAAAGCAATACAAGCTCTACAACACCCTTAACCATGGAGCTGTCTCTGCAGTGCTGGGACTGGACTTTTCTTGTTGTTCTTTTTTTTAAATCCATCAATTCAGTGTCTTTGAATAGAGTATTTAATCCACTCACTCACATTCAAGCTAGTTTTTGATGAAGTGTGTGCCTTCTTTCTTAGTTGTGATTGTTATTCCTTTCTCTCTCTTATAAGTCTTCTTGTAGGTGATCAGTATGGTATGTTTTGCTTCCTTGCTTAATATTTTTGTTTGTATATTATGTTTTTCAAGAGGATTCCAAAAATTTACCTTTAGATTAAAACAAACTATTTTTGAAATGATAGCAACTTAGCTTGATCATGAAGATAATAGAACAAGCAAAAAAAAATGTATAAGAAAACTCAACATTCACATTCCATTGCTCACCATATTTTGAATTTGGGGGAATCTCCTTTTATATCTTTCTATACTTGCTGTTTTTGCACATAAAGGTATGTATAGCATGCATGTGTGTCCCATTTGTATGAACGTAAGCACCTGTATGTAAGTGCACGTGCATGTGAGGACCTGTTGTCTTCCCCAATCAGTTTCCAGCTTATATTAATGTGGTGATATTGTGTCCCCCAATATATTGTGTACCTTAATAAACTTATCTGGGGTCAGAGAACAGAAAAGATGCTAGATAGACATACAGGCCAGAAAATGGTGGCAAACACACCTTTAATCCTCACATTCTGGAGGCATTCTGGAGGCAGAGATCCATCTGGATCTCTGCAAGTTCAAAGCCACACTGGAAACAGCCAGGCATGGTGAACATGCCTTTAATCCCAGGAAGTGATGGCAGGAAACAGAAAGGTATACAAAGCATGGAAACCAGGAACTAGAGCCTTGTTAAGCTTTTAGGCTTTTGAGCAGCAGTTCAGCTAAGATACATTTGGATGAGGACACAGAGACTTCCAGTTTGAGGAAACAGGATCAGCTGAGGAATTGTCAAGGTGAGGTTAGCTATGGTTTATTCTGCTTCTCTGACCTTTCAGAATTCACCCCAATACCTAGCTTCGGTTATTTCATTTATAAGACCGTTTAGCAATTCGTCTTACATATTAAGTCAGGTTCTCTTGCTGAACAGGAATCTAGTCTGGCTAGCCAACTCTGAGTATTCCCTGCCTCCACTTCCCAGATATTAGGATTACAGATGTGTTGGCTACAATCATCCAGCTTTTACATGGGCTCTGGGCACCCAAACTCTACTCCTCATGCTTGTAGGAAAGTGATATGCCCACTGAGCCGCCTCCCCAGCCCCACTGCCTGTTTAATAGCACATGAATGCAGTAACTTTTTAATGTTTTTGTCCTTGTAGTGAAATATTAATGACTTAGGCACCATGCTTAATGCTGTACCCAGAGTCCCCCAAAGACCACCAAGAGACCAAATCCAATACAAAAGCAAAGTCTTCTTACTGTTTTGAATTAAGTCGGACCTCTGCATCCATCTGATACAGCAGCAGAGCGGGAGAGACCCTGAGCAGCAATCAAGCTGGGTTTATATAATGGTTAATGTAGGAGATCTGGGGGATTTCCAACTCTACATAGTTACAGGCTCAGGATTGGTGCTTACTTCAGGTTAGAGATGCTTGGTTAGAACTGATTGGAGAATTGCAGCTGCAAGAAAATTGCCATGTCCTCTAGCAATCTGTGTTATTGTATTTATTTTGCCAGCAGTCCCATTTCTTCTGATAGTTAGACATTCCATTTTTGCCTGCAGGAAACTCATTCCCTCTGGCAGCTATGGTAGATAATCTATAACAGCAGAAAACATGCCACAGGTGCTTTGTTTATTATGCCAGTTACATTATATTATATCCTTTAGGTTATGGCAGGAAATGCCTGATGTGCAGCTCCTAATTGTCTGGGTCTAGGGGTAAAGGAGCAGCAGATCCTCTGGTGGGTTTTTTAGAACAATTTGTCCAAGGCCCTGTTGTCCCCTGTTTGACCCTTCTCTAAGATGGCTGCAACCCTGGCATCCTCTTACTTACAATAACAGAGCATTCTGAATTTCTTTGTATCATTATTTGTGTCACTGAGTTTTACACCATACCATGCCTTCTTCTTACTCAGTTTACAAGTTCCATACTTATTCAACCAAATGATTTTCACAAAGGTGCTAAGAACAGACAGTGAAGAAAACACTAACTTTTTGTTAAATGGTGCCAGCAAATTGAACACAAAATAAACCTACTTGCCATGTGTCTCATAGCACACAAAAACTAAAGCAAAGTGGATATAAAACCTGAAACTCTTAAATCACTGCAAGAAAACATTAAGATATTAATGTGGGCAATTACATTTCTGATAAAACCCCAAAGGCACAGTCAATAAATATAAAAATAGACAAGTACAATTTTATCAAAGGATCTTCTGGACAGCAAAGGAAGTGTCAACAGAATTAAGAGACAACCTAAAACATGGGAGAAAGTCATTGAAAACTACTCCTCCAACAAGGAACTACAGTCCAGAATATGTAATTATAAAATGGGCTGACTAGCATAATTATCATCAGAGAGGCTTCACTCAGCAACTGATGGAAGCAGATGCAGAGATCCACAGCGGAACATCAGGCAGAATTTGGGGAATCCTGCAGAAGAAGGAGAGAAGGTACTGTAGGAGCTAGACAGGTCAAGACACCACAAGAAAACCCACAGAATCAACTAACCTGGGCTCATAGGGGCTCACAGAGACTAAACCGACAACCAGGGAGCCTGTGTGGATCTAACCTCTGCATAGATGTTATGGTTGTATAGCTTGATCTTGTGAGACTCCCAGCATTGGAAGAGGGTGGTGTGTACATCTCTTTTACCTGCTTCTGGAACCCTTTTCCTCCCACTGGTTGCCTTGTCCAGCCTTAATATGAGATCTTGTCTCAAAAATATAAATAAATAAACAGATAGATAGACAGAGAGATGATTGATAGATAGATAGATAGATAGATAGATAGATAGATGAATAAACAGATAAATCAATAAATCAATTATTGCTATAACTAATGAGGCAATTCCACATAGTTTATCTGGTAATTAAAAGAGGTTTATTTCAGGGGTAACTTACAATCAATAAGGGGTCGATTACAGGATCCAGAAGAGATGAAGTACAGTCCAGCATACTTTTCTGGAGAACTCTGACTTGGTCTGCAAATCCAGCCTCCAGGACCATGAGGAGCTAAGGGAGCAAACACTTACAGCACATACACATCTCCAGTCTAAGTCTCTCTTGGCCACACCCCAAGGACAGGTCATAGGCAGGTGTGGCAGTTACTTGCTGCCACACTAGGGGCAGTGTTTCAAGGTCAAAGCTGGAACAGCTACCCACTACAACAAATAGACAGATTCTATTGGTATGAGGGTGAATATCAATTTTCAACCTAACAGGATACAGAACTGCGTATCTGACAAGCCTCTGGGCACACCTGTCAGAGATAATATCTAGATTAGGTTAACCAAGGTTGTAAAATCGGTTCACCATTGGTAGCATCAGTCCACAGACTGAAATCCCACACTAAACGAAAAGGAGAACACGAGCTGAACACAAACGTTGGTCTCCCTATACTTCCTAGCTATAGATGAAGTGTGGTTACCACCTGCAGTCCCTGCCACCATGGCTTCCCTACTCTAATGGGCTGAGCCCTGGAACGGCGAACCAAAGTCAACCCGCTCCCTCCTTGAGTTGTTTATTCAAGTATTTCACCACAGACCTAAGACACATTCGATTCCACAGCAGTCTTGTGCTTGCTGCCCTATCCTCCATCCTAAGCCCAGCAAATAGAGTCAGACACCATGACATGCTACTCAGGGGTGGAGTGTGCATGGTAAAGTGAGCTCCCTTAGCCATGTAGGCTTATCGTAACTAAACTGGGTTGCATCTGGGTCTCACAACCACATTAGCTCACAGTCTCAGAAAGTTTAGCGTGCCCCTGCCTCGTCCCAAGTCTGGTACTGATGAGACAAAATCATGTGTGTGTGTTTTACTGACCCAGGGATCTCCGTGCTTGGTGTGAGCTCCAGTCTAGAGGCTCCATCTATGAACTTTGGATTGAGAGCAGAGACTTCAGCTTCTGTGGACTACGGCTCTCACTGGAACAAACACTGGGTTAGTACTCCCGTGTTGTTTCTGCCATGTCTTCCAGGGACCATGTTCCCCAGCACCAGCAGCACCACCTGAGAGTTTGGCCTGGTGGTCGGGGGTGGTGGGATTTTTTCCCAACACTAGGTTTCATCACAGTAGGCCTGGTACTGGTTTCACTCTGCAGCCTGGACTTAATTCTCTCACCCTCCTACAAGGATGAGTAATTGTATATGTTGGGCTGCTTGGAACTGGGGCAAGGGCAATGTGGATAACTCCCTGCTGTTTTCTTCAACGGGACTGTTTGTTTCCTTACGTTAGAAGCAGACAGCACAATCGCTGCCTGATTTCCTTAGCGCTTGTGACCATGCTTTGGAGCATGAACAGTTTTCCCACTTCTTGTGCCTGTACAGAGACCATCACCATGTTATGACACTGTTAACTGTAAGCAATATGTACTACAGCACAGTACTTACATGCAGCTCCCTGGCACTTAATCACCCAGCATTACCGAAACTTGCCAGTGAAAAAGTCCGTCAATAGCTCTGTGCTGCTGTTGACAATGTTTTCAATCTTCCTTCTGGTTCTGTACAAGCACTCAGAAGCAGATGGGGGACATAGGTGTCATACAGAAAATAGCCCGGACTGCCTCTTGCTCTGGATCAAATTTACCACAGAAAACCTCAACGATCCCTAACATTTTAGCATAAGATGATTAAATATAGATACATAAAATGATCATATACCTTGATATTTTTCTGTGTATGAATTTAAATGTTTTAGAAAGAAACAGGAGTCAAAGAAAAAGAAAACTATATCTTTTTTGTTATTGTCTAAATTATTTTTCTTTTAGCAACTAAAACGGATTTCTGCAGTAAAAATAAGAAGTGATGTTTCCAGACCTCACAGTCCAGCAGTAGCTAACCATCATGGACTCACAAAAAAAGAAGCCGTTGAATAAGCGTTTTGGTGACAGGATGGGGGGGATAGTTCCTTAAGCAAGAGCAACTAAGACTGGAATAGCTTTGCAGTTTGAATATGTACTCCCTATACACCCATATTTAGACCTGTCTAGAACCCAGAGTAAGTGTCTTATGACTTTTCTTGTTGCTATGATAAAATACCAACCTAAGATTAAAACTTAAGGTTGTTTTCAAGGTTAAAGGGTTTATTTTGGCTCAAACTTTGAGGATAAAAAAGTTCTATCATGTGGGAAAATCCTGACTACAGGAGTTTGAAAGAGCTTGTCACATTACTTCCAGGGTCAGGAACCATAGAAAAATGAATATTTCTGCTCAGATGACTTTCTCCTGTTGGCACAGTCCAGCAGCCCATCCAGGGAATGGTGCCACTCATTGTGGGAAGGTCTTCCAACCTCAATTAACCTAATCAGTGTAATCCCTCACAGGCATGCCCACAGACTCCTCTCAGTTGATTCTATTCCTCCAAATTGACATTTGACATTAATCAACACAAAAGGGAGTCTTCATCTGTATTTTGTCCCATAGGAACTAGAGGTGCAAACAGGTATCTGCAGCAGTTTACTCAAGCTGGATCCCTATCTGTCTTTATCATACTTTCCTTAATTCCAAAGTGTTTTTGAGTAGTGTATTAGTCTACTAAGGTCGGCATTGGAAAATATCAGAGACCAAGTAGCTTAAGCCACAAAAATCTTCTCTCCATTTTGGAGACTGGATATTGAAAATCAGGGTGCCATCAGGCCTGGTTTCTGGTGAGGCCTTTCTGCCTGATTTACAAGTGGCAGTCATAGCCTCACATGGCTTTACCTCAATTTTGATATATTTCTCCCTCTTCTAGTAGGGACACTGGCTCTATTAGGTGAAGTACCCACACTCTGGTCCCACTTTAGCCTCAGTTAGCTGCTTTAGTGCCCTCAGACACATGGTGGATTGAGGCTTCAACATGGATACAATTCAGTATAATACATGAAGCCATTACATGGCAGACTCTGAACTTGGGCTAGAAATATAGTAACAAACAAACAAACAAAAAAAAACACAAAAAAAACATGGTTTCTGACTTCATGAGACTTACCATGTACCCAGAAGAGAAAGCATGGAATACATTCATACTTCCACATACAAGGTACTATATATCAAAAGCACTTTTTAAAAAACTCATTTTTAATATACTTACAAAGGATAAACATTAGACTACTTTGTATCTAATTCATTTGTCTTTAAATTTGTAAATAATTGGTAAATAAAATTTTCCTGGAAGTCCTTTCAGATACAGGATGGAGGTTGGGGTCCTCTTGAAGGCAGAAGGACTAGGCCAAGATTCATCCAGGACAGCTATGAAGAGCAAGAAGTGTTGTGAATTTCATAAGGGTGTATTGTTGACTCCTCCTGTCTATGTGATGCTTAATGAAACTCCATTTTGTGCTAGACATCCAGCTTGGTACCCATTAGCTGTTTGTCTCTGACTCCAGCACCTGGAAGATAAGTTCTCAGTAACCCTGACTTAGTGACCCCCACCCAGAAATGTACAACCATGATCATCTAGTTGTCATGATATGACTAATTGCCTTTTTGGCTTCTGTATCTTGCTTATACAGATACCTTAACCACTTAAACTTGGCAGATCAAACCAGTTTTTGCTTGCTTGAACAGATATTGAAGGTCTTCTTGTGGTTTTCCACTTAAAAACCCTTCCCCATGCTCCTTGTCAGCAATATCAAATTTGTCTCAGGGATTATTCATCCTGATAGCAGCTAATCAATAAATCTTTTAATTGTAATTTGATTGAGTCTATGGTCTTTTGCCAGGGTAACTAACTCCATTGCATTTGGAGGCCCCAGCGAGATTCCTAGGAGACCCTGGACTCAGGGATCAGGGATAGCCCCAGAGGGAGCAAATCCAAAGTAGACTTGATATGTCCCAGGGAGCCCAGGCTGCAATTGCTCCAAATCTGCAAATTAAAAGCAAAATGAAAGTAAGACTTGTAGACCAACATGCTTCTGACCATCATTGAGTTGTTCTATTCTGTTTCAGAGTCCAGACATTTATAGAGGAAAAAGGTGAGATCATACAGAATCATAGAACCAGTCTCTGGGGCAGAGTGGATGATGCCCTATTCTTCTTCTGGTTTTTGTATATAAATGAAAATGTCTACCACATATCTGAGTTCATCTGGTCTTCTCTGATAGTGTTGTTGTACTGTCTTTTTCCATTGTTCTCTGTTATCTACTGAATTTGTGCTTTCAAGCTTAGTTGCAGAGATGGGAGTCAGACTCATCACAGCCAAATTTCACCTGAGCTTCAAGCTACATTTTCAGGATGCTCTTGGCTACCTCCAAGCTAACTCTTCATTGGAGCTTGCTCTGTCTCTGTCCCTCTCATTAGCTCACAGAAGCATGCTGTTAAAGTCCCACAAGTACATCAGGGACCTCCTATATGCAATCCTTTTCCCTCATTCTGCTTCTGAAGGATGTCACTTTTTTTTCCTACTTATTCTACCTGCCAGTATCTCTGGGATCTCAACTCCTATCTCTGACTGCCACCACTCCCTGAGCTGCTAGGCAGGGGCAATGTGGGCACTCCCAATGTGCAACCCTCCCAGCTCCCCCCTCTTCTGCTCCCTACAGCTTACTACCCTACTGCAGCTGAGCTGCACCCAGAATTTCTTATCTCTATGCCCTTTCATACTCCGCTCGCTCTGGTATCTCCCTTTGATCGCTGAATTCAGTTTTGTAGGAATTCAGGTGTCTTTTGGGTGTGGATAATATTGCTATTAAAAAGTTGCCTCTGAGCTGGGCGGTAGTGGCGCATGACTGTAATCCCAGCACTAGGGAAGCAGAGGCAGGTGGATCTCTGTGAGTTCGAGGCCAGCCTGGTCTACAAAGCAAGTTCCAGGACAGCCTCCAAAGCTACAGAGAAACCCTTTAAAAAAAAAACAAAAACAAAAACAGTTGCCTCTGGAGTTGGAAAATGGTCCCCTTCTCCTGACCCAAGCATTTTCATTCAAAAAATTTCTCCCAAAACTTTGTTCAAGGTCAAAAGGCCTTCTGATTCTTGGACAAGAAAAAAAAAGGGGCACTATGTTCTGTAAAACTGCTAAAATATAAACTTTATGTACCTTAATATTTATAAGCTGGTTAAATATGGTTAAAAATTTGTAAAGAAAACAAAAACAATCTGATGCCAACATTTTCTGAGTTCCTCTAGATATCTGCTGTATACACTTTTCTGCTTAAGGGCCTCTAGGTTAAAGATACTTAAATTATTCTGCAACTTAATGACTTTATATATAGATATATATCCGTATTAAGCTTTTCAAGTTGTCTGCCCACATCTACAGACACAAACTGGTTATAAAATAAACTCTCTGTCTAAAATCTCTCAGTAATAACTGGAGGTATTCCTGCTTAAAATTATCAGAGTTGGACTTCTTAAAAGTAAATATTCCTTCAAAAGAGGAGCTAAGCAAGGTCACTGGACCTTCACCTAATCATTCAGCTACTCCTCCCAGCTGGTTGTATGTGATTAGGTCCTATTTGAATGAGGCCTCAACATTTTCTGGATAAACTAGAGAATAAAGGCTAAAAACTAAAAATAAAGATGGGGCTCAAATATGCAACAATGGGAAAGCTGCTGTATTTCCTGGCTAAAGGCTCCAGATATCATCTAATACTATAAGAAAAAATTTTTACAGCAAATGGTGAATTTATTTATTGCTGTTATGTCTCATGTTTTTTAAATATTTTAATCAAAAAGTATTCATATAAAATTAAGATAGCTAAATGTAATCACAGATGTCTAGCTCTTTGACTTCTTCCCTCTTCCTTGGTTCTTGTTTATTAAAAAATGTTCCCCTAGTCAAGGTCATGAATATTCAAAACTCTTGCCAAAATGTAAATTTCTTTCTCTCAGGATCTGTAGTACCATTGTGGGGGTAGGGAGGCTCAAAAATTAAAAGCAAAAAAAGTTAGTTTAAAACTTAAAACAACAACAACAAAATAAAAGGTCTGGAGAGATGGCTCAGAGGGTAAGAGCACCCATTGCTCTTCCAGAAGACCCAAGTTCAATTCCCAGCACCCATGTGGCTGCTCACAACTGTCTATGGCTCCAGTTTCAGGGGATCTGGCACCCTCACACAGACATACATGTAGGTAAAACACCAATGCACATAAAATACAAAAATATTTCAAAAAAACATAACAAAAAGACTAATATTAAAATGCTTAATTTGCTACTACATGCTTATATGTAACTTTAAATCAACTCTTGTTATCTCACTTATAGACTAAGAAGGCAACAACAGGTCTCCAAGGTATCTTGGATCAATTTTGAATCAGGATAGATTTTTATATGATGATTTTTGTCCTAGAAATTTTACATAAAAATACTACATATGTTTAATAAATAAAATATATTTGATAAATAAAGTTTATCAATCTTAACATCTACTCAGATAACAATAACTGACTAAAAGATACATGTATAGCCTCTTTGTCTTTGCTGAATTGATTAAGCTTTAGCTATTTGGGTAAACTGAGTCATACAAGAAACTGTGGTATTCTGTAATGGTGCAAAATAAAAAGATGAAAATATTAGTATAATAATGAAAAAATAAGGTTCCAATCACTCTGTGGGCTAATCATGGTAAATAAAATGTAATTAATTTTCAGGACAAGCTTTAATTAGCTTTCTGTGTATGTTCTCAAAGTTAACCCTGAAGCAAATCACTAAAAACAAAGTTTGTTTAAAATCAAGTATACTTAATAAATTAAATATTGGCCCTCAGACTCCTAAGAGTTCTGCTAATGATGACATTTAAAATGTTTAATTAAAGAAAGCTTCCCATGATATACAAAACTGTCAGCTCCTAGAGGCAGCCCTAATGTCTCCTCCAAAGGATGAGTCACAAACAACTCCTCCTGAATTATGGTAACACTAGATACTAGCAGAGAACTGGCACTCTTTTTTTCCCAGATCTGGAAGTTACTAATAGATGTTTTTCAATTCAGGACAAAAGAACACTTGCTTTGGAAAACAAACAAACAAACCAAACCAAAAAAAACAACAACAAAAAAAAGTTTTCCACTAAGTTCCTTAATTTTACCTTCTATTTCTAGTTTATATTTGTCCCATCAAATTCCCAAGAAACTGAAGACTGCAAACTTCTCCAAACATACCAGCCTCAGGGTGAACCTTTGAAACTAGCAGGCCCTGGCCACGCTAAAAGCCAACATGAACCAGACACATCTGACAAAATTCCTAACAGGATTCCTGAAAGCTCCACAGCTGCCTGCACTTCCCTAGCCCCAGGTGGTCCACCAGAACCTAGACAGCAAACCAGAAGGAGCCTGTCTTTTCCCAGGCTTTGGCAGGCATTCCTGCCTTGGTAGGCTTGACAGCAACATCCTATTTCAGCTGGCAAGCAGTTACAGAAGAGACTACTACATCAGCACTTATCATAAACAAAAGACCGGAACATTAGGTCCAAAGGAGACTAGTTCCCTTCTACCAAAAGGAACTACTTCTCCTCTCTCTGGCAAAAAGGACAAATAGCTATTTATGATGCCTATTCGCATAGGAGAGCTTATGCTGGCCTCCAGTTTCCCTCAGTAATACAAACACCTGTTAAAATCTGAGAGTTACAAAAAGGGTTACTCAAGATGGGGGCTAGGATCTGATTAGATGGCTAAATTAAAATATCAACCTTTAGCCCTACATATATGTGACTCAATGATTTGATTCATATGATTCAGAGCCAGTTGAGAACGTGATGGCTAAAGAAACCCCATTTTATGCTAGACATCCATCTTAGTACCCACTAGACAGTTGTGTGTGACTCCAGTCCCTGAAAGGTAAGTTCTCAGTAACCCTGACTCAGTGACCAACCCCCCCCACACACACACACACCTAGAAATATACAGCTGTAACCATCTACTTATCTACTGTCTTTTTGGCTTCTGTAACTTGCTCATCCAAAGATTGTTTGGAGTAACCTTAACCACTTAAACTTGGCTGATCAGACCAGTTTTTGCTTGCTTGAGTAGATATTGAAGGTTTTCTGACAGGTTTCTACTTTAGAAATCCTTCCCCACACCTCTTCCTTTACAGCAATATCAAATTTGGCTCATAGATTGTTCCTCCTGCTAGCGGCTAATCAATAAATCTTTTCATTTTAGTTGGACTGAGTGTATGGTCTTTTCCTAGGAGTCACACACTCCATAACATCTAGACTACTCAATAGCTGAAAAGCTTGTCCTCTCCCAAGTACCACATATCATGAAGTAACTAACCGTGTTTACATCTCTGCTGTTCAACAACAGCAAAGGACCAGTGTTTTTCAGAAATGTTTCAAAAAGAACAAAAAGACATAAAGCCAACAGCATCCAGCCCTTGGATCTGTGATTCTGTGTCACCTTCCCACCGTGCAAATGGAGGCTTATAAAATGAAAAATGTGAGAGAAGTGGAAAAAGAAATTGCCAAGACCTTTTGTTTAATGAAATGCAAATGAAGCAGTTACTAGGTCACCAAGCACCGTGTATGCTAATTCTACAGTGTTCCTTGAATCTGCTCTTCTCATCCCAGATGGAGGAAGCTTTATATTGAGAGAGATTTAATATCAGCTCTGAGTTGGGCAAATCTAGCTTCTGCTCTGACTCCACTCCCCGCTTACTAGTTTTATAAGCTTAGAAAAACACCCAGTGTCTCTGAGCCCAGGTTATCTCCCCTGCAAAACTCAGAACAGTGCTGGCTGTCTTGGGTTCAAGAGAGCGGGGATGTTCTGATTATCTCAGAATCTTATAAATCATTTCATAGGGTGTAATAAAGATAAGCAGATGAAAAAGGAGATGCAAGAAGAAAAGAGAACCTCCTCAGTCCCCACCCAGATAGCCAGGACAGTGGTGATGGGGCTCTGATGTCCATCGACTCAGACTCACCCCTCAAAACCAAGCTTTCACTAAATTTGTCCTAATGACTCTGTCAACACAGTGACAGGCTCCTTCTTCCTGAGATTCCTCTTTTCTGTCCACTTCTGTATGTCCTACACGCACTACTGTCCATGTAGTGCTCCTGGTGACTCCAGCTTTATCATTCTCTTTCCGGTGGACGTGTCTCTTCTTTGCTCTTCCACTGCTCACTGCACCCCTCTTGTTTCTTGCTTTAAGCTGCCCAAGAGGAAGACTCAGACAGAATTACTGTCTCAGAAGTAATCAGGACAGAACCTAAGGCCCAGTTCTTACAGACCACATACCATCAGCCTGTGGATGGCTACCTGGGAAACTTGTGATCTCCCTCAATCAGCTCAACTCTAGACAAAGGGGACACACCTACAGATGAAACGTTCAAGAAGGAGCGGCTCACAAGCAAGCCCTCAGAGGCTCCTTAGCTCAGATGGTGTAACTTACACCATGGCCTACCCAATAAAGTTACATGGGAGGATAAGACAAGATGGATAGCTAGCTGCTTGCCCAGTGCCTGGCATAAGACAAATGGTCAGTAAATCTTAACCCCGCCCTTTTTTTTTTTTTTTTTTTGACCAGTCTTGCTCCCTTATCACAACCCAGATTTTCTCTAACAACCACATTGCCAGCCGCTGCCATGAGAAGCAACATGTAAAGACACTGGTAAGCCACAAGCCACGTGGCAAAGTATAGATTAATAGAAATGGGCTAAATATAAGAGTAAGAGCTAGACAATGGTAGGCCTGAGCTAATGGCCAAGCAGTTTAAATAATATGAATGTCTGTGTGTTTATTTTACAAATGGGTTGTTGGACTAACAAGGCTTGGCGGGGCCTGGAGAGAAGGTCTCCAACTACAAGTGGCCTTGCATCTTCTTATTTCTGGTCTTGTCTATTCAAATCCATCTCTCCTCTACTATCATTATTTGTAGACTTCTAGTTATTTGACATAAATGTGGATGCCCACAAAGCTTTCCTAGTGAGATCTGAGCTTGCTTTACCCATCGGAGCTGCATTAGAGAATTGCTGGACCGCGTGCATAGTTACCAGGTGTTTGCAAGAGTCTGCACTTGGATGTGCGGTATGCTTTGGTCTAGCAAAGGGGGGTCTTTTGCCCTGCCCCTTGGTATTCCTTTAAAAAGCCCTTTAGAAGAAATGGAAGGGGCCAGTGGATGGTCATACACTCACCCTTTGATACTGTAAGCAAACCCCACATTAAATGTTTTGTAAGTTGTGTTTTGTATTTTGTATCCATGCCCTGCCTAGCTATCCTGTGCTTCTATCTGTTCTTCTCCCCTCCATGCTTCTATCTAAATATTTCTCACTTCTCCTTCTTCAAGAATACCCTGGGGTAAAGTGGGAGCAGGTCTCCCACACATAAACTAAGTATTGCTATGTGCTAGACACTTGCTTACATGACAGAAAAACAGAAATTAGTGAAGTATTTATTCTACTTTTAAGGCACTCAAAGAACAGTGGAAATCCAACCACCGTAAATATAATACTATAAAGGGTTCATTTTATAGAAAAGACAAACAGAATCACTAATTCTTCCCTGATCTGTGAAAAGGGAGGAATCTGGTAAGTCTAAAGGACTGTAACCGATCATAAAATGCCGAGAAAGTTTATTTCACAGACAAGACCAGGTCAGGAAGAATTTATAGTTCTCATACAAGGAATTGGGGCACTGTAAATAGGAAAATCAAAACACTACTTTTAGGTTAGCTTAAATTATTCTTTTTTTTTTAAAAAAAAAAAAGTGCTTCATAGATCACTGTTGAAAACTTGCTGTGTTAAGTAATCAATGACCCAGATTTTTTACAATAGAACATTTTAGAGTTTCTAAAATGCAAACATATATTGTGACTCTCTAAGAATTGGGTTCTATAGCATTTGGTATGAGACTTACAACTTATTCTTCTTTTTATCACCACAGCAAAGTTCCTGACATGGAGTACATACAGAGAGAAAAAGTTTGCTTGAGCTCATAGTTTGGAAAGAACAGGGATGCTCATTTCTGGCAAAGGTCCCATGGCAAATGGCAGATTGTGGGATGTACTCAAGAGCAAGCAAGTGATATGTCTTGAATCAGGAACAACAAGAACAGGAGGGAGCTGGGCGGTGGTGTCACATGCCTGTAATCCCAACACTTAGGAGGCAGAGCCAGGTGGTTCTCTGTGAGTTTGAGGCCAGCCTGGGCTACCAAGTGAGTTCCAGGAAAGGTGCAAAGCTACACAGAGAAACCCTGTCTCAAAAAACCAAAAAGAAAAAAAAAAAAAGAAGAAGAAGAAGAGGAGGGAAAGGGCTTCCCACTTTTATAACAATTCTCTCAGAAACTGAAGGGTGAGATTAGAATTACCTTCTAAGAGTAGGCCACCCAAAATCCAAAGGCCTCTCACTAGGCCTTACCCCATAATGGCTGCACTACCTCCCAAATAACACCACCCTAAGTATCAAGCCTTTAATCACAGCAGACCCTGGCAGCAGACTCAGACCAGATCCAACCTGTCTCAGTTACTTTCCTATTTCTATAAAGAATCACCATGACCAATTCTTTCTGTGTCAACTGCCTTGAACAAAAAGGTTGTCATTCTGATAGCTAGCCATCTTGAACCACAGATACCTCGAGACAATCATGCAAATGATTGCAGAGGTTTTCCCAGGTTCCCAAAGACATAGTTCACACAGGACTGGATGATTTTTTATCAGCTTTTCTGAGATCATGCACTTTGCTGAACCTGCTGTGATTGTTAGTATAGCTTTGATTGGTTGGTCCAACTCACAAGCCTTCATGATTGTGACTGGTCCATAAGGAATGCCCTTTATTGCCCAAATGACTGTGGTCCATCCAAACACCCTCTCTTGGCTTCATAATCAGGCTTCTCAGTGATAGCTCAGTGATAAATCTTTGTGCTTTCTCTACTAGTCTTGCAATAGCAGGTTGAATAATGACTTCTGGGCTGGTATTTCCTTGCCTGTTCTAAGTAGCATGGGCTGAGATAGAAACTGAGAATGGAGCAGCAGAGAGTAGCCCAGCAGGGTAGCAGGCAAACACAGTGGAGGCCTCTTGGCAGCAGAATGTGAGCACACCTTTGGCAGGCAGGGTTCGGCTCACAGCTAATGATCCCTCTAGTACAACTGATATGTCAGTTGCAGTGTGCATTACCCACCAACTTGACAGCTGATGATCACTTTGGTGCCACACCAATGCATCTGGTGTTCTGGAGCAACCAGCCTGCCTTCCTCTGGATGGAACTTCTTGGAACTGTTGTTTGATAGCTAAGAGTGTGGTGGCCTTGGAGGTGATCCCAGTGGTTGATGCTTGGCTTCTGATACCCAGTGATACTGAGACTGAGCTGTAGAACAGCTTAAAATGGCACTGGGTTCCTGGGTTCCTTGGTCCCAGCTTCTGGCTTCTTAGCTCAAAACAATGACCAGCCACTTGATAGCTAAGGAAGTAGCTGAACTTAGATGGAGATTTTGGTGTGTGAACTAGCAGTATCCACAGGCCTAAATCTGCTGGTGGTAACAGTGTTCCACCTCTATCATGCATTACTCACTGATGCCATCCACCCAAGAGATCCCTCCAGTGGGAGGCAATATCTGCACTGATACCCTTTGCTCCCAGGTGCCCAATTCCTAAACATCCCTCATGGCATTCTGGCTTCTGAATGCGGTCCTAACAGAGGCAGGTACATAGAATTGTCCTGGACTCACCACTAACAACTGAGGGAGGAACAGAATAGTTCTAGACCAGGGAGGAAGAAGAGAAGTAGAAGAGAGATGACAAGGAGAGAGAGAGGCGGGGGTGGGGGAGAGCTGCTAGAAAGCTATAAAGAGTCTACAGCCATACCACTCTGAACATGCCAGGCCTCATCTAATCCTGGAAACCAGTCAGGTTAGTACTTGGATGGGAGAAGACTGTAAGGAGCCAGAGAAGAAAAACAGAAGTTTCTGGTTGCCAGGAAAGTTCCAGAGAGCTTCAAACTTCCAAAGTCAAGGTTCTTAGTGCCCAGGTGAGCCTTAACTGTGGCCACTGCCAAGGGCATAGGATATTGATATTCAAGGCTTCTACAGGGGACCATGACACGTGTCAAGCTAAGGTTCCTGATATGTTAGGCCTGCACAGGGGATTCTAACACCTGTAGGGTTAAGGGTCTTGATATCCAAAGGCTGCATGGGGACCTATGGTACTTATGGGATCAGTGATCATGAGGCCAGCACAAGAGCTGCAACATTAAAGCTGCTTCCACCTGCTGCTCAACGGCAGCTCACTGTCAGTCACCAAGAGCAATGGGAGCTGTGGAGGAGCAACACTTGAAGAGTGTCTAGTCTCTCCGTGATTTCTATTCAGGAGGAGCAGAAGGACCCTCAGCCAACTGACTTAGTTACAACTATGATTGCCAGCCCAGAGAAAAGCATAGATTAAGAATGTAAATCTGGGGCTGGAGAGATGGCTCAGTGGTTAAGAGCGCTGACTGTTCTTCTAGAGGTCCTGAGTTCAATTCCCAGCACCCACATGGTGGCTCACAATCATCTGTAATGAGGTCTGGTGCCCTCTTCTGGCCTGCAGGGACACATGCAGACAGAATACTGTATACATAATAAATAAATATTAAAAAAAAACCAAAAGAATGTAAATCTGAGGCCTCTTTTTCCTGCTTGGGAGGACACAGAAAACATGATTAGATCTAGCTGTCCTTTTGGGGAAAAGAAGGAGAGAGAGCAGACATTTATTTAAAAAAAAAAAAAGACAGCGGTCTCCAAAGAGAATTAGATTCATTTACACGAGAGGAGTGAACTCAGTTCTTATTACCCTCAGCAGGTGGGTGCTAATTAGGAAAATTAAATAGTTACAGACAAAATAAAGAAGCTCATTTTTTCCTCTACACATTTGTGTGAGGTGAGAAAAGCTTTGGAAACCTTTGCTGCGTGTGTGTGTGTGTGTGTGTGTGTGTGTGTGTGTGTAAGAGAGAGAGACAGAGAGACAGAGAGACAGAGAGACAGAGAGACAGAGACAGAGGGACAGAGACAGAGAGACAGAGAGAGACAGAGACAGAGATAGGCAGAGAGGGAGAGAGAGAATAGGAAAGATAGGTGAGGAAAAGTTTTGTCTGAAAATGCAGAAGAAGTATGACCAGGAAAGAAAAAACACGCTGTATATGTTTGGGTGGTTCTAGCAAACAGTGGCCAGTGATCTCAATCCTAACCTGCTTCCACTGTATGTAAATATTGCTGTCTGTCAGAAACACTAGAACGGAAAAGAGGTCATCAAAACTGCAAGCAAAGCATAAGGAACACACAGAAAAATCACTTTTAACATTGCTTTGGACATCATGGTAGACTATGTTGAAGAAATATTTTGGGATGTGCCATGAAATGTGACAAATAAAGATTTCCAAAGAGCTTGTTGAAGAGCTCAGAAGCAAGAGACATAAGCACACACACTTCCAGACTGACTGTAGTACATAAATGTGAAGAGGAGTCAGGGATAGGCTAATAAAGGTAAAGAGGTGGCCAAGCTGGAAGTGTGGCGCAGAGTTCCCTGTGTTCCAGAGGACACAGGGACCTACATGTGCATGTTGTTCTCATTACACTTCTCCTGACACCCCTCAATGACTTCTCTGGACAATAGCTTCTTGTTTTAGATTTCAAATAACTATCTCAGGTGCACTGTGGCAAAGGAAGTCCCAGGTCACATAAGTTTGGAAAATGTCCTGTGCTGTAGGTTGTGTGATGGTTTGTATGAGAATGACTGCCATAGGTTCATATGTTTGAATGCTTGGATCCCAGTTGGTGGAAGTAGTGTTTGGTGAGGTTGGAAGAGGTACAGCCTTGTCACTTTGTTGGAGATGTGACAGTGTCACTGGGAGGTTTCAAAAGCCCTACCATTCTTCTTCTTCTTCTTCTTCTTCTTCTTCTTCTTCTTCTTCTTCTTCTTCTTCTTCTTCTTCTTCTTCTTCTTCTTCTTCTTCTTCTTCTTCTTCTTCTCCTTCTCCCCTCCTCCTCCTCCTCCTCCTCCTCCTCCCTCCTCCCTCTTCCTCCTCCTCCTCCTTCTTCTTCTCCTTCTCCTCCTCCTCCTTCTTCTCTCTCTCTCTCTCTCTCTCTCTCTCTCCCTCCCTCCCTCTGTTTTGTGGTTGTTGTTTTAACATGCAAGCTCTCAGCTACCGCTCTAGCACCATGCCTATTTGCCTGCCGCCATGCTCCCATCCATGATGGTCATACACTCACCCTTTGATACCGTAAGCAAGCTCCACATTAAATGTTTTGTAAATTGT